>NC_043976.1:40666906-41026906 GCF_902148855.1 Sphaeramia orbicularis | reverse complement strand
AATTACATGTGAAACTTATGGATTTATATGTGAAATTGACAGAACTACATGTGAAACTTATGGAATTATATGTGAAATTGATAGAATTACATGTGAAAATGATAGAATTACATGTGAAATTGACAGAACTACATGTGAAATCTTTTGAATTATATGTGAAACTAATGGTACTGCATGTGAAATATCCAGAACTACACATGAAATTAAATTTGAAATCTATAGAAATACAAGTAAAACCTGTGGAATTACATGTGAAATTGATAGAATTACATGTGAAACCTTTAGAATTATATATGAAACTGATATTACATGTGAAACAGAATCACACATGAAATGCATGATATTAAATGTGAAACACAAATGCATGTGAAGCCCATGGACATAAAAGTGAACTGTGTGGTATTTGGAGTGAAACCTATTCAAATACATGTGAAACCCATGTTACACTAAGCACTGACATGTTTCCTTATGTCATGTGATCATGTTTCCTTATGTCATGTGATCATGTTTCCACACCCATCGCTCGAGGTGATCATTGTTTAATACTGATGTGTTCAGGACAATCGGAGAACCCAAACCCTGATGGTCCTGAAGGACTCATTGAGCATGAATACGTCCAGCAGACCTGGACCTGGACCCAGACCTGGGCTCTGTCCTTGGTCCTCGGCCTCCCCGTCCTCTGGGATCCCGGTCCGGTCCGAGGTCCGGGACAGGAAGCGTCCCAGCGGCCTCCAGTCCGACGCTGAACGTTTCCTGCGGATCTGGTTCATGATCAGGTCCAGAGGAGACCGCCTCAGACTGCCGCTGTCCCGCCCCCTCGGACTCTCTGGCCAATGAGAAAAGAGCACTTAAACACCTCATTTATTCAGGTGGAGGTTTATGAGGATTACAGTCAGAAATACTTTGTTAATGTTTTTTTTTTTGCAGTAGCGTCTTCCTTTTGTTCGTTTACCAACATCTCAGCATTCTTTCAACATATTTTGGAACATTTTCATCTTGTTGCGTTTTTCTTTTGCGATAATCATCAGTGAATCTTTATTGGTCTTTTCCATGTTTTCTTTTTTTTCATCCATTTTAGTTTAAATCTGTTCTGACATTATACAAATATTGAATAATTCTCTGTTCATTTCTGTCCAAATCCGGACTAAAGCATCTGTCCTCTGGTGAGGAAGTAAAAAACTAAGATTAAACACATGAAAATTATATAAAAGATTAAAACAAAATGAAAATGGCATTAAAAATATTCAAAGTAAAACTGCAAGACAAAAGATGATGAAAATGATGTAAAATGCGTAACAATTTAAAAATAATAAAAGATAAAAGCGACATAAAACATAAAACAAGATGAAACGTATACAAAAAATATTAAAATGACAAAAGATGGAAATTATAAAAAGATGTTCAAAATGAAAACAAAATAACTGATGTAAAAGATGTAAAAAAAAAAAAAAAAAAAAAAATCGTAAAGGATAAAACAGGATGAAAATTAAGTAAAAAAAAAGGATAATGACAGAAAAGATAAAACATGGGAAACAAATGAAAACGACATTAAAGACAAAACATGATGAAAATTAAGATAAAAAAATTTTAAGATAAAAAAAATAAAAAATACAAAACAAGAGGAAATTATGCACAAAGAAAAAAAAGAAAATGATTAAAGATAAAAACTAAAACAAAAACAATGTAACCGTAAAAATCTTTTTTAAAAATAATGTTTTGGGGAGTATTTAAAAATGGAAATATATGAAAATTATATAAAAGGATAAAAACTGCATAAGACAAAACTAAATAAAAATGAAAAACATGGATAATTGTGAAAATATAAAAGACAAACCAAGATGAAATGTATCTAAAAGCATGAAAATGATATGTGACAAAAACAAAACAACAGAAAGGGGAAAAAAGGACAAAAACTGTAGAAGAAAAAATGAAATGTACATAAAAAGATGAAAGAGACATAAAAGACACTAAGACAAAAAAAAAAAAAAAAAAAAATCTGTAAAATTTCATCTTTGTTCATCACTTGTCTTTTTTCTTTCTTTTTTTGGACACCATTTTCATCTTTTTTCATCTTTTACATCTTTTTTTTGAAACAATATTTATCCTGTTTTCTTTTTCATGTCATTGCAAGCGATGGAAAACAAAAACATGTCTCAACTTCAATTGCAGGATTTACTTTTTTCACATTTTATGTACAAAGCAAAAACAAAGTAAAGTGGACAGAAAATAGAGAAATATGACATAAAAATAAATGAAAATTATTTAACAGGCAACAGAAGATGAAAATCACATAAAAATATTAAAATGACATTAAAGAAGAAAAGAAAAACAAAATGAAAATGAGTTAGACGTTGAGATGTTTGAATTCTCTCCACATTCATTGGCTCATTAGTTTCATCGTTAAATAAACTGGAGTTGTTCTGGATCCGTTTTGATTCAGGATGTTGGAGTTTTCTGGGGGCGGAGTCACTTTACGTCCATTTTACGTCAATTTTCATTGAATAAATGAATATATTGTTGTATTTCATGGACAGAAGCGGCTCACCTGCAGACTCCATGTCGGACTCAGGATCCAGACCAGAAGAACCCCACAGGGTCCGGATTCAGGCGATGCGTTCAGGTCCGGTCCTGTAAAATGACCCAAACACTGACCAAAGCCTCGACACCTGAACGCACCTCTGCAGAAAAATAAGACTTGGATTCACCTTTAATTCCCTAAAAAAAAAAAATCAAAACCAACTAGAGAGGTGAAACTCTGAGAAGCGCTCGTGTCTGACACCTGGGTGACGTCACGTCCCGTGCTTGTCAGGTGGGTCATCCCGGAAAAGACGGCGCGTTCAGGAAACATCGGACTTTTCCATTTTACATCTTAAATTATTAATAAACCGTAACGTCTGGTTTTTGGGTTAAGATTTTAAATCCATCTTAGTTTTTCATGCTTTAAAAGAGTATTATCTTATTTTTATTTTCTTCTTACATGAAGTTTAGATCAAAATCTTTCAATAAGTTACATTTTAGATCCTTAAACTTATTTCTGCTGGAATTAGAGATCAAACTGTATTTCCTCCAGCATGTTGCTTTTCAGATTTTTTTAAAAATATATTTTTAATGGTTTACTGTTGTGGGATTTTCCCATAAAATATGCAAAAGGACATTTTAAAACTATCACGTTCTTACAACTCTTACATATCAAACATTACCATCTCATTTTGTCATGTCATTTTATTACATTTTTTTCTCAGTAGTTTTATTTTCTACATAAATCTTCCTTTTTGAAGTAGCTTGTAATATATGGAATTCCCAGTTTGATGTATTTTTCTACTGATGGACTTCTTTACGAATGTTTTTGGTAAAAATCCACAAGTTATGTAACCTTTTACTAACAAAGTTCTAGAAATATGGACTGCACTGAAGACATGACACTACTGATTTCATTAAATTTACCAGATATTTGGTCATTGTTTCGAAGATTATATGTTATTTGTAAATCTGTAAAATCTCAGCATATAATAAAAAAGGAAGTATACATCACCATTAACATGACTTTGTATAAATAATAACTTAAAAACAGCCTTAATTTGACAATATGACTAAGTTTTGCTTTTATCAACACTGCTGGAAACCCTTATTTGTCTTTTAAAACTGATTGCTAATACATCTTCAGAGAACTACAGGTTACATTACAGAAATTACCTTTTCTCTAATGTAACCTGTAAACATAATTTTTAAAATAAGTAGTTCCAGGCACAACAAACCCCGCCCCTCACACATATTGTAGCTTATTTTGGCATCAATCCATCTGATGTCATTTCTATGCATGTGCTGCTGTCAGCATATCAATTGCCTCTACATATGTGCCAAGTTTGAAGTAAACTGAAACCAAACTGATGTTTTTATAGACATTTGAAATATTACCCATTGTAAGTAAATGGGAGAATTTTTTTTAAAAAAATTCATAAAAAATGTGAACTTTGACTTACTTTCCCCAAAACCTAACCACATCTGTTCAGGGTCACTGGCAATCTATAAACCCAATTTGGTATGAATTCAACTAATAGTTCTGCTACTAGAGTGTTCACAAACAAACCAACCAAACCAAAAACAAAACCCCTCGCCTCTCCTTGGGGGTGCAGGGTAATAAACGACACACAGACGAATGTGTTTTGTCCAAATGTGTTTTATTGTTTGTGGACAGTACAGGGTCTCGTCTGTACTGGATAATCCCATGTTCTCTGCAGGATGTCAAACATGAAGCTCCTCCTCTCGTCGTCTGTCGGTAAAACTCCGCCCTCTGACCACAGAGGGAGGAGGCGTGTCTACACCTCAGTATGTCCCATTATGTTCCTTCTCTGGGTGGAAATAAAAACCAAAAACAACAAAAAGCCGAGGAAAGTGTGACGGCGGCGTTTATCCAGTTGACGCTGACTCAGTCGTCGTCCACAGTGGGTGTGATGGTCACGCCCCTCCTGATCTGACCCCAGCCAATCAGACTGCAAGAACAGAGACACCGGTTAACGGAGACGCCGAACGCCTGCACAGTCTTTACTCAGATTCAAGTACACAAATAAGTACTTTGGTTCTAGTAAACATACAGGCTCTGACATGTACTGGAAGGGTATGAATCCAGTATTTCTCCGTTTCCAGCTGCTGTTTCTAAAACGACTGAGCCTCATCATCCATGTGGGTTTTAGGGTTATGGTCAGTCAATGATGTGTTTAACTAAAAATGTCAAATTTTCATCAGCTTTATCTTTTGTGACATAATAACCATTGAATTTCCTCTAAGCTTTTATGACCATCTTCATGATCAGTGAAAATATCTGATTTTAAATTGACAAATGCTAAATGCAGATGATAATACTCTAATAAATGGAGATAAATCACTGATGAAAGGTTAAATGTAGATGCACATTCGCTTGGACGTCATGTCAAACCTACGTGTAGATCTTTAAGGGTCAACACGTACATTTAACAGGTACAGATGGATGTGGGTCGTGTGTTTGCATATTCGTTAACGTACCGCCAGTGTTTCTCCACACGTCGACTCAGGGCGATCTTCTCTCCCACTTCTGTGCACACGGGGTTGGTGAGGACGATTTTGGCCAAATCGGCTTTGACGGCGCTGACGCGGCCGCCGGTCGACAGCGAGCCGATGTTCACCATCAGCACCTCGTTCTTCGACAGCTTCTGGACCTGAAGGGAGCGGCAGACGGGACGGGGTCAGACCCAATCCAGACCAGGACCACAGTAAACAGGTGTCACTGGTACTTAGACCAATACTGAACCATACCAGCAGGACATCTGTACTTTGAATGAACATATTTACCTCCACCTCAAGTATCTGTTGACATAATATCATAGTAAAACTAGAGAGCGCAGACCTCTGCATCGGCGGAACAGCCCCCCCCGCGCAAATGTTGTGACATAACTAGTTATAAAATGTAACAAATTAAGAAGGAATTGAAACGGGTTCAAAATCAATCGAATTTTGCCCAAATGAATATAAAGACACTTTTGCAGCACCGGGAGGGTTCAAACTCAAACTTTATGAACTATTAGGGTCCAAATACACAAACAACTTAGACAAGCATTCGGAGAGCACAGACCTCTGCCAAGGCAGATCAGTGCCCCCCCCCCCTCTTCAATCACCACCAAAATTTAATCATTTGTTCCTTGTGCCAGTATTAACATTTCCTGAAATTTTCATCCAAATCCGTCCATAACTTTTGAGTTATCTTGCACACAGACAGACAAACCAACGCCGGCAAAAACATAACCTCCTTGGCGGAGGTAATAAACCAAAGACTAATAAAAGTGGATTTAGATAAATATGAGCCCTTTAAATAAAAAGTAAAAGTGACCCGGTGTTTTCCACATAAAGTACTGGGTCTTTCCTGAAAGCATTTTAAGACAAAAGTGCTCATGTTTCAGTCAAATTTCCTGCTTATTCCATTGCATCAAACCACCTTCTCCAACCCATTTTTGTTGGAATTTTGACTCCATTTCCCATGATGCACAGCTCACCTTAGCAGCCTTCTTGTCTCCCTCTGTGCGGACTCCCAGCAGCCTCCTCAGCAGGAAGTAGGAGATCTCGAGTTCTGTGAAGATCTCAGGCAGCGCTCCGACGGCTCCCAGCACCTGACCGACCATCCGATCGGCTCGACACAGCGTCGGGTCGATCTTGGTGCCGACACCTGCACACAAACACACCGTTTATGTTAACACAACAAACCATACAACAGCACATGTACGATCCCCTTTGCCTGTGACTGACAGCGAAGGATCGTTTCTCTAAAGTGGAATAAGTCATCCTAAGACAACTTCAGTCAGGCCCTTATCCTTCATCTGATCAGTTTGTGGATTGACAGACTTGGGTAGTTTTACTCACAAACTGTTAAATGTACGCCCATAAAATGATTTCAGGCTCTGACGACAAAACATTAGTTTCCGGTTTTACATGTTCTGAACTGAAGAAAAAAAAAAAAAAAAAGGGGAAAAAACACCAGCAAGCCTCGATGGCCCACAGTCTGAGACACACTGCATTAATCTGTGTATGTGTTAAACTTTATTACTGCTGCTTATTAACCCTTCAGCCCCTGGCGTGTCTGTAGTGAGCGTTCTGAATGTATGATTTATTTTCAAATCTAAAGACTAAACCATGTGCTCGATAGGAAACATTTCAAAACGTGCAGACAGAATACACCTTGTGCTTTCCATAGACATCTGGGCATGCTCAGTGCATCCCTACCCCCAGTGGAATAGGGGGTAAAACCCAGAGCACTGCTATAAAAAATAGAGTTTGGCCTAATTTTTTTTAAAAGACCTTTTTCCTCGTGGTTTTTTGTTTTTACTGTTTGCAGAGGTGTGGTGATTTTGCTTTTTTTTTTATTTATTTTTTTTTACTGTGTTGATACTGAGTTGTGACCGTGTAACTGTTCTTTGGAGTTCAACCAGATGCCAAAAAGCAGCTGAACTGATTTAGAAAAAAAAAAAAAAATAGCCCAAAAACAAAAACTAATGGGCCCAAATTCAAATCCTTGTTATGGTTCAGTGTGTTCCAGTTTATAGTTCATGTTCAACATCCTAAATCTCTTATTGATTCACATTCTGAGTGCCTTATTTAATAATAAAAAAAAAAAACCCCGTCAAACTTCCATTCACCTCTGTATTTTTCTGTTATTCCACCCAGTTTGGACCTAAAACACACACTGTTACAGCCTTAGATTCCAAACAGCTCATTTAATTGAAATAATGTCTCAGGGGTTAAAGGGTTAATATCTAATGCCTGTTCCTGTGTTCCTGTTTCGTCCACTCGGTGAGTACAGTGCGTGATTTACCGATGAGGCCTCCTGGAGCGGCGTACTGCAGGTCGTTGTGTTCGGCGAACAGAGACACGATCTTAGAGAAGATGGGTTTGCACATCAGCTTCCCCTCCTGGTCTTTGGAGACGATACCTGGTCGCACCTCGAGCTCCTGCCCCACCTGGAGGTCAGACAGAGACGTTTCAGCACAAGTCGATGCTTCGTAACGCTGAGCCTCATGCAGTAACAGTCTCTTAAATTGTTTCTTAGATTTTCAGTAAGGGAAAACATAAGAGGAATCAAATCCAGAACACCAGATCTGCTCCGACCCAGGCCTGATGAATGTTCAATAATCGTAAATGATATGGGCGTGGCCGATTAGCATATGTGACCACGCCCACTAAACATCAAAGAGGGGCGGGTGTTGTGCCGTGTACAAACAGCTGACTCTGGGTCAGCAATTTCAGAGGTGAATTTGAAAAACAAAACAAAAAGGCAGTAAGAAAAAAATTTGAACTTTATCAGCAGCAAAATCAAATCAAACAAAGGAAACGTTTCAGAGTCCGTTCTGATGTTACAGGAAAAAAATGAAAAAACTCCGTAATAGACCCGTATGTGATGTGAATGTGACGAGATCAGAAGTATGTGATTTCATATAAAAATAATCTGACAGGTGATCTCCATAGTTTTACAGGTAAAAGACCTACATAAGGTAGATGCAGTCAGTTCGATCATATTCTGTTACAAAGGAAACTCTATGATTCTGCTTCTTACAGTCAAAAATATATATTAATTTATGAGCGTAGGTTATAGACAAACAAACAGAACAACTATACATATAGTCACTGTTTTCATTGGGGTCTGAATGAAAACTGTTTGACTGAATATTATGACCAAAATTTTTAATTTCTGTTTCACTGCAAGACAGAGAAACATTTTTTTTCCCTTCCAAGAAAATTTGAAAGGACATATTGGAACCCCCCTACTTTAATTTATCTATGGGTTACCATGACAAAAACAAATCTGAAGAATAACACGTTAAAAACATAATGTGCCTGCACTTGAAAACCCTCAGCCTTCAGTTCACACCAGGGTTTCCTTATCATTGACCATCTACTGCTGCCCCCTGGGTTGACAACTACTGGTGCACGGACAGACGACGAACCAATGACAATACCGTATGGCGAGGGCAAAAAGTTAAAAATATTTATTTCCGCTAATTTCCATTTAATGTTCTTTTTATTATTTCTGATGCTAAACGTGTCCAGTCAGATGCTGCACTTCATTCAATTGATGAATCAGATATTTTTCAACCAAAAATTTAATAATTAATCACAGAAATTCCTCTAAAACATAAAATAATCTGAATCAAGACTGTATTATGTGTTTCTGTGTTGTTTTTCTCTTATATTGGTAAAAGGCACTGGACCAGTCATAAAGTTTTCTCTCACCAGAAGTAAGAGCAAAAATAAGAAAACATGGGTGAATTCAAAAATCTATGGGTACAAACAGAACATGAACAAAAATAAGAGAAACTTTGTATGTTTCTTGTATGAGGTCCAGTGTGATTTAAAGGTGGTTTCCAGTGGAGTCTCACCTTCAGAACCCCCTTCAGGATACTCCCTCCTGCTACGCCTCCTTTCAGGTCATCGACTTCACAGCCGGGTTTGTTCACGTCGAAGGATCTGATGACTGAAGAACAGAGCTGTGTCACATTCATCAGCTCCTCACATGTACATTTACACACCATAAAACTCCAGTCCAAAGTATTTTGTACCAAATCTGCCTGTGCAGATCTTACACATCTGCTGTTTTTGACATTTGTATGTAGAAGCAATTTCAGCCCAATATGATCTCAAAATAATAACAGTGAAAAAAGCAAAATTACATTATGAAAATGTTTACATCTACAAACTATCCTTTAAAAATGTGAATAACATGAACAACCTGAATTTTCTTAAGAAAAATAAGTACATGTACATTACAACTTACAGATCACAGTGGATTTACAAACACAAGACATTTATTAACAGGCAGAATATTGTTAAAACTGCACTTACTTACTTAAGGCATTTACTGGATATTCATATTTTTTGGCAGAAATAGTTTAGAAATGTTAACAGACATGTAATTTTACTCTTTTACAATAAAACAAAGAATTGGAGTTGTCATTATAGGTTATTATTCAAAGATTATTTCTAGTCAATTCTCTAGATGCACAGGATATACAGAGAATTAAGAAGCTGTTTCTATATCACCTTATTTAAAAAAAAAGGTAGACAGAAGAAGAATAAATAAGAGGTATAAAGAATAAACTATAATACAAAACAGAGTATGAATCAGTCATCAATTATGATAGTATTTGACTGGTCTGATCCACTTGAGATCATATTGGTCTGTATGTGGGACCTGAACTAAAATAATATTAACATCTTTGATTGTTAATATCTTCAGTGTAATTTTTTTATTTTATAAATTCATCCCATGGGCCACACTGGACCCTTTGGGGGGCTGATTTTGGCCCGTGGGCCGCATGTTTGACACCCCTGGTCTAGGGGATTCAAGTGCAGGTTGTGCACAAATAAAACTCACCGATGAGTCTGGGCTCGGACGTGAAGTCTCTGATGGGCACCGGGATCTTTTTGACGATGTACTCACAAACCACCTCGATGTTGTACTTGAGTTGAGCGGAGATGGGAATGATGGGAGCGCCCTCCGCCACCGTACCTGTGAAGACGCCAAGGGACACGAGGTTCAGGGGTGGAGATTCCGGTGTGAAGCAGTGGAGGAGCTACACACTAGAACACACAATGGGGCTGATGTTTCTACTGACCCTGTACGAAGGCCAGGATCTGCTCGTACTGTTCTTTGGCCTGGCTCTCCTTCACCAGGTCGATCTTGTTCTGCAGGATGAGGATGTGCTTCAGCTTCATGATCTCAATGGCCGCCAGATGCTCTGACGTCTGAGGCTGAGGACACGACTCATTTCCCGCTGGGGAGGGGGGCGGAGACGACAGCAAAGATCAGATGGAATGTAGGACGTCACTGGAGTTAATGACACGTCATTCAGAGCAAAGTCTTACCGATGAGCAGGAGGGCTGCGTCCATGACAGCGGCGCCGTTCAACATGGTGGCCATCAAAATGTCGTGACCGGGACAATCCACAAAGGACACGTGTCTAGACAAACACAGCGGGACAGGAATATATTGTTAGCCTCATAGCACGATTGCCTGCTATCATATTTTTTTCAGGTCATAACTAATGATGAAAATAAGACCAATGTCTTATTGGTATGGTATGGTATGTCAGCGTCATGTTCTATCAATAAATAATACCAGTTGAATGTGTGAGGTTGTCAGGTTCTGTTCTATGTTCCAGTCCTGTGGTCTGGATGCAAAAGATCAATCTCCAAATAGAAGTGGGTGGTACTTTCACTGGAGGAGAACTCAACTAATTCAATCAAAGTCCATATATGACTTCTATCAGTGATCAATAGAAACTATTGATATCTGTAACCAATTATATGTTATAAACCATCAAAATATGGACCATTAGAAGTTAAGGCACATTTTTAACATTACAAAAATTCATCAGAAATTCAAAAATCTAAATTTCTCAAAACTGTGAACAAACTTTGTAGACACTGTCCCAAGGAAGCAACATAAAAATCTGAAATGAATCTGACCAGTAGTTTTGTTAGGGAAGATGTTTGAAGAAAATGCTAATGAAGATGATGAAGGACACATGACCTTCACAATAACTCATGGCCGATCGACTGCTGAGATAAAAAAATGCTTAATCGGTGTTAAACCTGCTACATACAGCGCAAGAACAGAGAAATTTGTTTGTATTCTTGAGGTAGCAAAAACAAGAACAAAGTTCGTTCTGGCTGAGACATGTCATACATCAAAAAACTCAAATGCCAAACTTGTGAGTCGTCTTTCAGAAACACCTCTGGGGTCACCTGAGGAGTGAACGTCTGAGCTCACCTGACCAGTTTGAAGTTGCCCTTAGTGCCGGGGATGTCTGTGGGGAACTCGTCCGGGGTGCTGCTTCCACATGACCTGTAGCACTCTGGTCTGGGACAGCTGGGGTCGTCCAGCTTATAGATCTACCGCAAAACCACAGCACACACGAAAAGGTTAAAGGTCAACGTGCTTTATTATCCCTGTAGGGAAAACTCAGTCTGTGCATTTTACCCAGAGGGAGGAGGAGCAGGAGGATGAAAATGAGGCAGAATGTTTAATTTCACAGAAATCCCCCATATCAACACTAGGAACAACTACATTGTAAATATGCAAATATGTACATATGATGATATAAGATTCTCTTTCACATTTCCTGTCTTTCTGTACTTTGTTTTTGGCTGCTGTAAACACTGCGGTTTCCTCAACGGTGAGATCAATAATATCCTAACTTACGGCTTTACCAGTGGGTTTGAGCAGCTTCTATTGAACAAAGGTGTTTATTCCAGTATGCAATGTTTGTTGTTTCACTGCTAATTATCATTATTAACTTATATTATTACTTATATCATTGTTATAACTACTATTACCATGATTACTTTAGTACTTTTATTATTGTCATCATCGTCAATATTATTTCTGTTATTATTACCATCTAATACTATCATTATTATTTTTATTTTTATTATGTATTATTACTAGTACTTCTAATGTGAAATTGCCTGTTTTTGTCACTTGTAAAAATACATGTAAAAATGTACAGATATACTCTGGAGGACTTGCTCTATGGTCGATCAGAGGGACAATAGTAAAAATAAGTAGGGCTGTCCCAGTCCAATCTACAGATCAGTATCAGCTGCCGATCTGGCATTTTTTCGAAGATTGGAATAGATTTAGTCACAAGAGCGGGCTGATCCAGGCCCGGTTTGGGGGGGCAGGGCGGCAAACATCCTGTCCCCACCTCAAATTAAAGTTCCCGGAGCTAGGGAAAAGCTGCACAACAGTGGGAGGCTTAGAGGAACTTGTAAAGCATCTATAAGTTTCACCTTCACTCTGTACTTGTACTCATCATAAGGTCTGGTTGTGATGCGCGAGTCGGGTTTTTTTCAACCTGCGGTGCTTTTGTGGAATGATTGGACCCACCCCAACCAAAACCGCGAGGAAGCTGCTTCACATCATTAACGCATGGCACTGAACGCACCCCCATATAATACCTAGACGGACCTGTCCACAGACACACTACGGCAGTGGAAAATATAAGGTTCTAATTTGTCCCACAGTATGAATTTAGAAAGTGCAAAAATTATATTAAAGTTATTAAGAGTCAAAGGGGTCATAGTTGTTTTAGTTCAGGTTCCACATTCAGCCCAATTGTGATCTCAAGGAAAATAATACCTTAATAACCTATAAATAATGACTCCAAATTCAAATCAAAATTTCATTGTAAAAAGTCCATATTGGATTGGTATTGGCAAAACTAATCCTAACAAAATTTGGATCAGAAGCAAAAAATCCAGGTCGGGACATCACTTAAAATAAGGGATTATTATGCCAAGGTGAAGCAGAAACCTCAGCTGTTCTTACCTTTGCGTTGGCATATCCTAACTTGATGGTAATGTTCCTCTCCAGCTCGTTTTTGAACCTGACAGTGTGAACTCCAGAAATGGCCTTGACCACCGTGGACTTCCCGTGGGCCACATGACCGATGGTTCCTAGAAGGTCAAAGTGAATCAGAGGACAGACGGACGTTTTATGAGCTGTGGCTGAGCTTTACCGCGGCTCTGACAGAGACGCTAAATATGAGCCAGTTTCATACCAATGTTGATGGTGGCCTGTCTGCTGATGATCTCCGGGGACAGAGGGGTGAGGGTGGACACGTCCTGGGAACAGAAACAAAGACATCAGACCGAAAAACACAAAAGACCAGCAGCTGGACCTGTTGTTTTATAATCCTGGTGATGAAGAGGAACAAAGGGGAGAGCACCACAGCCAACAATGACCAGAATCCTGACAGAAGAGACTGAAATGGACTTGGGTCAGACAACATCTCATCACTTTAAGGACGATGTAAACGATTTCTATCCACAACCTTAAAGTGTAACAAACAAGAAAATACCCACAACTTAATAAATAGAAAGCAAGAGAAAACAAAAAGCCCACGATTTCAAAAACACATAAAAGAACAAAAAACAAAAGTATAAAGAGATGACCCCAAAGACACTAAAAAAAAAAAAAAAAGACACAATTGATCAAACTGATAAAAAAAAAAAATCTCCCTTTACAACCACAAACTGATGCAAAATGACTGTAACATCAACAAGTACCAACAGGAGAGGGAGAGAGACTAAATGATGTAAAAACACTAATGTAAGAAAACAAACAGGAAATGACACCAAACACAAACAAAAAGTAAACGCAAAGTAACAATGAAAAGACAACTGAACAAAAGTTCAATGTGAAAGGATTAAAAACACACTATATGAAGCTAGTTTGACAACAAGAACAAAAAGAAATGCCAAAAAATTAAAATGGAAAAACCAGCCGGTCAATCATACGAGTTAAAGCAGATTTGTGAAAACAGAATTCATTAGGGGGACAAAAAGGTATTTGCCATTTACAGGTACAAACAAAGTAACTGGAACTGTCATTAATGAGTCTTTCTGAGGTAAACAGGGTCAGAACAGGACCACCTCTGTCTCATTTTGACCCGCAAAAAACGTTGTTTTGTTCAATTTAGTTTAATAAAACTTTCTTACAATCATTTCATAAAGCACTGAAATTATCCTAAAAATCTCTAGCAAAAAGTCGAGTGAGTCTGAGCAAAAACAAAGACAAAAGCAAAGTCTGAAAGGTTAAACAACAGTTCTACTCCTAAAATTTAGTGTCTCATCTGTTAAATGCAACTACAAAATGTTTGGAAAAACTCAATTACTTTCCATTTACTGAGGTTTTGACATTTATTTTAGTTCAGGTTAATTTTGAGGCTGCACAAGAAGCTTTAATGAATAAATGGCACATTTCAGTTGGTTTTTATTTGGTCTTTCATGCATTATGAAGACAGTCTTGATTTCACTGGAAGCACAAGCTCATCATCATTTAATGGTTTAAGTTGCTGTTGAATTAACCCACAACTATTGAGGTAACTGATAATCAAGAAGGATTCTGATTCCTGGTTAATGTTGATATTGGATTCTTTTTGGACAGAATGAGACATCTGAGGACATGATGGTCCATGTCAAACACTTTTAGACCTTTTTTTTTTTTTTTTTTTACATTTTTAACCCAGACAATTACTCCAGACAATAAAAATAATCATCTGTTTCTATCCCCTGCACAAACCCCTGCTTATTAGAGGCTTTTTATTCTCATTCTTGTTAATTAAGTCATATAATTAAGTTATATAATTTATCATTTACCATGTCCCAACACGTCCATCCTACTTTTGTCATGTATTTCAGCAGTGAATTTAAAGGTTTAAAAGGTTACCATAACAGAATACCATCATACGTTTAATTATTGCTAGGATTTAGTCCAAACTTCAGGGGAAATTCATAGAAAACACTAATAGTTTAAACTAAAAACCTTTATAGCTAATACGGAATCTGGCTGCGTCCGGATCAAAGCAGATGTTTCTCTGAAACTGAAAACCATTATGACGACTGTTAGAGAGCCTGTGACAGAATATAACCATCTTAAAACACACATCTGATGTACTTTCCAGTCATAAGACTCTGCTGTATTCCCAGTCTGGAGCTCCATACTGGACACACAGCGGGGCCCGTCGTCATGTGCCGGGTGGCGGCGGCGCAGCACTGGCGAACGTTAGCGCTGTAAAAGTCCCCTTATATTCCATCCTTTAGTGACCAGAACGAACGAAAATCCACATACAATAAAGCACAACTCTGTAAAAGGAGTGCAAGGAACACTTACCAGAGAAGTGAGGTCTTGTTTGGACAGATGAGGCTGACCAAGCGTTGTACCAGACTCGTCGCCCGCCATCTTGACTGAAAAGGAAATGAATGAGGCACCCGCGGCGAATGCCCGATTATTTACACCAAAAATATTATTTCTCCTCAATCAAATGTTGCTCAATATTGTCAACACTTGTAAAAAAAAAACCATTTATTTACAACACAAAATATAGCGTGGATTAATTTTTAATTATAGATTGAACGGACGATGTGATTAGAAACTCGTGCCATTCACTTCCGGTATAGAAAAGGGGTCCTTCACTAACGGCTGATGCAATTTACTTTGATGGTAAAATAAAATCAAAACAGCGAATAAATGGGGCAGCTTTTAAGACTCTATGCTATAAATTAACACGCATTAAACAAATGAAACGTATTTTTTGATTTTTTTTTCACTCTGTCGACTAAAGAACTGTCTTTACGCGAGCAGCAGGTCCGTCCTCATATATTGACGTCATACAGTAACTGATTTGTAGTCCTGTGCAAAGGTTTGTAGTCTCACAATGGGTATTAGAGCATTTATGATACGGATGAACAGATCTGAAAAAAGAATGACAGTTATTCAGGCCTATATGTGTTATTTTATTTCCCACTGACTTCTTCCACCACAGTATAGATCCAAATATTATAGATAAATAGATGTGTATGGTGCTTTCTGTGGCTGCTGAAACACAGACTTAAGTTTACTTATGTCTGTGTAACAAAAAAAGAAATAGCCTAGTTCAACAAAAATGAACAGTGAACTTATGTTGTGAATTACAATAAATGCTGTGCCAGCATATGTTGAATCATCAATGTAAATTAAATAATCGCCAAAATGAAAAAATTAATAAATAGAATTAAAAATAGGCAATGAGATGGTTGTTCATGTTATTCACATATGAAGGATACTTTTTGTAGATGTAAAACATTTTTTATAATAAAATTTTAGTTATTTTACTCTAAAACATAGAAAGAAGTTTGTAGTTGACATGATGGTGTAACTGACTTTATTTCACATTGGTCTGTATGATGTGGAATCTGAACTAAAATGATTTTGACATCCTTGTTTAACATCTTCAGGGTAGTTTTTTATTTCCACAAGTTTATCCACTGGCTGTATATTTGACACCTATGATTTATGTTAAAAATCTAAATGTCTCAGTTAATTTACTCACATTCAGACACATAAAAAAAATTTTCAGCATATATCAAATCATTAAAAGTATCCCATCATTAAAGTAATTTACTTCCTTGACATATATATTAAAAGATGCACAAAAAGCTTGAACATATTTAATCTGTTTGATAAATTCTTACAGGCCATAGTGTATAAATTTACTGTATGCTATCAAATATTGTTTTAATCATGACAACCTTCATTCTCAAAACCTTTAAGAGTTTCATTCATTGAAAAAATATGAATAGACAAGGCATAAAAAAATCTGTCATTTCAAAATCAGTCTGGATAAAAAAATATCTAAGAGAAACACTGATCACAGGTTGAATGTTTTAAACCCTCAAACTCCATCATAAAAATAAAAACTGATTTCATCTGCCGATGGAAACATTTTCATCCACTATGTTTTCATTTCTTATAAAGTTAACTGGGCCGATCACACACAGTTCAATTTTCCAACATATGATAGTTTGTTGCTGAAATCTGGACACAGCCGGGCGTTACCCATCATGCTTTGATGTCGCTGCGTCGTCTTTCTAGTGGATGCAGGTGTTTCAGAGTCACTTTAGTCCTAATATGTTATTTCCAGGACGTTGGCTCCACATGACACACACTGGGCCGTTCCACAGCCTTGTCCGTGTCTTTAAACAGTTCCGTCAGGGCGTGTTTTCTTGGTGATTTTCATCTGTAAATGGTCGAGTGTGTCAGACGGCCGCAGTCACATCAGCTTCAGCTGCCTGGAGACACATGGGTCCACCTCACACAGAGCAGCGATCAGGACCGAACTGGCCTCTGCTCCTTTTTTCTGCACAGTATCGAACACCTGTCGGGCCTTGTCCGCCCTGTTCAGAGTTTGAGCCGACTCCATTTCAGGATGGGTTAGAACCCCTTTCTCCAGAAGTTTATCCAGAAGACCACCCAGACTGGAGTCAGACACTCTGCCGATGAACTCCACCCGGATTAACTCCAGCTTCTGCTCTGGACTTTGAGTTGGATCAGAACTTAAAGAACCAGAGAAGAACAGGTTTAACTTAAAATGATCTTTTGTTTAAATATGGTCTATGCTGGGTCTGAAAAGCCAACATGGTGACAGCCAAATTGCAAACTAACGTCTGAGGAGATGTGGATGTGTTTATATGTGTTTTTAGAACATAACCGCTGTGACACAATCAGGAAAAGACATTTTAATTTTATCTGATGCAGATCAAATAAAGCCTTCTGAACATCTAACTGCATCAACCTAGATTAAAAAGTTAGAAGGAGAATTCAAGAATGAACCATTAAGGATTAAATGTGAATTCAACATGTGTTCCACAGCTCTGTTCATATGGTTTCAGATCTCTGGAGAAAACAACAGACTGAACATGTTATTTACTGTAAGGTATGAAATACAGACACACAATGTTCTCCAACGGTGTCAGTGATAATGGTACCGTTTATCTGAGGGTCCAGGTTCACTGTCAGAGTCTGGAGGACGACCTTTGACCCCACAGCCAGACTCTGATGTGTCCTCCTCTGTCTCCACTCCATGACGCATTGGGATTCCAGTTAATGTCTGAGGGATTCCCTCAGCATCATAGATCCTAGACATAAAACACAGACTGTCATGTTTGATCACATGTGGGTTCGTCCCTTATCTCTGTCTGCTCTCGCTGCCCTTTAACAAAGGTTCCATCTCTTCATCCACATCAGATCCACTAAAATATCACCTGACTCCTGAATTCATTGTTGATTTCCAAGTGGCTCCATCCTGTCATTAGTCTGTTTTTTCCACCTTAAATCATCAGATTCATAAAATGTTCTAAACTGACCATCTCCAATACTTTCAATAAATGACGTCAGTAAAATGCAACATTTCAGCCTCATATCATCATTAGTTTTTGAGACAGTGGGACTTTGAAAATGACAGTAAATGTAAAAACGTGCTACAGAAAAAGATGCTAAATTCAGTCAAACTGTTGAACTATTGATAACAGATGGATACGACAGATGCATGATACAGATTTGTGATGGATCTTCAGTTCAGTACCTCTATATTTTACAGAAAACATGGTGTCATTGATGCACTGAAAACAAAGTTTGTTTAAAGACACCAGTTTCATATTTTCTGCATACATTAATACAAACATGCTCATTCCACTGATATAATTGTACATACTAGACCTTGTCACACATGAGCATTATACAACTGAAAATAGGTGTAGTTTTTTCTTTCTTCTCCTTTTTAATGCCTCATCAATCAGACATTTTTATTTGTTGTAAAAATCTGACGTGATTCAGTGTGGAGATCCACCAAGACAAAATCAGTGTAAAACCATCCATCTGTCATGAACATCTAAAAAGTAATGAAGTCCTGGAGTTAGTATCTTCACTCACATCACAAAAACTAAAAACTATGAAGACATCAGGATCAGATTTTGTCTGCTGTTTTCTGGAATACTAACATTATTTTATGAATGTATGAAGTAAATGGGAGATGGTCAGTTGGAAGGCTGGTGATTTCACATGGACTGAGCCCTTTCTCCATCTCCCAACATTAAACATAGAATGATTTCAGTGGTTCTGATCAGATCACCTTATGCCTGTGAATACAATAAATACTCTCAAAGCATATTTGAATTTGACTGGATTCAGGGTGTAGGAGCTATTTGTCTATTTATTTTTTTGCTCAAAGTTAATTTACTTTTTGTTTACTAATTTATTATTTTTTGCAAATTGTTTATTTTTGCTTTTTTGTTTGTTTAATATTTAGAATATATTTTTTTACTTTCATGGCTATTACTTTCATTCTTTATCATTTAGCACCTTTAGTTTTGTTTTTCATATTGGTTTAGACCAGCATGCACCTGGGTGGGCCTATTGTTTTTTTTACCAGTCAGTCACAGTCAGTCGGTCAGTCAGCCAGGATGAGCAGGAGGGGCAGCAAATACGCCTTAATTGTTGTTTGCCTGCAAAACCTGATAATAAAATACCTGAAATACATCTATGGTATGGACATAGTGTTTTTAACTGTGTAAACCACAAACCAATGGTGCATCTGAGTTATGTTAGTCTTAACTCTTTCAGTGCCATGGGCTGATTAAATCGGCTTTACGAAAACAACCTGTAAAGTGCCACGGGCCGATCAGATCGGCTTTGGAGAACACGCCATATTTGTGTACAAACAAACCATCCACCCCCATTTCTTTCTCACATTTCGATGACGTTCTTTCTGTGTCCCCCTTTTGAGACCAAGCAGATGGGAATTTGAGGTCACGCGACCGAATAATATTTTTATATCTTTTTAATGTTTCTTATTCTCCGGTGTTTCATCAGAGGGAGCCCTCCATGCCGGGGGGCGGCTGTGGACTCCGGGGGCTGTGGCGGGTGGGGGTCCCAGTTGGCCCTCTCCCACTAGTTGGGATGCGGGGCTGTGTTGCTGGTGCCTGGTCGCCGGGGTCGGCGACTGCATCCTGGTGCGGAAGGCTCCCTGAGACAGCACCTCCTAAATTGATGTTTTACTTTTACTTGTACATTTTTGTTCTGGTCTACCCGTGCTCAGTCAGTCTTCTTAAGTATGTGTGAGCTTGTGGGTTTGCATGTATATGTGTGTGTGTGTGTGCGGGTGAGTGGGTGGGTGTGGGTGGGGGGCGGTAATGATTTTTAAACTGATATGTAAAGCACTTTGTGCTACAGTTTTTAATGTATGAAAAGTGCTATATAAATAAAGATGATTATTATTATTATTATTATTATAATAATTATTATTATTAAAATGAATTATGCAAATTACGATCAATAATGAATCGGCTGCGTCCGGTGCGTTTTGGATCTAATCAGCAATCGGTCGGATGTTACCGAGTGGTTTCCTGCAGGATTCTTCAAATATTATAAAAACGACGCGAAGTACTGAAAAACGGCCAAATTCTGTGGCACTTTTAAGGCTTATTATCCCCTTAACTGTCTGGCACTTAAAGAGTTAAGTGTAGTCACTTTTAAGTTGGTTTAAATTTGATGACAAATAGTCACTGCACAGGCCTTAATGGAACATGTTAACTCTATAACAGTAACAGACAGTGAACTGACCGTAGTGTCTCTAGTTTGTAGTCTGGACTCTGCAGTAAATCATCCAACAGCTTCACTCCTGAATCCTCCAGGTCGTTTTCGCTTAGATCAAGTTCAATCAGATGAGATGGATTGGACTTCAGCGCTGAGGCCAGAGGAGAACAGCTGACATTTGACAAACCGCAGTTATCAAATCTGAATAAAGAACAAATTATATAGATTAAAATCTGTTAATAATCCAGTCAGATGTGTTCAGGTTTTAAATGTTCAGTCCAACACTACTATGTCCTAATGAATGAGTTTTACAGTTCTTGATCGTTTTTAACCTTACTGGGCAAAAAAATCCATAATTACTTGATGCTCATTGTCAGTAAAGTGGTCTGACAGGACATCAGAATTCATCTACAGTGGCTTCACTTTTCTACAATACTATGAACAGCATCAAGTTCATCTCAATCAATCAAATGTTATTTATATAGCGCTAAATCATAACAAAAGTTATCTCATGACACTTCACATATAGAGCTGATCAAAACCAGACTCTAAGCCGATTTACAGAAATCATCAGAATCCACTAGGGGCAAACACTTGGTGACAGTGGAAGAAAAAACTTCCTTTAACAGGCAGAAACCTGGAGCAGACCCCAACTCCTGCTTTCATCTGCCTCGACCAGTTGGGGTTAAAGAGAGAAGGTAGAGGAAGAGAAAAAGAGAGAGAGAAAATTGGGGAAGGGGGAAATAGGGGGACACATGGATGCACAGCAAACTCAACTAAGAACTGTTTAAACTACAACAGCTGGTGTTAGTATGATTACCAATAGCTAGAACAAATGTCCATAACTGTTAATACTACTACTGCAAATACAAGTATTAACAGTTTAGCAGTCCTGGTATATTTCAAACCCACCAACACCCTGAGACAGGCTCTGGTACATCCCATGGACAAACTACCTAAGGAGAAGCAAAGCAACATGGTCTATGCCAGGGGTATTCAAATCCGGTCCTCGAGGGCCAGTATCCTGCATGTTTTAGATATTTCCCTCTTCCAGCCCACCTGGTTCAATTAATGATCAGTTTATCACCGAGCTCTGCAGAAGCCTGATAATGATGTAATGCCTTCCAGGTGTGATGGAAGAAGGAAATATCTAAAACATGCAGGATACCGGCCCTAGAGGACCGGATTTGAATACCCCTGGTCCATGCTGTTCAGTGCAGTGAGGACTTTTACATAGAAGAAACTAAACAACCCCTCCATAAATGCATGCCTCATCACAGGAGAACCTCCACCTCAGAAAAGGGTTAATTTTCTCACTTTAAACATTTGTTTTCTATGTTCTATTGTGAATAAAATGTGGGTTCAGAAGGTTTACATTGTATTCTGTTTGGAATTATGTTTAAAACAATGTCTTGTTTAAACTTTTTTCCTGTGGATTTAAAATGGAACATTGAACCATTTTGTTCAAACATCACTGAACCAACCTCAGAATCTGTAGTTTACAGTCTGGACTCTGAAGAAAATCACACAACAGCTTCACTCCTGAATCCCTCAGGCCATTCCAACTCAGATCAAGTTCCATCAGATGGAATGGATTGGACTTCAGAGCTGAGGCCAGAGAAGAACAGCTGACATGTGACACATGGCAGTTAATCAGTCTGTAAAAAGAACAAATTATGCAGATTAAAATCTCTTAATAATCCAGTCAGATGTGATTTAAATGATGGATGAAAAAAATGTAATAAAAATTATAAAAATGACATAATACAATGAAATGACATAAAATAAATAACAGAAAAAACATGAAAACAACACAACTTTAAAGACAAAAACATCTTCAAATACACAAAGACACACAACACAGCTGCTATAACAGGATATCAGACCAGAATGGGACAACAGTCATGTCCCCAAACTCCTACTTTTTCCTTAAAATGGTTCACATTCTCAGTTGTAACATTTCTTTTCTATATTCTATTGTGAATAAAATGTTGGCTCATAAGGTTTACATTGTATTATGTTTGTAATTATATTTTAAACAATGGTCTGTTTCTTTGTTTTGAATTGGGGCTGCAGATCAAAAATGGAACATTTAACAACAGTGAACCAACCTTAAAATCTGTAGTTTACACTCTGGATGCTGAAAATAACCACACAACAGCTTCACTCCTGAATCCTTCAGTTCGTTTCCAAACAGACTAAGTTTCCTCAGATGGAATGGATTGGACTTCAGAGCTGAGGCCAGAGAAGAACAGCTGACATCTGACAAATCACAGCACTTCAATCTGAAAAAAGAATAAATTATATAGATTAAAATCTGTTAATAATCCAGTCAGATCTGTTCAGCTGTGTCCTGTCATTAAATAACAGCGCTGTGAAAACTTTCCTGTTTAGTTTCCATTCATTTTATATTGTGTGATTATCAGTGTATGAATAGTATTTAACAGTGTTGGATTATGAGCTGTTAGCATTAATGTTGTTGAGCTAATGGATTATTTCAGTCTGTGGATAGTGATTCTATAGCATCTATATATGTATAGAAAGATACAGTTGGATGAGATGATAAAGGTTTAGAATGTCATGTGGATGAATGAACATACTTTAATAAAGTTTAACTAAATATGAGTGACATGTATGAAAACAAAACATATCTTTGTATTCATTTACTAATCTCCTAACAAACAGAAAACAAAAAAAAATTTATGAAAAAAGGAATTTTTAAAAATGTGCAGCTAAACATTACTGTATCTTATTCAATATGTTTCATTTTAAATTTAGTAAAGTAACTGTCATTGCGTTATGGTAGATCAGACCAACATCATCATAACTGAATAATACAACGATCACTTTGTTTATTCTATCACATTCTTGTGTCTCAATCACTTTTGTTGTTTTCAGTGTGGTCCATTCCATTTCAGTTTTATTTTACACCAACACATGTATTTTCAAAGGAATAAACTGATTTCTATGATTTAACTGTAAAGAAATAAAACCAACGCTGGTAAAAAAAATACACATACAAATCTACAAATCTTTCATATTGTGCATTTTGTAGGTGAAAGTAACTCAACATTTTCTGTTTTAAAACCTTGAGTCTTCACACCTTGATGATGAAACAGTAGAACATTTAGTACAATTCCACGTCAGGATATTTACATTAATAATAAAAATCACAGCTTTTCAGTCAACTTGTCTTGTCTTGTCTTTCAGTTGAAATGAGACAAATCCTGCTGGTTTTCCAACAGGGAACTGAAGTGGTTCTATGGCTCTGTTCAACACCACCAGACTGGATCCCACTCACTGGGATGTCCCTGAACTACTTCAGTCCCACATCTACGCCTGGACATTCACACCCTCATCACCTCCGTCTCATCGTCTTTCCATCAGAGCCACATCGAAGGTAGAGGTCGACTCAGAACGCTAACGGCCAAAGTTACACTTTAATTATCATTTAAATGAGTTAACAAGCAGAACCAGATCAGAACCCTTCTTCAAACATATGTCATACAAATATTACTCATCCTTGATTCTTTTTCTGTTCTTTGAAAACTCTGAAATGAGCTGAAACCAAAGAAATAACAGTAAAAGTTACAGTTTGATCAATTACAAAAGGGGATGTTGTTTTGATTTGGTTTTACAGATTTCAGATTCAACCCTGAATTAATTATGAACAAATTAAATTCATCCAAGTGTCACTTGTCACTGCTCAAAAAATGAAGAAAATACTGTTTAATCATTTACGATGACAAAGATTTACCTCAAACCCAGAAAAAAGCAAAGTTACTGATTTAACCAGATGAAGCTGTAGAACCTGAGTGGAGAATCTGTGAACTGAGTCCTGTTTGCAGTTTGGACTCTGCAGTCCAAGAGGAAGCAGCTCCATTCCTCAATCATTCAGGTCTGTTTACTCAATGTTTTACTCTTAAACAATTAGATGATGAACAATCTGTTGGTTTTTATAGATATCAGCCTCAGTAATGTATGAATTATGGACAAACACAACTGAGTCTTCTATTGAAATAATAAAATGACATGTTTAACATTTACAACGGCTCAGACAAATGGAGAACAGTGAACGTCAGGATTTAAACAGAAAAAGACAAAAGATCTCATCAGCAGACACACATTGGACTGACCTCAGAGTCTCCAGTCTGCAGTTTGGACTCTCCAGTCCAGAACTTAGAACCTTCACATCTGGATCCTCCATGGTGTTGAAACTCAGGTTCAGTTCTGTGAGATGGGAAGGACTGGACTTCAGAGCTGAGGCCACGACTTCATAGTGAATGTCTGAGAGCCCACACCCAGAGAGACTGAAAAAGTAGATGTGATAGAAAATTTATTTTTCCTTCTCCATGGTTCCGTGATTGATTCCTCATCAGGGTGATGACTCACTACACAGGTGAATAATGTTAATATTCACATCAGTACTTACTCAGCCTTTCTGCAGTTCCTCACAGCTGCAATCAGTCTACGTCGTCCTTCATCTGATGTGTTGTACTCATTCAGATCCAACTCATCCAGAACCTCCTCAGACATCTGCAGTACGTAGGCCAGAGCTGAACACTGGATCTCAGAGAGTGTCTTCTTTGACCTGTTCTCTGACTTCAGGAACTCTTGGACCTCCTGTTGGACTGAGTGGTCGTTCATCTCCATCAAAGAGTGGAGGATGTTGATGCTTCTGTCAGGACAGATATGCTTAGTATTCATCTTCTTCAGGTTGTTGATGACTTTGTCGACGGTTTCTGAGCTGATCTCTGTTTGACCCAGCAGATCTCCAAAAAGTCTGTGGTTGGACTCCAGACAAAGACCATGAAGGAAACGAACAAACAGATCCAGGTGGCCATTTTTACTGGAGAGGGACTTTTTCATGACCTTTCTTAGGAAGACATCGAGTGTTGAATTATGGTCATACTCCTAAAAGACACAAAGGATATAAAAACATAAGGTTGAAAATATTAAGATAAGATCAATAAAATAATTTAAAAATTAGTTTATTTTTTAATACTGTGATTTAAATAGATACAATTCTGTAAAAAAAATTTATTTATTTTTTTTTTTTAACAAAAAATCACTAAAAATCACTAAAATAAAACAACCAAATAAACCCCTTCTTCTTCTTCTTTCTTCTCCTCCTCCTCCTCCAAAGAATCAGTATCTTCTTCTTCTCCTCCTTCCTCCCCCCATTCTCCCAGAAACCCTGTGCTGTTGTTGGTGTTCTCCTCCTCAGAAGAATCAGTATCTTCTTCTTCTTCTTCCAGAAACCCCTCCAGTACTTCTGTGTTGTTGGTCAAACAGTGGTAGATGTAAACTGCTGCCAGAAACTCCTGAACACTCAGATGTACAAAGGTGTACAGTGGTTTCTGGAAGAGTCCACTCTCTCTTTTGAAGATCTCGGTACAAACTCCTGACTTCACCGAGGCCTCTGTGACGTCCAGACCACACTGCTCCAGGTCTTCTTGGTAGAACATGACGTTTCCTTTCTCCAGTTGTTCAAACGCCAGCCTCCCCAGCTTCAGAAGAACTTCCCTGTCAGCCTCCGTCAGCTCCATCTCACCTCCTTTTTCATACTTGTTCTTCTTCCTCTTTGTCTGGACCATGATGAAGTGTGAGTACAGGTTGGTCAGGGTCTTGGGCAGCTCCTCTCTCTGGTTTGAAGTCAACATGTGCTCCAGAACCATAGAACTGATCCAGCAGAAGACTGGGATTTGACACATGAGGTGGAGGCTCCTGGATGTCTTGATGTGTGAGATGATTTTGTTACACAGATCTTCATCACTGGATCTCCTCCTGAAGTACTCCTCCTTCTGGACGTCGGTGGTGAAGCCTCGGACTTCTGTTACCCTGTCCACACATGAAGGAGGGATCTGATTGGCTGCTGCAGGTCTGGAAGTTATCCAGATGAGAGCTGATGGAAGCAGGTTCCCCTTGATGAGGTTGGTCAACAGCACGTTGACTGGTTTCTTCTGAGTGACATCTGAAACCACCTCACAGTCGTGGAAGTCCAGTGAAAGTCTGCTTTCATCCAGGCCGTCGAAGATGAACAGAAGTTTGCAGACGCTGATCTGCTCTGCTGTGACCTTCTGTAACGTTGGATGGAAAACACGGAGCAGCGTCAGCAGACTGTACTGCTCATCTCTGACCAGGTTCAGCTCTCTGAAGGACAGCAGAACCACCAGACTGACGTCCTGGTTTTCTAAACCCTCTGCCCAGTCCAGAGTGAACTTCAGCACCGAGAAGGTTTTTCCAGCTCCAGCAACGCCGTTGGTCAGAACCACTCTGATGGGGTTCTGCTGGTCAGGTAGGGCTTTGAAGATGTCATGACACCTGATTGGTTTGTCTTGGATGGTCTTCTTCTTGGAAGCTGTCTCCAGCGTCTTCACCTCATGTTGGGTATTAACGTCTTCACTCTGTCCCTCTGTGATGTAGAGCTCAGTGAAGATCTGCTTTAGTTGGGTCTGACTTCCTTCTTCATCACTTCCTTCAGTCACACGTTCACATCTGCTCCTCAGACTGAGCTTATGTTCATCTGAAAACACAAAATACAAACACTTTAAATAAACACAGTTGGATCATGAAGTATTTGGACAGTGGCACCATTTTCATCCCTTCAGCTCCCTGACAGTGACAACAAACACAAAGTCTAACCCTGAATGAACCACTGAGGGAACAACACTCACCAGGTCGGGTTTAAAACAGGCTGGAATTCTACAGTATTTCACCCAAAAAAACTATAAAAGTGATAAAAGCTGTGACACTATGTGAATATACAATTAAATCACAAAGAATTAGAGTAAATGTACATAAAAACACATTTCATTCACAAAGAGAAACAGAATAACACATACTAGTTCATGATTGTGAGTTGGTATCTCAGAATAGAAAAGTTAAGTCTAGTCAAATGGAATCTATTGAAAACGATGTTGACGTTTCCATCCAAACATTAACACCAGATAGAAGGAAAACAAAATGCAAATAGAATTAAAGCTGCAAGCAGCATTGAGCGGGACCTCGCACCGGGCGATCCGCCTCCCGTGCGATCTGCCTCCCCCATGATCCGCCTCCCATGACCGTCGACACCTCAGCTCCACTCACACCTCTCCATCCCCATACCAGTTCCCACCCTTTAGTGTCTGTCCTCCTTACATCTGTACAGAACACCAGTGACCCTCTGCTGAAACCACCATCACTTTTAAATGAGACTTTTACTTTGGAAACCCTACTGTGTGTATGTGCGTTTGTTTTGTATGTGAGAGAAAGAATCAGTTTGAAAAATGAATTGAAATTGTATGAATAATTGAGCATAAAAGTGATGATTTATCACAATTAAGGCTTTTATTTTGGAAAAACCATATTGTGTGAGCATGTGTGTCTGTGAGAAAGAGTACTTTTTAATGAAGAAACATTGTACAAACAGTTGAGCGTTTGGTCATAACAATGAAAAGAAGTTATTTAATACACATTATTTATATTTTTAATAAGGGTTTTATTTTGAAAAAATGTACTCCGTTTACTTTGTAATGTGTGCAAAATGTCCAATATCCACAATATAATGCAGCAAAACCTGTTTTAAAATGTGAGGGGGGAAAAAAAAAAAAAAAGTCCTTGCCTTGTCTGGGGTTCGAACCCAGGACTTCATGTACAATAGACCACAGCGCTAACCACTGGTCTATTTTCAGACACTTGCAAAGCTGCAGTAGTAAGCCTTATATGGGGATTCTGTCATTGTGAAAAGTGAAACTAAACATACTCTTCAAAAAATCGCAATTATTCCATAACCGTAGGTTGTATCTGAAAAATTCTTTCACTTTTGGATTCTGCAGACTTGTGGGAATTTAATGAGGTATAACGTTTTTGTCAAAAGCCTGAAATGAATAAGCAGTAATTGCAGAAACGTAGAGTAACATTCAAAGGCAGACTGCCAACTTCCTGTTGGAGTTAGCTCATGAGTGTCAGTGTATGATTTGTCGGCTCAATCAGACCAACATTTTGGCATTTGTTTCATGTTTCTGTGACATTCCTACTGGCCGCTAGGGCAGATTTTGTGTGTTTTTTAGTACAAAGGTGGCGCTACAGAGTCCACTTTGGCACCCAAGGGGTTAATTTTGATATTGAATCAAAGTGTTCACCAGCCATGACATACATGGCAAATTTGGTGAGTTTTGGAGCATGTTAAGGGGGTCAAATGGCAGTCTAAAGTGGAAAAAGTATGAAAATAAACAAATTGTTATAAATCAATAACCGTACATCGTATCTCAAAATTTTTTGCATGTGACAGTTGTGCTGAGTCCCGTGAACAGATAGATATGTCACATGTGGGGAAAAACTCCAAAGTGAAAAATGAGTTCCAAACATCGCAACTTTGCTGGCTTCTAAGAAAAAAAAAAAACTAAGACAGTTATGGAAAAAGTGCGGAATCACTTTTTTGAGGAGGGTTCCCTCTATCTTTTGGTGCTATTTAGAAGTCAATACGACAAACGGTGTCATCGGAGTTAGTTTTAGAAATTTTATTTTGAAAGGCATATTGCAAACTTCCTGTTGCAGATGGGTCATAAGTGTCAGTGGATGATTTATAGTGCATCATTCAACAAACATTTTGGCATTGGTTTCATGTCTCTATGACAATCCTACTGGCCACTAGGGCAGTTGCCGTTTTTTTCACATAGGTGGTGCTAGAGAGCCCATTTTGGCACCTATGGGGTTAATTTTTACATTTTATCAAATTTTTCGCCAGGCCTGACATGTGTGCCAATTTTGGTAAGTTTTTGAGCACGTTTAGGGGGTCAAAACCCAGTTCAAAGTGGTGTCTGAATAATAATAATATAAAAATGAACAAAAAACAAAAGGGCCTTGCTTGCAGGCAAGGCCTCTCACTGTGTGAGAGGGCCTTACCTTTCGGCTCGGCCCCTAATAAAGTGCCATCGTATTCGACCAGTGTAGTGATGATATTGGATACATTTCATATACATCCATACTATCAGTTTAATATTTAAACTGGACCCACCTCTTTATATTGGATTTGATTATTTTTTTACATTGTAGTTTTATTTATTTTTCAGAAGCACGTTGTATAAAAATGATGATAAGCTTAGGATGTGTTCAGACTTTATATTCACATAAATATTTCTCTTTCATAATGATGAGATTTTTCTTAGAATTAAACCCTTTGATGTTTCATCAGTTATGCAGTTTGATAAGAACGTACATACGCTTTGAGTATGCATTCATAGAAAAGCGCTATATAAATCTAATCCATTATTATTATTATGAAAATGTAGATCTTTCTAATGCTACAAAAATGTGACTTCAACTGAAACACAGTCAGTGAGTAGACATGTTTTCAGGACTGATGACATCTTTAGACAGAATTAAAGTCTTACCTTGTACAGTTCTGTCCATCTGCAGTCCGGTTCCGGTTCCAGTTCTGGCTCCGGTTCTGAATCTTATTCCACACTGGGGACAGGAGGAGTCTCCTGATGGACCACTTTTAATTATTTTAAAATTTTTACTCAGTCATTTATTTTACTTTAACCATCAGATCAATTCATTTACTAATATTTGTGACTGGACTCAGTTTCACTGAAGGCTTTGCTGTCACATGAATTTGTAGACTTCTACAATAAAACACAACACAAAAGTTCCTTAGGTCAGTTCTACATTATGTTATTTGGCATTTTATCATTTCCTTTTTTCATATAGAAAAAATTGTAATGTTACGACTTTCAACTGAAAACATCAGATTTTTTTTATTTGTTATTGTGGAAATAAATATTAAATGAATAAAATAACACAAACCTGAACTTGAATTATATCTAAATTATAATGAAGCTGTTATAAAGCTAGTGCAGTGTATATATTTGGTTGGTTGGTTATAGTTTCAACTTCCTTATCACTCTCCCAGAGTCTGTTATCTCTCTACTGTTAGTTATTAAATAAAGTCTGAGATTAAAACTATTTAAAATTCTGTGATTGACTCACTGTGGATCAGAAGGTCCTGGTTCACCGACGCCTCCTGGAGGATCCTTTATGGACAAACCCCCCCCCTTAGAAGACCAGACGCTGTGGACGGAGCTGTGTCCTCTTCATCCACATTCACTGTGTGAACTTCAGCCTGGAAGAGGAATCAGCCAAAGCACGTAGAACTCAGAGTCCAGTAGTCACATGACCCACAAAACAGGAAGTAACACAAACAGTGTCAGGATGGAACGCTGTGTTTTTAACATTCTGCTCTGGGCCTTTTCTTATTTATCAGGTGCCTCCTTCTTTATCAGGTTTTATAGATTATTCATTCATGCATTCATTCGTTTTATAGATTATATTTTTAGATTATGAGACATAAATCTCAGGTTTTAAGTTCTTTCTAACCCTTTGCCCTTTGGAAGGGCGGGACCATGGCCTCCATTGCTCTCATCTGTTATCAGGGATTTATAATGTATGAAAATAAATTTAAAAAACTAAATTATTCAATGTATTAGGCATTTTTCTTTATGTTACACTGCTGGACCTGAGTCACAGGTATCATTATTTCATGAGTCAAAATATACAAATAAACTGAACCTTAAACACAGCAGGATTATTAGAGTTAATGAAGACTAACACTACATCCAACAGTGAGAAAAAGAAAAAAACAACTGAAAGTAAAGAAGAAATTACAGTTTTCAGAAACATTCAAACAGTCAATTATTTAAAACCCTATTAAAACACACTGAGGAAAACCCTTATTTTCAATGATGTCGAGATAAATAAAAATAAAATTAAATAAAACAAATACAGAACATGATGCATAACAGAGCAAACCATGAAACACCACATGGAAAGAACTGCAAAAATAACTGTGGTTAAAAAAAAAGTTTAAAAAAAGTATAAGAAGTTAAAATATTAAAACTTACGAGTAAAAACAAGCAGCTGAATGTTACAAATCGGAAAACGAAATAAAAATGGACAAAATCAAGACAGAAGTGTGGGTACAGGGCATTCCTGTTTTTTTCTAAATAACAAAAAGTTTTAAAGAAAACCACAAAATAACTTTTGTTCAACAAATCAGTTGTTTTGTAAAGTCATTTGTATGTCCCTCATTCTTCCAAACCACATTCTCTGCTTCTATAAATCAACGTTTTCCCTGAAAAATACCTGAATAACTCACACTGTTCCAGGCAGGTTTTTGAGCCCCGAAGTCACCACTCCAAACCATGACTCACAACTTTGTAGTGTCCAAAGCAAGTCCCAGCAAACTGCCTGAGGGCAAGGAACTGGGGTAGTTGGAGGTAAACAAACCAGCATGGGGTTGTACGGGCTTATGCTCATTCACAAACATTGCTATCACTAGAGGTACTTGCTCTTTGCTTATGTGAGGGAAACAGAAGAGGAAAAACGGCACATAAGGCAAGAGAAGCTGTTCTACCTTTTATGTTGTATATTTAGATACCTATTTGGTATTAATTTATTCTTGCACTCAATGGACTGAAAACTAGCTAACGCTACAGTAGCTGCTGCTTATGCATAACATTCGCGGATAAATAATGTTAGAGCAATACCTGATTTTAATAAACAATTAGCATAAACACCGCATCCACGGGGGCCGCCATTTTTGTTTCACAGGCTATGTGACGTCAGAGCTTTAAAACTGGGAGGTTTTTTTAAAAAAAAAAAGATTATTATTAATCTTTGTACATGACAAACATGGTAATTTCATATTCCGTGTGTCAGTGTGACATACACTGACCAAGGGAACAGAACATCAGAACTGGGAGTACATCGATCTGGTGTGAGTTCACGGGTGGGAAGTCACGTGTTTAACTGCCATTCCACTGGTGAAAATGTATAAAACTAAACTGAAATACACGACTGTAATTTTTCATACCTGTTGTTTGATAGATACGTATTTCCACACACTTTTATCGGTAAAATAATTACATGGCGATGATAAACGTCGTCTTCCTCCTCTGCGTTTCCAGTACGTTTCTCTCTACCTGTTAATGTCCGCGTGTCGTGGCCACGCCCATAGTGACGTCAGGAAGATGTGGGTGGAGTCGAGTCTCTGTTACCTGGATCCTTTGACCTCAGATGACTCAGAAAAACCCCTAGAAAATGCATATTATAATATAACATACATACATCCAACCAACCTATACTGTTGAAAATAAAAAGATATTGAAAATACGAGTCCATTCTACGAACTAAACTCAGAAACACTTATTCATTTATTCTATTATTGAACTTATTTTCCTTCTTTTTGAACCCATCTTACAAATTACATCTTCTCCAAATTAACCAACTCCACTGAAATGACACATTAGAAAGCAGTTACACATTTGGACTGCACAGAGTGGGAAAAATCATTTAGAGGCAATCTTTTTTAATTTATTAGGGAAATTTCATAGTTATATATTTCTGAGAAATATCCAAACCTTTAAATCTTCATTGGTGAATCCAAAGTTTATTTTAGTACATTATCCCAAATAAACTAAAAAAAAAAAAAAAAAAAAAAAAAAAAGGAACAGAAACCATTAGAATGCACCAAGAATTGTTTAAAGTGGAATGATTACACTTCCCTTACAATAACTGTGTTGTCTTTTTGTTATATTTTCAATATTTAATATTATTCCCATGGTGCACCTGGAGCAAGGATCCATTACACATGAGCAGCAAGGGTTAACAGTCAAAGGTCAATTTAGTGCCTGACTCTGAAATTTGACCAATATTCAGCCTGTTACTAAATGTTTTGTGTATTTGTAGATCCACTGTGATCTGTAAGTTTGAATGCACATGTGTAAACCATAAACTGAAGCAAAATACTGTTAAAATTGCACTTTTTCTGAATAATTTCATGTTGTTCATGTTATTCACATTTTTAAAGGACAGTTTGTAAATGTAAACAGTTTCATAATGTAATTTTATTTAGATGTTTTTTTTTACTGTTATTTTACTTTAGATCATATTGTTCTGAATGTGGAACCTGAATACAATGATTTTAACATCCCTCACTGTTAATATTTTCAGTGTAATTTTTGCATTTTACAACTTCATTCACATGAACATGATTGGACCCTTTTGGCGGCCCGGCTTTGGCCCAGTGTAACTGTTTTTTGGAGTTCAACCAGGTGTCAAAAAGTTGCTGGACTGATTCAGAGCCCAAAACAAAACCTACTGGGCCCAAATTCAAATCCTTGTTGTTGTACAGTGTGTTCCAGTTCACAGTTCATGTTCAACATCCTAAATATCTCACTGATATATTTAGTAAAAACCTGTCAAACTTCAATTCCTCTCTTTGTCTTTTTTTGTTATTCCACCTGTTTTGACCCTAAAACACACAGTAAAACCAAACCACTGAAGAAAAGGAACACAAACACAAACTCACAGCAGCTTTTGTGACACTGAAAAACAGGCAGATTCACAGCAGAAATAACGTCTCAGGGGTTAAAGGGTTAAACAGCTTAGAGGATGTTTCTAAAATAATGATTTGCGAAACATATCCTGCATTGTAATCGACTACTGTCAGATAACGGTAAACATTGGAATAAATGTGTGAAACACCTCCAATCATGTCAGTGAGTACTCATGAATGCCTAAAGAAGTATGTAGTGCGTCCCTGCCCACTGGTGGAAAACACTAAGGTTCTGACATTATCCTCAACAAATGGTCACTTTTGACAAGTCTCCACATGTGCTTCAAAGGCCTTCTGGACACTCCATGAGTCATCAGTGAAATGTTTCAGGATGTTTCCAACCCTTCTTCCAATGGTCACCAGTTCATTCCAGTGCAGTAAGGTAAGGCTATACTCTGTGCTCCAGAAACGGTGTCTTCATCTGCATAAGCATCGTTCTAATGTGGTCTCTGAAGGGTGTCAGGGGCAAAGACCTCAGCTCCAAAAGGAATCAGAGCTCTGCATATGTTCTACCGGGTTCTCCATCATATCAATAAGCTAACCCTTAGCTCACCTCTGACCCCTCAGGCTTCTGTAGTTCCACCCCTTTTGTCCAAATATGGTCACTTCAGGCTCCAAAAAGCACACAGGGTGACATCAAATCACAAACCACTGGCCTAAAATCAGTAGTTCACAAATCAGAGGGAGCAGCAGGCCTTTCAGTAGACTTACATCTTTATTAAACTGATGATTTCCCTTTAACTTTAAAAATACAAAAACAATACAACATATACATCTGTAGTATCAAAAGTATAAAAAATAATTCTCTGTGATTCTGTGGGTGCAAAAGTCTCCCACTGACATATTTAACAAAATCAAACTCATTTGGTCAAGTCATTAAAAATATAACACACATTTTTAAAAATAAACTTTCTCCAGCATGACGATGTCTTCAGAACAACTATCAAAATAGCTTTAGTCCAGGACAGGAAGAGGTCATCTGGACTAAGACTCAGAACCTGGACTCGGACTAGACAGACTAGATCCCAACAAGGACACGATACTGATGAGACATAGACTTACACAATAGCCGACTTCCAATAACTTCCAACAGACTTCCAATAACCGAAGGGTCGGCGGTTCGACTCCTGCTCTGTCCTAGTCAGTCCGTTGTGTCCTTGGGCAAGACACTTCACCCTCCCTGCCTCCAGTGCCACCCACACTGGTGTATGAATGTTTGGTGGTGGTCAGAGGGGCCGTAGGCACAAATTGGCAGCCACGCTTCTGCCCCAGGGCAACTGTGGATACAAATGTAGTTTACCACCACCAGAGTGTGAATGTGAGAGCGAATGAATAATGGGTCAATAATGTAAAGCGTTTTGGGTGTTTAGGAAAGCGCTATATATGTCCAATCCATTATTATTATTACATTTCCATATTAAATCCTCTTTTCCATCAACATTCCGAAGAAGTTATTTATCTGGTAATAGAATCAACGTTCTTCAACACACTGCCCCGCCCCCAAAAATTCCAGGGAATCTGAAAAGTTCCACTCCCCTAGTAGAAGTTTTTGTAAGGAAAGTTTGGGGTCGAGAGAACATTTTTACCAGGGAATTCTGATGGAAATGCACAGAGGTCTTTCTAAATCCTGGGTAAAGTTGAACTTCCTGTGGTGGAAAATGGATGTTATGTGTCTGACTGATGTCAAAACTAGGGATGAAATGATTACTGTTATAACGATACACCGCGGTACAATTCCTAAAGGTTAGTATTACCGCTGAAGGCACCTGAGAAAGAGAGAGAGAGAGAGAGAGAGAGAGAGAGAGAGAGAGAGAGAGAGAGAGAGAGAGAGATGGTTAGTATTACCGCTGAAGGGACCTGAGAGAGAGAGAGAGAGAGAGAGAGAGAGAGAGAGAGAGAGAGAGAGAGAGAGAGAGAGAGAGAGAGAGAGAGAGAGAGAGAGAGAGATGCATGGAACAGAGATACACACGGCCCAGTCCAAGTGCATGCGTCCGTCCCGTGGGTCAAACCAGGTCAAAGGGGGTCAACCCAGGTCAGGAGTTCTCAGGTTCAGGAACTGTGAAAGGGTTGGGTCCAGCTCACAGAAGTTTTCTATCAGATATGAACAGGCTCCTGGTCCTTTGTGTCGGACCAGGTCGATCACATATCTAGCTCTCTCTTCTCTGCGTTTCGTTTTAGCTGCTTCTTTTTCGCCGTCATTAATAAACCTCCATTCTAAAAGTCTGTCCAACAGTTGGTCCAGAACCGGCTCCGACACACGTTTGATGAACTCAGACCGAACTGAAAACAACTTGTCCTCTAGAGAGATGTTCTGCTGAGACCTCAGCTGATGACTCACAGCAGGATCTGAAGGACGAACAGAAGAAGATATGAATGAACTGCAGCCTGTGACTGCTTCCACAGCTTTAAAAAAAAAAATAAATAAATAAAATCACACATGAAATTGAATGACAATGATGAAAACAAATTCAAAACCTGTCCATAAATGTCAAATAACCAAACTACATCTTCTTTAGAGCGACATTATTTTATCATACTTGAACGTAGCTGGATTAGGTCCAATTAGCATCTCCATATCTACTTCAGTGTTTATGAAATCACAATTTAAGTTTTGCGTTTTCACGATTCAGATCCTACTGTTCAGCAGCTTGGAGAAACCTTCCACTTTGCTGTTCAACCTGCTGTTCCTCTGAGTTCGTTTCCATCCGGTTTCACCATGTTTTCCACAGATGGAGCTGCATTCGTCCTCTTTCAGACAACGTGACGACCGAAGCCCAGTGACTTACACAATCTGAACTATGAGCCTCCAAGTGACAGGAGTTCCATCCAACTGACCATTAGACCAACAAGTGGTTCCAGGCACAACAAACCCCGCCCCTCGCATGTATTAGAGCTGATGTTGGCATCGATTCAGCCGATGTCATCATGTATATGTGTGTCCTGATGTCAGCATATCACTTGCCTCTATATATGTGCCAAGTTTGAAGTAAATTGAAACAAAATTGATGTTTTTATAGACATTTGAAATTTCACCCATTATAAGTAAACGGGGAAAAAAGATTTTAAAAATTCATAAAAAATGTGAACTTTGACCTACTTTTCTCAAACTGTAACCACTTTGATTCTGGGTCACTGGCAATATATAAACCCAATTTGGTATGAATTCAACCTGTAGTTTTGCTGCTACAGTGTTAACATCAAAGAAACAAACAAACCGAACCAAAAATAATACCCCTCGTCTCCCCTTTGGGGGGCGGGGTAATAAAGAATTGGCTTACTCCTTAAAATAATGCAGTATTATAAACTCTTATTGTATTATCAATTATGCAAAATAATCTGAAATCAATCATGTCAAATATGTATAGTGGAGTAAAAGGTTTAAATATTTACTACTGTGATAATAAATCAAACAGGACCACGTCTTACCAGTCAGATGCACTTCATGCTCCCAGATCTCTTGGTTTTCTTGGTCTTTGACTGTTAAAGTCACCCGGTTCATGTTGTTCGGAAGGCGGATCTCAAATGTTGGGTGATAATTTGGTCCGAAGTTCATGATAAAATTGGCTTTCTGAAAACCAGCAGTAGTTTGGGCATTATTACAGTCTATAAAGTGAACAGTAGTGGTTTAATTAACCAGTTAATGACATGACTGGTTAGTTTCCTCTGCTTACCTTAGGTTGTACTATGTAGGCTTTTGGACAGTCCACAGTGTAACTATGGTTTTTGATGAGTTCACATCTAGAAGGGGCTTCAACGTACTGTTTAGCATTCCACTGATTTCTCTGGACCTTTAGAGACATCACAACATTTATATTAACATCAGGATGATTTAAAGACATCTCAATACTCAAGGTTAGTGTGATTCATTATCTAAAAGTAACAGGGCCGAGGTCTTAAACTCCGTTCCAGTTCATCCAAAGGTGTTCGGTGGGTTGAGGTCAGCCTTTATGGAGGTCAGTCCAGCCTCTACTGCTCTGGGGTCCAGTGGTGGTATTCTTTCCGACACTCCACTCGACCCTTCACATTATGTGCGGTGGTGCAAGACTCATATTTAGCTGCCTGGCCTTGGAAACCCATGAAGGTTCCATCAGACAGTTTTTATGCTGATATTAATGCCAGAGGAAGTTCTACACCTCAGTCCAGGCCAACCCAGCTCCACTTTACATGGTCTGTCCCTTCATGGCTGAGCTGCATCTACTTTGTAAAAACATCCCTTACAGTTGATGATGGAATATCGAACTAGAAGCACTCGGAGAGCGCAGACCTCCGCCAAGGCTGATCAGTGCCCCCCCCCCCCCCCCCCCCCCATCATTTCTTCCTCATCCCATTTCCAACAAACCCTGAAAATTTCATCCAAATCTGTCCATAACTTTTTGAGTTATGTTGCACACTAACAATCAGTGCCCCCCCCCCCGTGGGCCCCCCCACCCCCGATCACCACCAAAATTTAATCATTTCTTCCTTATCCCATTTCCATCAAACCCTGAAAATTTCATCCAAATCTGTCCATAAATTTTTGAGTTATGTTGCACACTAACGGACAGACAAACAAACAAACAGACAGACAGACAAACAAACAAACCCTGGCAAAAACATAACCTCCTTGGCGGAGGTAATAATGGAGAAATGTCACAAACTGACTTGTTGCAACAGCACCATCCTATTACTGTACCAGACTGGAATTTGGTGAGTTCTGTAGAACCACCTGTTGTGACTGTACGGCTAGGTGTTTGATTTCACAAACCTGTGGAAACTGGACTGAGTGAAACACCTGAATTCAGTGGGTTAGAGGTGTGGGTCTATACTATGGTCCATATAGAGAAGATCAAATCACATGGAAGAGTCCTGGTCCTGACTGGAGCCTGCTGGTTTGTTACCAGTGGAGTAGTGGACAGAGGATAGGTTTGAACTTATTGACCTGAAGGACCATGTGTATGTTTTTACATTTAAAACCACAGTGAATGTTGTCTGGTTCTTCAGAAACGCCTCAGGTTATAAGAGACCCTTTTGAAACTAGACTTAGGTCTCCACAGATTAAGCCTAATTATAAATTCTGATACATTCGTACCTCTTTCACAGGGATGTTGCAGGGCAGCAGTAACATATTTAGCTTCTGCCTTTCTGTTTTTGGGTCTGGTGGTGCGAGGAACAGCAGAACTTGGCCATGGACTCTTCTCCCGATAAGCCATTCTACAAACTGCCAGACGAGGCCAAAGGCAGACAGGTGTGGGATATCGATGACCACATGAGTGTCTGTGATCTCCAGTGGATCAATGAAGCTCGTTCCATCGTCAGTGATGTGGGCGACAGACAGGCTTCCAGAGCGCTGACCTGTAAAAACAGAAACTCCTCCTGAACCAAGATCCAACAGGACGAACTCACAGCTTCAAAAATCTGACAAGATGAAAACTGATCTGAACGAACTTCAGTTAACTGCCAATATTCACACTACTTAAAAATGAAAACAGGACCACAGTCTAGTTGTTGATTCAGTAAAACTGAATGTGTGATAAGTTTCTTACCGTGCTTTGTCTCACAGTGTGGGAGGTGGAGTTTGTGAACAGCGTTCTCAGGACATTCGATGCGGAACAGTGGACCTGCAGGCGTTCTACCATGTGACCCCACCAGGACCTCATTCCATTGGTCAATGCTATACTGCAGCTCCGCCCTCTGATCCACAACAAACACCAGTCCAGTCAGAGTACAATGGAATAAACCTGAACGAGGACACTTGAACCTGTACAACACAGACAAGTTCCATTCATACACAAAGTTTGGACCGGGTAACTTCACCCCTATTCTGAGTCCAGTCCCACCCACTGATCCTGAAAATGAGTCCAGTGTCTTCCAGAGGCTGATGGAGGTGATGAGGGTCTCAATGTCCAGGTGTGGATGTGACACAGGAGAAGTTCAGGGACATCAGGATAGAATCACAGAGAACCTCAGAATCATATGAGGCTATGAAACGTTTGGTTTGGGTTTTTATTCTGGTTTTAAGATAAGGTGGATGCATGTGATGGAGGAGCCCCTATTCCATCTGCCTGCCCCAACAATTAGTTTAATATGTGGTCCCCGGGTAAGGACAGACACTTGGTTTGGGGTTTTATTTAGGTTTTACCACTTGAAACATGGTTTACTCTTATATAATTTTATGAAGTAGAGTCATCTGAAATGATCGACTCCACAGAATCAAAGCTCCTTAATTAGAGCCATGGAATTTAAGGCTGAAATTTGTAACAGAATGTTAAGTTATTCTGACCAGTCCTTCAGTGGAATATGTAGCAGACTGACTAGTTATAAGATATATGACAATAACTGTTCACTATGTTGTAGTGAAAAATTAATATTGTTAAAAAAAACAAACTAATGTAATTCATCAACTTTAAAAGGGTGTTTCCAAGCCTATGAACCAGAAGTATCTGCCTGACACTAACCCTCAGGGCTGGTACTGTGTAGGTTCTGCTTTGTTTCATGTTGGTTATAGTCAGGTGGTCTACACATAAATAGTGAGTAAATCTATTTCCTGTCACGTCAGTGCCTGTGGATCACTTGGGTTAAACTGAAATGGTAACTGTTGAGTCTGTTACCTGAAGCAAAGTGTAGTTTTACTCATAATTTCCTAAATTTCCTCCTAAATGAAGCCACACTGTTGCATGTTTTGCCACTGGGTTCTGTGTTCTGGTTGTACAGTCATGTCAGTGCATACGCTCTATTCTGTTTTGTAAGATTTTCTTACCTGTATGAAGTGAGTCCAGACTCAGCTGATACTTCAGGTGTGAACTCCTAGAATTGACAAAGGTCCAGTTTTAGTTCAGTCCATGTCCTGGTTCATGACTTTACCGTCGTTTGTCCAAATGGTTGACGTTTGTGTTTGTGTACCTCCCAGTTGGACGCTCCAGCCTGAGCCTCTGCGCAGACGAGCTGCTGCTTCTCTGGATCTTCAGGACTGGTGCGAGGGTCTCGGTCCACACAGTCCTCTACGCCGTCCTCAGACTCCTTCAGGTCTAAGTCTGAAGTGGACGGACCTGGTGGGTGAAGAGAGTCGGCAAACTCACTGGTGGACGTGGTTTCATCCCAGTGGGTGAAACCACATACAAAACATGCAACAGCTGAAGCTGAAGTGTGGGAAGATGATGTTGGTTTAACTGTCTGGATGACAAGATTCAGATGAATTCAAACATCCTGTAAGTACAGCTGCAGGACTCAGACACAGTGTCCACAATAGTGGCTAATTCTACAATGTATGTCTGTGCTCCTCTGAGGATTAAGGCATTTGGATTTTCATTCTTCTAAATGTGTGTTTTCTTTTACTTCCAAATCTTCTTACTGAATTTTCAACAAATGTTCAGGAATTGTGTATTTTTCCAACTCATACAAACTTGAACTAGTGAAACAAAACTACAGGCCCATTGGTGGGATTCTTCCAGCAGAGTCCACCCTGTGAGCCAGACTAGTCCTGGACTGTAGGTATGAAGCTGATCCACAGGCACAGTTTACAACAGTTGTCTTTAAATGTGGATGTTCTACTCACATGGTTCATGTCTGTCAGCTCCAGTTCTGTTGAAACAAACACAAATGCAGATCAAACAAGTGGTTCCGGGCACAACAAACCCCGCCCCTCGCACGTATTGGAGCTTATTTTGGCATCGATCCAGCTGATGTCATCATGTCTATACGTGTGCTGATGTCAGCATATCAATAATCTTTATATATGTGCCAAGTTTGAAGTAAACTGAAACAAAATTGATATTTTTTAAACATTTGAAATTTCGCCCATTATAAGTAAATGGGAGAAAAAAAAAAGATTTTAAAAATTCATTTGAAATTTAAACTTTGACCTACTGTTCCCAATATGTGATGACATCTACTCTGGGTAACTGGCAATCTATAAACCCAGTTTGGTATGAATTCAACCAGTAGTTTTGCTTCTAGCGTGTTAACAAACTGAACCAAAAACAATACCCGTTGCCTCCCCTTTGGGGGGCGGGGTAATAAAGCCTTCTAAACATCTCACTGCATAAACCTGGATTTAAAGGTTAGAAGGAGAATTCAAGAATGAACCATTAAGGATTAAATGTGAATTCAACATGTGTTCCACAGCTCTGTTCATATGGTTTCAGATCTCTGGAGAAAACAACAGCCTGAACATGTTATTTACTGTAAGGTATGAAATAAAGACACACAATGTTCTCCAACGGTGTCAGTGATAATGGTACCGTTTATCTGAGGGTCCAGGTTCACTGTCAGAGTCTGGAGGACGACCTTTGACCCCACAGCCAGACTCTGATGTGTCCTCCTCTGTCTCCACTCCATGACACATCGGGATTCCAGTTAATATCGTATTGTCGGTCCTAGACATAAAACACACAGACTGTCATGTTTGATCACATGTGGGTTCGTCCCTTATCTCTGTCTGTTCTCGCTGCCCTTTAACAAAGGTTCCATCTCTTCATCCACATCAGATCTACTAAAATATCACCTGATTCCTGAATTCACTATCGATTTCCAAGTGGCTCCATCCTGTCATTAGTCTGTTTTTTCCTCCTTAAATCATCAGATTCATAAAATGTTCCAAACTGACCATCTCCAATACTTCATACTTTCAATAAATGACGTCAGTAAAATGCAACATTTCAGCCTCATATCATCATTAGTTTTTGAGACAGTGGGACTTTGAAAATGACAGTAAATGTAAAAACGTGCTACAGAAAATGATGCTAAATTCAGTCAAACTGTTGAACTATTGATAACAGATGGATACGACAGACGCATGATACAGATTTGTGATGGATCTTCAGTTCAGTACCTCTATATTTTACAGAAAACATGGTGTCATTGATGCACTGAAAACAAAGTTTGTTTAAAGACACCAGTTTCATATTTTCTGCATACATTAATACAAACATGCTCATTCCACTGATATAATTGTACATACTAGACCTTGTCACACATGAGCATTATACAACTGAAAATAGGTGTAGTTTTTTCTTTCTTCTCCTTTTTAATGCCTCATCAATCAGACATTTTTATTTGTTGTAAAAATCTCATGTGATTCAGTGTGGAGATCCACCAAGACAAAATCAGTGTGAAACCATCCATCTGTCATGAACATCTAAAAAGTAATGAAGTCCTGGAGTTAGTATCTTCACTCACATCACAAAAACTAAAAACTATGAAGACATCAGGATCAGATTTTGTCTGCCGTTTTCTGGAATATTAACATTATTTTATGAATGTATGAAGTAAATGGGAGATGGTCAGTTGGAAGGCTGGTAATTTCACATGGACTGAGCCCTTTCTCCATCTCCCAACATTAAACATAGAATGATTTCAGTGGTTCTGATCAGATCACCTTATGCCTGTGAATACAATAAATACTCTCAAAGCATATTTGAATTTGACTGGATTCAGGTCTGAATGGAACATGTTAACTCTATAACAGTAACAGACAGTGAACTGACCATAGTTTCTCTAGTTTATAGTCTGGACTCTGCAGTAAATCCTCCAACAGCTTCACTCCTGAATCCTTCAGGTTGTTTTCCCTGAGATCAAGTTCTGTCAGATGGAATGGATTGGACTTCACAGCTGAGGCCAGAGAAGAACAGCTGACATCTGACAAACTGCAGCGATCCAATCTGAATAAAGAAGAAATGAAACAGATTCAAATCTGTTAATAATCCAGTCAGATGTGTTCAGATTATGAATGTGTAATTTAAGATATAGAAAATAAAAATCATAAATGTAGGATATATAGGAATAATGTTTTCCTGACTGATTATTCTTAATGTGAACTAAATTTAGACTATATTTATATCATGACTTCAGGTTTTTTTGTACTTGTGTATTTGGGTTTATTTGATAATATTTAGGAATCATAATCCTACAGGTTTTAACTCAGTAAAGTCAGGTATAGACCAGCATACACCCATGAGAAATTATCTGTTGGTTCTACTGTTTCTATTGTTTCTTCTAAAGTATCTTCATAAAGGACCATTATTTCAACCCCAGAAGGTTAAAAAGGAACAGTTCATATTGTTGAATCCTGGAGAAATGTGGCCGTTTGTCAAAAACATCATTTAATTTAACAACTCAAATATAATTTCTCTAAGTAACAGGATTTGTTTTTAATGTTACCATTAACTTGAAATGAGTACGAAAGACAATAGATCATTTAGAATTTCAGAGTTATATAGTCAGTTATGTTTATTAGTAAATTAATTATGACTGAAACCTATGAATTTTCCAATAGTACCAATAAAACCAACCTCAAAATCTGTAGTTTACAGTCTGGACTCTGAAGAAAATCACACAACAGCTTCACTCCTGAATCCTTCAGGTCGTTTCCTCTCAGATCAAGTTCCGTCAGATGGAATGGATTGGACTTCAGAGCTGAGGCCAGAGAAGAACAGCTGACATCTGACAAAATGCAGCATTCCAATCTGAATAAAGAATAAATGAAATAGATTCAAATCTGTTAATAATCCAGTCAGATGTGTTCAGCTTTTAAATGTTCAGTCCAACATTACTATGTCCTAATCAATGAGTTTGACCTGTAATTAATGGAAAGATGCTTTATAATTCAAATAAAACTAATGAATATTTCTACTTTATTAGTTAAATAAAATAAATAAATATTAATTAAATACAGTTCGTATAATGCACATGTCAGTAAAGTGGTCTGAGAGGACATCAGACTTCATCTACAGTGGCTTCACTTTTCTACAACACTATGAACAGCAGCAGGTTCATCTATATCTACAATTACAGGCTTTAGATTTGGACTGAGAGGAGAGGGCGAGGAAGGAGTGGACGCTCAAATTCAGACATTAGTTTTTGTCAGATTTCATTTGACTTCAGTGTTAATGAGACAAACCCAATGACTTTAGAAAAACCACAATCAGACTGGTTTTGGTTTTGGTTGATGTTGTCCATGTAGGTCTGAGTAATATGACCAAAAATATTACAAATGATAAACATTTACAAATCAAGTTACACACATGATTATTATGATAAATGTCAAATCCTTATTCATTCCCAATTTAAAGTATGATTTTTGGTCCCGAGTTAAAAATGAACACACTTGATGGTTATTTGTGGTTTTAAATGATGAATAAAAATATAAATGTAATAATAATGATGTAATAAGATCGAATGACATCAAATCAATAACTGAAAAAACATGAAAGTAGCACAATGTTAAAGACAAAAACATTTTCAAATACACAAAGACACACAACACAGCTGCTATAACACTATATCAGAGCAGAATGGGACAACATTCATGTCCCCAAACTCCATCCACTGGTGTCCTCAGTTACAGACTGTTGTTAAAGAAGAGGAGATGGTCCACAGTGGGAAACATGGACCTGGAACAACTTTACACACACGTCTGACTGACATCAAGGTCAATATTACATTTGGAATTTTTTTCTTAAAATGCTTCATTTTCTCACTTTAAACATTTGTTTTCTATGTTCGATTGTGAATAAAATGTGGGTTCAGAAGGTTTACATTGTATTCTGTTTGGAATTACGTTTAAAACAATGTCTTTTTAAAAAAAAATATATATTGGGGCTGTGGATTAAAAATGGAACATTGAACCATTTTGTTAAAACAACAGTGAACCAACCTCAGAATCTGTAGTTTACAGTCTGGACTCTGAAGAAAATCACACAACAGCTTCACTCCTGAATCCTCCAGGTCGTTTTCACTCAGATCAAGTTCCGTCAGATGGAATGGACTGGACTTCAGAGCTGAGGCCAGAGAAGAACAGCTGACATCTGACAAACCGCAGCCCCTCAGTCTGAATAAAGAATAAATGAAATAGATTCAAATCTGTTCATAATCCAGTCAGATGTGTTCAGGTTTTAAATGTTCAGTCCAACATTACCATGTCCTAATCAATGAGTTTGACCTGTAATAAATCGAAAGATACTTTATAATTCAAATAAAACTAATAAATATTTCTACTTTATTAGTTTCATAAATATAAATGAAATACAGTTCGTATAATGTAAATTATAATAATAAATGTAAATTCATAACATGTAAATAAAATAATAATACACAAATATTCTATTTTCATGGGTGCCATCTTTCAGAACATAAACATCCAAACAGGTCCAATGGATAACAACCACATTTGGTGTTGTCATGTGACACTAGTGGCCCGACCTGGAGGGAACCGTTACTGGTAGAAAACAAACAACCCTGTTCCTCAGGAATTTCATGTCATATGGAACTACATTACATGTCAAATTACAGTAGGTTAGAAACCAGAGGTGATTTCTCATAGACTGCAGTGGAAGCTCGGCTTCCCCTAAAATTACTCGAATTAAATGGTTAAATCTGTTCGGTTGTGTTGACATTTTATCGACTACAAATGTGTTAGAACACATTCATCTCAAAGACGAGTTTGTTCAGAATCAGCTTTATCACAGATCATCAGACTCGATGTTGTTCACTTCTCCTCCATTCCCGTTGTGCTGTTTTCTCATTCGATCTCTGCTCAGTTCATTTGTCCATAGACGCTCAGCGTCCATGCACTTCAATGGGACTGAGTGGAACAGTTTTTTTCATTGCCTCAAAACTGGACAGTAATTGGATAAATGCCACAATGTTGTCCCGCCCCCGGACGCTCAGCGTCTCTGGGGGTGAATGGAGCTGTGGGCGGAGCTCTGCTGGGCTGGACACTGAGCTTCCACGTGCTGATTGGAGGATCAGTCAAAAGGCTGAATCCCATTTGACTGACAGCTGTTTTCAGATCTACTCCTTCACTGACACAGTTCAGTTTAATACCGCTGCACGTTCTGCTGTTAAATCAAGAGAGAAACCACTACGAAATTACTTGTTCATTTCTTGCACTGTAAATAAAACACACTCATTGTACTTCCTTGTTTCAATTTAAAGGTCCCGTATTATGCTATTTTTCAGTCACGTCATATAGGTCTCAGAAGCCCAAAAACATAGTATTTAAGTTTGTTCGCCCCAAAATCATCCTTTTTTCGGAGTTTCAGCGGTCGAAAAAGTCTCTCTCACCAGCCCTCCTCAGAACAGGCTGTTTCTGGGCCTGCTTCCGGGTATGCAAATGAACGCATCTGTCCACGCCCACTCCCCCTCCCCTCTCTGGGAGAGGACGCGGCTTCCGCTAGCGGTACTACGCGCTAATGTTGACTGTGAAGCCATGGCTCTCTCGTCTACAATACACGTCTCAGACAGAACGTCTTTCCAAACACTGGCTTTCTTTGCCTTGAGGCGTGATTGAGCCCCGACGGAAAACGGCGGTGTTGTGTTGGGTTCATGGACCTGACACGGAAAGACGCCTGCCGCCACTAATGCAGGCAGCTACTAACAAGCCTGATGCTAACTATACTGATGCTAACCACAAAAGGCCCGTGTTCAGAGTAGTTCTGTTGAATGTCTCTGGATATTATCAGCTCTTGCATGTAAACGGGGACGCAAACGTTAGCAGCAGTAACCGAGCTATGTTAGCTGCCATGCTAACGTTAGACGTACACATCAACCACCAGCTTATCCGTAATGTAGGGTTATGCAGTAAAGATACAAACAAATGATCAGAACTTACATCTCCCACACTTGTACTTGGGTCACGAAGCGTTGGTACTGCGTCCTTCTGGATTCGGAGTCTTTGTGCTAAGCCAGAGCTGTATGGGCCCATGTTAAAAAACACTCGTCCGTGAAATGCCGGGCACACACATACAAGCGTTTGGGAATGTTGTTTGGTACATGACCATCACAGATAGAATCCAGACACTTTTTACGGAGAGGCTCGGAAGTGGGGAGCAAAAATAAACTATCGTGTTGGTGTGTGCAGCCAACAACACCACAACTTGCGTGTCTCGCCTTCGCCATGTTTGTTGTCCAAGAGGTACTTTGCCAGGGCGGGGCTCGCTTTGCGAGGGTGGGGGCACAGTCAGGGGGAGGAGTTAAATCCGCTTATGTCGTCATAAACGGAGCCAACTCAAACTCGGCCGTTTGAGCAGGCATTTTCACAAACTGTGGTGTAGCAAGGCAGGGAGGAAACAGACAGTTTTCAAATTCTAACCTCATAATGTGGCTACTGCAACACACACTACTATAAGAAAACTGTCACAAAGTGACATTTGCATAATACGGGACCTTTAACATAATTTCATCGTTTTCTTGTTTCAGTTACATAATTTAATCATTTCTTGCTCGAGTTTGCGGTTCTTAGAGTTAGTCAATCCAGAGAAGTTTGCTGACATGAGAGATGTGTTTCCAGAAGAGGCATTCCAGAGTCTTCTGAAAAGTTATGGTGTATATTTGGATTCAGTTAGACTGAGGTCTGAGCTTCAAGTTCTGTATTCGAATGAGGATGTACAGGGTAACAGAGGAAAACTGTGTGATTTTTGGATTTTTCTAAAAGATATGGAATTGGACAGTGCAATGCCTCAGCTACACAAACTGTTGTCACTGGTGGCAACAATTGGAGCAACATCAGCAGGTGTAGAAGCAGCTTCTCGTCTAAAAAGGCTGAAGTCCTACACCCGCAACACAATGGGCCAAGGCCATCTAAGCAGCCTAGCTCTGCTGGACATTGAGAGGACACTGGTCCAGTCCCTGGAAAAGACGCCTACTTGGTACGATAAGGTCACTGACCATTTTCTTAATAAAAATCGGACCAATGGCCCTGTAGTTTACCGGCCAAATTAAAAGCTGTGGGAAATGTATCCAGATGCCATTTATTATCACCCAGTTCTGTGTATTTAGTATGTGACAGAAATAACCCATGTTTTGGTCATATTCCAATCAGATCTGTAAAAAATAAAATTCCAACTTGATATCATTGATACTTACTGATTTATTGGATCAATCCACTTCCTATGTCTTATAAAGGGAAAATTTTTCAAAGTTGCACCAAATCCAGAATCAGATCTGGACTGAAATAATTTCACTAACTTTAGTTGACATAATCATAAAGAAGCTGTATACCAAGTTTGAAGTCAATCAGAACTGGAGTTTGGGAGAAGAAGATGATTGAAAGTATACAACTTCTTTATGATGATGTCAACTAAAGTTAGTTAAATTATTTCCATCCGGATCTGATTCTGGATTTGGTGCAACTTGGAAAAATTTTCCCTTTATAAGACACAGGAAGTGGATTGATCCAATAAATCAGTATCAATGATACCAAGTTGGAATTTCATTTTTTTACAGATCTGATTGGAATATGACCAAAACATGGGCTATTTCTGTAATAGAATAAATACACAGAACTGGGTGAGAATAAATAGCATCTGATACATTTCCCAAAGCATTTAAGTTGGCCGGTAAGCTACAGGGCCATTGGTCCTATTTTTTTTATTTCGTCATTTCAAAGACCACATTGGACCAGTTTACACTGAATCTTTAGGATTCATTTCATCTTTATTAAGGTTGTTTTTCCTTTTCAAACAGGTGGAGGTCCCTCCTTTATGTTGGACATAAAACCAGTAACTAAGGCCAACCACCACACACTTCAGTCTGTCATTACTGAACCACTTTCATTGTGTGCTTGATGAATCCAATCATTGTGTTTGGTTATTACCAGGATTCCTGGAGTCACTCAAAGTCCTGCATCACAGACACACAAAGGAATTCAACCCATGGAATCAATCACATTATCAGCAAATTCCAGGTTTCATCAACTTTTGTGTATTCGGAGCTGAATTCAATTCTTATATACACCTGTAAACATTCCACGTAGAGGCTAGTGATGTGAAAATACATACATTATATTTAGGTTAGGACTTCGCCTGCCCACTGATAAGATTAGGGAGAGATCAGGGGGGTCAAACATACGGCCCGTGGGCCAAAACCAGCCCACCAAAGGGTCCCATTCAGGCCATGGCATCAATTTATGAAATATAAAAATGACACTGAACATATAAAGAATCAAGGATGTTCAAATCCTTTTAGTTCAGGGGTCACATACAAACAGATTCAGTCTAAAGTGGGTCAGACCAGTAAAATACTATCAGAATAACAGAAAAATAAGGACAACCTCCAATTTGACTGTTTGTTTCATTTCTCAAAAATTTTAATGACATGAAAATGTTTCATGTACAAACTATCCTTTCACAAAAATGTGAATAACCTAAAAAATACGAACCTGAAACGTCTTAAGTGCAATTTTAACAATATTACTCCTATTAATACATGTTTTGTGTCTTTGTAGATCCACTGTGATCTGGAAGTTGTAATGCACATGTGGAAATGATCAACTCAGACACAATATTGGGAAAATTGAACTTATTTTTCTTCATACATTTCAGGTTGTTTGTGGTTGTTGATTTTATTGACATTATTTTCAAGGAAACGTTGTAGATGTGAACATTTTCATCATGTAATTGGACTTTTTTCACTCTTCTTCTTGTACTGGTCTGGTCCACTTGAGATCATATTGGGCTGAATGTGGAACTGAACTAAAATGAGTTTGAAAACTCTGCTCCACATTATGTGGCTGTTATTCATAGAAAGGACATTCACTGATGTTGGTTTTTCTTCTGCTGTGCTTTACACTTCATTTCCATTACCTCTCAGGTCACTCTCCAACTGTCTATGGTGAAGCTTCAGTTCTTGATGGTTTTTAACGTTACTGGCTCAAAAAAACACAATGACTTGAAGCTCATTGTCAGTAAAGTGGTCTGAGAGGACATCAGACTTCATCTACAGTGGCTTCACTTTTCTACAACACTATGAACAGCAGCAGGTTCATCTATATCTACAATTACAGTCTTTAGATTTGGACTGAGAGGAGAGGGTGAGGAAGGAGTGGACGCTCAAATTCAGACATTATTTTTTGTTGGATTTCATTTGACTTCAGTGTTAATGAGACAAACCCAATGACTTTAGAAAAACCACAATCAGACTGGTTTTGGTTTTGGTTGATGTTGTCCATGTAGGTCTGAGTAATATGACCAAAAATATTACAAATGATAAACATTTACAAATCAAGTTACACACATGATTATTATGATAAATGTCAAATCCTTATTCATTCCCAGTTTAAAGTATGATTTTTGGTCCTGAGTTAAAAATGAAGACACTTGATGGTTATTTGTGGTTTTAAATGATGGATAAAAATATAAATGTAATAAAAATGATGCAATAAAATAAAACGGCATAAAATAAATAACTGAAAAAACATGAAAGTAACACAACGTTAAAGAAAAAAACATCTTCAAATACACAAAGACACACAACACAGCTGCTATAACACTATATCAGAGCAGAATGGGACAACATTCATGTCCCCAAACTCCATCCACTGGTGTCCTCAGTTACAGACTGTTGTTAAAGAAGAGGAGATGGTCCACAGTGGGAAACATGGACCTGGAACAACTTTACACACACGTCTGACTGACATCAAGGTCAATATTACATTTGGAACTTTTTCCTTAAAATGCTTCATTTTCTCACTTTAAACATTTGTTTTCTATGTTCGATTGTGAATAAAATGTGGGTTCAGAAGGTTTACATTGTATTCTGTTTGGAATTATGTTTAAAACAATGTCTTTTTAAAAAAAAAAAAATATTGGGGCTGTGGATTAAAAATGGAACATTGAACCGTTTTGTTAAAACAACAGTGAACCAACCTCAGAATCTGTAGTTTACAGTCTGGACTCTGAAGAAAATCACACAACAGCTTCACTCCTGAACCCTTCACGTCGTTTCCACTCAGATCAAGTTCCGTCAGATGGAATGGATTGGACTTCAGAGCTGAGGCCAGAGAAGAACAGCTGACATCTGACAAACGGCAGTAATCCAATCTGAATAAAGAATAAATGAAATAGATTCAAATCTGTTCATAATCCAGTCAGATGTTGTCAGGACCTGTGCCTGTTTGACTCTCAGCTCCTCCCTTTTGGTTATGGACCTGTGTCTGCATGACCCTCAGTTTCTCCTTCTGATTACATTCATATGACTCACCTGCTGGCGCTGCATGGCTGCAGCCAATTATCTCTGGCCTATTTAAGGCTTTGGTTTGCAGCCATGCAGCGCTGGTCCATTTCTCCATATCCCGGACATTTATCCATATTCATCCACGGACTCTGACCCCAGGTTTTGTATGTTTTTTATGGACTCTGTTTCTGCTTTAGTTTTTGTGTTAGGTTTTTCGTTGTCTGGTTTTCTTTTTTGTAAAATAAACTTATTTTTTCCCTTCAGTATCGAGCATTTGTGTCCTTTCTTTTCCCCTTTGTGACAGAATGGACCAGCCATACCTGGACTCAGCCGGTACTGAAGGGACCCGTTTTTTCGTTTTTCCGTGTTTTAGTTTTTTATTCCTGGTTTCGTTTGCTTTTCCTTAATTTTCCCCTGTACCGTCGCTCCGCGCCTCCCTGCCCCATTTCCGGCTTTTCCGAGACTCACCCTTGTCCTCAGCGACGGCGGCTCGGTTTCCTCTGTGCCGGTTGGTTCGGGAGGTCCCGGAGCCGTGAGGTGCACACCCCGGTTTGTTCTCCCAGTGTATCTGTCCCCTGTCTAATTCCTGTCTTGTATTACCGGCGTTCCCATGTCATGTGGGGTCCCGGTCCATGTTGAGTCCGGGCTCTCCTCCCGTGTTTTTTTCCGGTACGTTTCTGTCTTTCGTCTGTTTCTTGCCTTGTGTTTCCAGCGTCCTATTCCTTGTGGGGACCTGGGCCTTCGTGGGGTCCGGGTTCTTCTCTTGTGTCTTTTCCTTCGTGTGTCTAATGATTTCAGTGAAGTTCATTAGTTTTGATCTGTCTGTCCATGTTAGTTTGTTTGTTCTGCTTGTTTTATTCGTCTCTCTCTGTCCGTGTGTGCTGTTTTCTGTATATTTCTCTGTGTGTATTTCTCCTTCTGTGCATTTTTCAGTCTGTTTCTTGGTCTGTGTGAATTTTCTAGTTTGTGTGCTTTTGTTTCATTTCTCCCTTCCCTCGTTCTATTTTGTTCTGTCGTGAAACTTGTGTTCTATTTTTTTTTTTTCCAATCAGTCATTCCTTTTTTGTCCTTCATTTCTGTTAGATTCTTTTTTCCCCCTGTATTTCTGCTAGATTCTGTTGTCTTTTCCCTGTTTGTCCTTTAGCTCTGTTTCTTGCAGTTCATGTTCTTCAGTTCTGTAGATTGTCCCTCTACCTGTGTCTGTCTGTCCGTGTTTCTCTGCTTGGCCTAGTTCCCTTTTTCCTTGGTACTACCTGGAGGCTAGTACGCCGTCTGTTAGTTTCCCCTCCTTGAGGTCCGGTTCCGGCCGCGCAGCGTTTTTAAAGCCTGTTCCTGTCTGTTCCTGAAGTCCGGTTCCATCCGTCCGCGCAGCGTTCCTGTTTCCCCGTCTCGGCCTCGCTCTTCGTTCTCCTGTCAGTCTCAGAGTCCGTTCCCCTGTCAGTTCAGTCTCAGAGTCCATAGTCCTGTCAGTTCAGTTTCAGTCAGTCAGAGTCATGGGTCCAGCCATAGTCCAATTCCAGTTGACGTCTGTAGTCCAGTCATTGTCCGGTCTGTCTTGTCTCAGTTAGTCACTAGTCCAGCCATATTCAGTTCCAGTCAATGTCCTAAGCCCAGCTGGAGTCCTGTCTGCCACAGCCCTGGAGGTCCACGAACCAGGGGATTTTTCTGTCCTGTTTTGGAGGGGTTCTCACGTCCTGGTCAGAGGTTTCTCCATGATCTGGTCCGGAGGGGCTACATCATCCTGGTTTGGAGGTCTGTCCTGAGGTGCTTCGGCAGTCTTCCTGGAGGCTCTTCACGCCGCTTCACCGGGAGGTGCTTCAGCCTGTTCGCCCTGAGGTTTTGCAGCCAGTCTGCCCGGAGGCTTTTCACGCTGTTTCACCGGGAGGTGCTTCAGCCTCTTCGCCCAGAGGCTTTTCACGCTGTTTCACCGGGGGGGTGTGTCAGCCTGTTCGACCTGAGGTTCTTCAGCCAGTCTGCCCGGAGGCTCTTCACGCCGTCCCACCGGGAGGTGCTTCAGCCGGTCTCCCTTGTGGTTTTTCATGCCCCTTTTCGCCAGGATCCCCTCTACTATCCAGGATGCCCTGGTCTCTGTGGGGTTTTTTTTTTTTCGTATTTTTGGGGACGTCAGGATGCCGTCCCTTGGGGGGCGGGTCCTGTCAGGACCTGTGCCTGTTTGACTCTCAGCTCCTCCCTTTTGGTTATGGACCTGTGTCTGCATGACCCTCAGTTTCTCCTTCTGATTACATTCATATGACTCACCTGCTGGTGCTGCATGGCTGCAGCCAATTATCTCTGGCCTATTTAAGGCTTTGGTTTGCAGCCATGCAGCGCTGGTCCATTTCTCCATATCCTCTCCATAACCCAGACATTTATCCATATTCATCCACGGACTCTGACCCCAGGTTTTGTATTTTTTTTTTTTTTATGGACTCTGTTTCTGCTTTAGTTTTTGTGTTAGGTTTTTCGTTGTCTGGTTTTCTTTTTTTGTAAAATAAACTTGTTATTTTTTTCCCTTCAGTATTGAGCATTTGTGTCCTTTCTTTTCCCCTTTGTGACAGATGTGTTCAGGTTTTAAATGTTCAGTCCAACATTACTATGTCCTAATCAATGAGTTAGACCTGTAATTAATTGAAAGATACTTTATCATTCAAATAAAACTAATGAATATTTCTACTTTATTAGTTTCATAAATATAAATTAAATACAGTTCGTATAATGCGTATGTCAGTTAAGTGTAATTTACTCTTAAGCGTCTTTGATTAAATTTTCCCAACAATATAATGATATTCTATATGATCATGATCCATCTTAATTTGGTTTATGATCTCCTTTTCAGACAGACTGTAAAGATCCTGTCATTAATCACTGGTTTTAGCAGACAACATATCACTCCAATCCTTGCATCCCTCCAGTGGCTCCCTGTTTGTTTTAGAATTGACTTTAAGATTTTACTGATCACTTTTAAAGCTCAACTGGGCCTGGCCCAAAGTTATATAGAAGAAATGCTAGTTGACTACGAGCCAGCACGCAGCCTTAGATCCTCGGGCAGAGGGCTCCTGGCTGTTCCAAAGTCGCGGCTTAAATCAAAAAGTGACCGGGCATTTTCCATAAGGGCCCCTCGACTTTGGAACGGCCTGCCCGAGGAGATAAGGCTTGCGGAATCAGTAACAGCTTTTAAATCACTTCTTAAAACACATTTTTATAGACTTTTATGCGATGTCTGTCCCTTTTTTAACCTTAATTTAAATTTTTTAATTTGATCCTGTTTGATAATTAACTTGTTCATACATCTCTCTAATTGTGTTGCTTCTGTTTTAGTGTTTTTACTTGCTTCGTGTATCCTGCCGTTGTGCCCTGTCAAAGCACTTTGTAAACTTTGTTTTTAAAGGTGCTAATACAAATAGTTATTATTAAATAACAGCGTTGTGAAAACTTTCCTGTTTAGTTTCCATTCATTTTATATTGTGTGATTATCAGTGTATGAATAGTATTTAAGTGTTGGATTATGAGCCGTAAGCATTAATGTTGTTGAGCTAATGGATTATTTCAGTCTGTGGATAGTGATTCTATAGCATCTATATATGTATAGAAAGATACAGTTGGATGAGATGATAAAGTGAATAAAATGTGGGTTCAGAAGGTTTACATTGTATTCTGTTTGGAATTATGTTTAAAACAATGTCTTTTTAAAAAAATTTATTGGTGCTGTAGATTAAAAATGGAACATTGAACCATTTTGTTAAAACAACAGTGAACCAACCTCAGAATCTGTAGTTTACAGTCTGGACTCTGAAGAAAATCACACAACAGCTTCACTCCTGAATCCTTCAGGTCGTTTCCACTCAGATCAAGTTCCGTCAGATGGAATGGATTGGACTTCAGAGCTGAGGCCAGAGAAGAACAGCTGACATCTGACAAACGGCAGTAATCCAATCTGAATAAAGAATAAATGAAATAGATTCAAATCTGTTAATAATCCAGTCAGATGTGTTCAGCTTTTAAATGTTCAGTCCAACATTACTATGTCCTAATCAATGAGTTTGACCTGTAATTAACCTAAAGATACTTTATAATTGAACATCTGTGGGAAAGGTGAGATCGTATCCAGATACAGCAGATCCGGATCAAGGTTATTATCGTTAACGAAAACGAACGAAATGACGAAAACTAAAATTGAAAAAACATTTTCGTTAACTGAAATTAATAAAAACTCTAATTAAAAGAAAAAAACGATAACTAACTGAAACTGTATCGTGAGCTTACAAAACTAACTAACACGTATAAAAATTATGGATACAATTCCCTTCGTTTTCGTCTTTGTCAATATCGGATTGATGTCAAATTGATTTATTTCGCTCCAGCAGTTTGAGCTGGTGACACCATACTACACTTCACAGTCTGTCATGTCTGGTCACTGGTGGTTTCCAGTTGTCTTCTGGTCCCCACTCTACCTGGAACATACAGACTAAAGCTGGGACAAAGCAGCACAGTCCTGTCTGGGGTTTACTTTAGTCATACATGGGTCGAGTTTTTTTTTTTTTTTGGCGTACTGTGTGTGTGCGCGTGAGTGACAGAGACAGAGCAGAGCTAAAGGACAGAGTCAGTGTTGAACTAGCATCCAGGTTAAAACTGGAGAGTTTATCACCATGAAAAGGCCTTCCAAGCCCTGAACTGCACAGTTTAGAAGAGGAGAAAAGAGGAGGATGAAAACTAATCCAATTACAGAGGTATGGAACCTGTTAGAATGTTAAAAAACGTGTGATGTTACTAGCTACAGCTAGTTGAACTGAACTGAAGCAAAGTTGGCTAATAATGGAACTGGAAATGATTAAGAGATGAGATATCTGCTAAGGTGTGGTTTACTGCTGAGGAACTGGGTTATATATGTTTATAAGTGGTTTATATATGTTCCTATCTGCTTTAACTGCTGGTTAGCTGGTTTATATATGTTTCTATCTGCTTTAACTGCTGGTTAGCTGGTTTATAATATGTTCCTATCTGCTTTAACTGCTGGTTAGCTGGTTTATAATATGTTCCTATCTGCTTTAACTGCTGGTTAGCTGGTTTATATATGTTTCTATCTGCTTTAACTGCTGGTTGCTGGTTTATATATGTTTCTATCTGGTTTAACTGCTGGCTGCTTTGTGCATCTCCTCTCATGCTTTGCACATCTTTGCATTGTTTCACGTAAGTGACGTTGTGTATGGATTGCACCCCCCCTCAACCTGCTATAGGGAATTTATACATTGTACGGTACATTGTGTCTCTGCTCAGTCCATGAGCCGCCCTAACCTGACCCCCAAATAAAGTGTCCAGGGTAACCCATATCCGCGCCTCACTAATTTCTTTGAATAGGATGATGAGGAAGATAAAATATTTGAAATAACTAAAACTAATACTAAAACTAAACTAAACTAAACTAAAACTAAGCATTCAGAAAAAAACGATAACTAATAAAAACTAACAAACCTGCTCTAAAAACTAATTAAAACTAACTGAATAAGAGAAAAAAAGTCAAAACTAATTAAAACTAAACTATAATTAAAAATCCAAAACTATTATAACCTTGATCTGGATACCCAGTCTGAAAACGCCCTCACGGTCTGGATGTGGATTTCAAAAACACCCCCTTTTTGCATCCCACCCCCAGTATTGACAATGATGAAGTCCAGGATCTAGAACCCAAAGCTATTACTACCATAATAACAGAAAACTGAAAACTTCAATTAGTTTTTCAGTTTATTGTAAAAAAAAAAAAAAAAAAAGTAAAATTACATGAAAATGTTTTCATTTTCAAACTATCCTTTCACAAAAAATGTGAATGACCTGAACAAATATGAACCTGAAATGTCTGAAGTGCAATTTTAACAATATTATTCCTATTAATTTTTTCCTTAAAATGCTTCATTTTCTCACTTTAAACATTTGTTTTCTATGTTCGATTGTGAATAAAATGTGGGTTCAGAAGGTTTACACTGTATTCTGTTTGGAATTGCGTTTAAAACATTGTCTTTTTAAAAAAATTATTGGGGCTGTGGATTAAAAATGGAACATTGAACCATTTTGTTAAAACAACAGTGAACCAACCTCAGAATCTGTAGTTTACAGTCTGGACTCTGAAGAAAATCACACAACAGCTTCACTCCTGAATCCTTCAGGTCGTTTCCTCCCAGATCAAGTTCCGTCAGATGGAATGGATTGGACTTCAGAACTGAGGCCAGAGAAGAAAAGCTGACATCTGACAAACCGCAGCCCCTCAATCTGAATAAAGAATAAATGAAATAGATTCAAATCTGTTAATAATCCAGTCAGATGTGTTCTGCTTTTAAATGTTCAGTCCAACATTACTATGTCCTAATCAATGAGTTTGACCTGTAATTAATCGAAAGATACTTTGTAATTGAACATCTGTGGGAAACATGAGATCGTATCCAGATACAGCACAGATCCGGATACCCAGTCTGAAAACGCCCTCACGGTCTGGATGTGGAATTCAAAAACACCTCCTTTCTGCATCCCACCCCCAGTATTGACAATGATGAAGTCCAGGATCTAGAACCCAAAGCTATTACTACCATAATAACATAAAACTGGCAACTTCAATTAGTTTTTCAGTTTATTGTAAAAAAAAAAAAAAAGTAAAATTGCATGAAAATGTTTTCATTTTCAAACTATCCTTTCACAAAAAATGTGAATGACCTGAACAAATATGAACCTGAAATGTCTGAAATGCAATTTTAACAATATTATTCCTATTAATACATGTTTTGTGTCTTTGTAGATCCACTGTGATCTGGAAGTTGTAATGCACATGTGGAAATGACCAACTCAGACACAATATTGGGAAAATTGAACTTATTTTTCTTCATACATTTCAGGTTGTTTGTGGTCGTTGATTTTATTGACATTATTTTCAAGGATACGTTGTAGATGTGAACATTTTCATCATGTAATTGGACTTTTTTCACTCTTCTTCTTGTACTGGTCTGGTCCACTTGAGATCATATTGGGCTGAATGTGGAACTGAACTAAAATGAGTTTGAAAACTCTGCTCCACATTATGTGGCTGTTATTCATAGAAAGGACATTCACTGATGTTGGTTTTTCTTCTGCTGTGCTTTACACTTCATTTCCATTACCTCTCAGGTCACTCTCCAACTGTCTATGGTGAAGCTTCAGTTCTTGATGGTTTTTAACGTTACTGGCTCAAAAAAACACAATGACTTGAAGCTCATTGTCAGTAAAGTGGTCTGAGAGGACATCAGACTTCATCTACAGTGGCTTCACTTTTCTACAACACTATGAACAGCAGCAGGTTCATCTATATCTACAATTACAGTCTTTAGATTTGGACTGAGAGGAGAGGGCGAGGAAGGAGTGGACGCTCAAATTCAGACATTATTTTTTGTCGGATTTCATTTGACTTCAGTGTTAATGAGACAAACCCAGTGACTTTATAAAAACCACAGTCAGACTGGTTTTGGTTTTGGTTGATGTTGTCCATGTAGGTCTGGGTAATATGACCAAAAATATTACAAATGATAAACATTTACAAATCAAGTTACACACATGATTATTATGATAAATGTCAAATCCTTATTCATTCCCAATTTAAAGTATGATTTTTAGTCCTGAGTTAAAAATGAACACACTTGATGGTTATTTGTATGATAATTTAAATAATGAATAAAAATAGAAATATAATAATAATGATGTCATAAGATCGAATGACATAAAATAAATAACTGAAAAAACATGAAAGCAACACAACGTTAGAGATAAAAACATCTTCAAATACACAAAGACACACAACACAGCTGCTATAACACTATATCAGAGCAGAATGGGACAACATTCATGTCCCCAAACTCCATCCACTGGTGTCCTCAGTTACAGACTGTTGTTAAAGAAGAGGAGATGGTCCACAGTGGGAAACATGGACCTGCAACAACTTTACACACATGTCTGACTGACATCAAGGTCAATATTACATTTGGAACTTTTTCCTTAAAATGCTTCATTGTCTCACTTTAAACATTTATTTTCTACGTTCTATTGTGAATAAAATGTGGGTTCCGAAGGTTTACATTGTATTCTGTTTGGAATTATAATTTAAAACAATGTCTTTTTAAAAAAATTTATTGGTGCTGTAGATTAAAAATGGAACATTGAACCATTTTGTTAAAACAACAGTGAACCAACCTCAGAATCTGTAGTTTACAGTCTGGACTCTGAAGAAAATCACACAACAGCTTCACTCCTGAACCCTTCAGGTCGTTTCCACTCAGATCAAGTTCCCTCAGATGGAATGGATTGGACTTCAGAGCTGAGGCCAGAGAAGAACAGCTGACATCTGACAAACCGCAGTAATCCAATCTGAATAAAGAATAAATGAAATAGATTCAAATCTGTTCATAATCCAGTCAGATGTGTTCAGGTTTTAAATGTTCAGTCCAACATTACTATGTCCTAATCAATGAGTTTGACCTGTAATTAATCGAAAGCTACTTTATAAGTGAACATCTGTGGGAAACGTGAGATCGTATCCAGATACAGCAGATCCGGATACCCAGTCTGAAAACGCCCTCACGGTCTGGATGTGGATTTCAAAAACACCCCCTTTTTGCATCCCACCCCCAGTATTGACAATGATGAAGTCCAGGATCTAGAACCCAAAGCTATTACTACCATAATAACAGAAAACTGGCAACTTCAATTAGTTTTTCAGTTTATTGTAAAAAAAAAAAAAAAAAAAAAAAAAAAGTAAAATTACATGAAAATGTTTTCATTTTCAAACTATCCTTTCACAAAAAATGTGAATGACCTGAACAAATATGAACCTGAAATGTTTGAAGTGCAATTTTAACAACATTATTCCTATTAACTTTTTCCTTAAAATGCTTCATTTTCTCACTTTAAACATTTGTTTTCTATGTTCGATTGTGAATAAAATGTGGGTTCAGAAGGTTTACATTGTATTCTGTTTGGAATTATAATTTAAAACAATGTCTTTTTAAAAAAATTTATTGGTGCTGTAGATTAAAAATGAACATTGAACCATTTTGTTAAAACAACAGTGAACCAACCTCAGAATCTGTAGTTTACAGTCTGGACTCTGAAGAAAATCACACAACAGCTTCGCTCCTGAATCCTTCAGGTCGTTTCCACTCAGATCAAGTTCTTTCAGATGGAATGGATTGGACTTCAGAGCTGAGGCCAGAGAAGAACAGCTGACATCTGACAAACCGCAGTACCTCCAATCTGAATAAAGAATAAATGAAATAGATTCAAATCTGTTAATAATCCAGTCAGATGTGTTCAGCTTTTAAATGTTCAGTCCAACATTACTATGTCCTAATCAATGAGTTTGACCTGTAATTAATCGAAAGATACTTTATAATTGAACATCTGTGGGAAAGGTGAGATCGTATCCAGATACAGCACAGATCCGGATACACAGTCTGAAAACGCCCTCACGGCCTGGATGTGGATTTCAAAAACACCCCCTTTTTGCATCCCACCCCCAGTATTGACAATGATGAAGTCCAGGATCTAGAACCCAAAGCTATTACTACCATAATAACATAAAACTGACAATTTCAATTAGTTTTTCAGTTTATTGTAAAAAAAAAAAAAAAAAAGTAAAATTACATGAAAATGTTTTCATTTTCAAACTATCCTTTCACAAAAAATGTGAATGACCTGAACAAATATGAACCTGAAATGTCTTAAGTGCAATTTTAACAATATTATTCCTATTAATACATGTTTTGTGTCTTTGTAGATCCACTGTGATCTGGAAGTTGTAATCCACATGTGGAAATGACCAACTCAGACACAATATTGGGAAAATTGCACTTATTTTTCTTCATACATTTCAGGTTGTTTGTGGTCGTTGATTTTATTGACATTATTTTCAAGGATACGTTGTAGATGTGAACATTTTCATCATGTAATTGGACTTTTTTCACTCTTCTTCTTGTACTGGTCTGGTCCACTTGAGGTCATATTGGGCTGAATGTGGAACTGAACTAAAATGAGTTTGAAAACTCTGCTCCACATTATATGGCTGTTATTCATAGAAAGGACATTCACTGATGTTGGTTTTTCTTCTGCTGTGCTTTACACTTCATTTCCATTACCTCTCAGGTCACTCTCCAACTGTCTATGGTGAAGCTTCAGTTCTTGATGGTTTTTAACGTTACTGGCTCAAAAAAACACAATGACTTGAAGCTCATTGTCAGTAAAGTGGTCTGAGAGGACATCAGACTTCATCTACAGTGGCTTCACTTTTCTACAACACTATGAACAGCAGCAGGTTCATCTATATCTACAATTACAGTCTTTAGATTTGGACTGAGAGGAGAGGGCGAGGAAGGAGTGGACGCTCAAATTCAGACATTATTTTTTGTCGGATTTCATTTGACTTCAGTGTTAATGAGACAAACCCAATGACTTTAGAAAAACCACAATCAGACTGGTTTTGGTTTTGGTTGATGTTGTCCATGTAGGTCTGAGTAATATGACCAAAAATATTACAAATGATAAACATTTACAAATCAAGTTACACACATGATTATTATGATAAATGTCAAATCCTTATTCATTCCCAATTTAAAGTAAGTAAGTAAGTAAATTTTATTCATAGAGCGCTTTTCACAGACAGAGTCACAAAGTGCTTTACCAATTCAAATCAGAATCAAATGAAGTTTACAGAGACCCAACAGAATCCGCCAGGAGCAAACACTTGTGATTGGTGACAGTGGCGAGGAAAAACTTCCCTTTAACGGGCAGAAACCTCGAGCAGACCCAGACTCCTGAAGAATGGCTGTCTGCCTCGACCAGTTGGGGTTAAAGAGAGAGAGTAAAGGAGGAGAAAAGAGAGAGCGATAGAGATATAGAGAGACTGGGGGAGGGGGAGGGGGAGGGGGGGAGGGGACACATGGAGTACTTTATGATGAATACATAGAGTGTAATCAGTTTGTGGTGGTCCTGGGTCAGGTGGGAGACTTAAAAGCCTGTTTGAACAGGAGGGTTTTGAGGTGTTTTTTAAAGCTCTCTACAGAGTCCATGGACCGTAGGTGTAGAGGCAGGTCATTCCATAGACGTGGTGCCACAGCTTTAAAAGACCTGTCACCGCGTGTGCTGAAACAGGTGCATGGAACCATCAGCAGGTGCTGTCCTGAAGACCTCAAGCTACGAGTCGAGCTGTAGGGCTGGATCAGGGAAGCAATGTATGCAGGGGCCTGGCCATGTAGGGCCCGGAAAGTTAGCACAAGAATTTTGAAATGAAGACGATATAGAACAGGGAGCCAGTGGAGAGATTTAAGGATGGGAGTGATGTGGGTTCTCCTGTTTGTGCGGGTCAGGAGCCTGGCAGCAGAGTTCTGGACAAACTGTAGACGGGCCAGCTCCTTCTTGTTTAAGAATGTAAACAGGCTGTTGCAGTAGTCTAAGCGAGAAGATACGAAAGCGTGAACGATCATCTCGAGCTCATTGATGGACACCATAGATCTGAGTTTGGAGATGTTGCATAATTGGAAGAAACAGTTTTTGACTAGGTGTTTGGAGTAGAATTCTAAAGACATGTCCTGGTCAAAGATGACACCCAGATTCCTCAGTTTGGTCTTTACCGAGGAACTCAGGTCTCCAAGGTGATGTTTGATCCCTGGGATTGCACTGTCCGGGGCAATAATGAGGGTCTCTGTTTTGCTGGAGTTCAGCTGGAGGCTGTTATCATTTAGCCACTGCTTCAGCTCTGACAAGCAGTTGATTAAGGAACTCAGTTTGTGGGGCTCAGAGGAGTTAAAGGAGCAGTATATCTGGATGTCATCCGCGAATAGATGATAGGAGACATCACTATACTGTCGGATAATGTGGCCAAGTGTGAGGACATAGAGTAAGAATAGGACTGGTCCCAGGACAGAGCCTTGGGGCACACCACACAGTAGATCCGCTGAGTCAGATTGGAAGTTGTTTATTGACACAGTGAAGCTTCTGCCAGTCAGGTAAGAGGAGAACCAGTCTAGCACAGGACCTGACATCCCTACCAGGTCCCTCAGTCTCTCAGTCATTATGGTATGGTCCACTGTGTCAAAGGCCGAGGAGAGATCTAGCAGGACCAAGACCGTGGATTTCCCGGAGTCGGCCGCCATCAGGATGTCACTAGACACTTTTAATAGTGCAGTTTCTGTTGAGTGGCATTGTCTAAACCCAGACTGAAAAGTGTCATAGATCTGGTGTGTCTCCAGAAAAGCTGTAAGTTGTTTAGACACTGCCTTCTCAAGGATTTTGGCCAATAAGGGGAGCTTTGAAATGGGCCTGTAGCTTTTGAAGTCTGTGGGGTCCAGTGTGGTTTTCTTTAGTTTTGGTTCTATGATGGCCTGTTTGAAGGAGCTGGGAAACAAACCAGTTGCGAGCGACAGGTTAAAAAACTTTGTGACCCATGGTCCAATAGTGTCAAAGACACTGACAAGGAGCTTATGGGGGAGGATGTCTGCAGAGTTGGAGGAGGGTTTCGTTTTGGATAAAAGTGCTGAGATGTCCTCCAGTGTCACAGGGTCGAAAGAGGACCAGGTTTGAAGAGGGGGATCAGCTCGGGTCAGACGGCCAGAGGGTGGTGGGATATTGTGTTTAATATCCCTGATCTTGTCTGTGAAGAAGTTTAGGAAGTCATTGCTGTCAGCTTTACAGAGCACAGGGGCAGCAGGGACAGCAGGGGACAGAGGTCGCGTTAACCGAAAATATTCCGTCATTGACAGATTTTTTTTTAAAATGACGGAAAATTCTGAAGGCCGTCTGTCATTTTGACAGATTCAAATACTGAGGGTAATCTACTGTTAACCTCTCCTGCTCGGCTCGTCCGACCGTAGTCAGCGAGCACAGGGCAGATTTCCTCCAGGGCCGATGTCGGGTTAACTCCCTTGCCAGTAGTGGAAGACAGCAGCTTTTATTTATGCACAGTATATCGATGTTTGTACACTTTTTCCTTCTGTCCTCTGACACACTCATACTCAAAACTGCCGCTCCCTCACCTTGCTCGACTACTCACACCATACGCACACGCACGCGCCACACACCGCTCTCGCACTTAAAGGAACACACACACACACCAGTCTCATACTACCAAAGAAAGTTTTCACACAACACTGTGAACAGAACCTGTTTGCAGAATCGCTGGTCTGTCTGTCTCTTAACAAGGCATCAAACATTCCATAACAGCATCCACCTGTATAGAACCAACAGCACCACTGTTCACAACTACACTGAATACAACAGCGGTACTGCAGTCACATGACTCACCCTTAGTCCACCTGTAGTAGACCCCCTGTCCAATTGGTGCCAGTGTGAACATTAATCAGTCAGTGTCCAGTCTTGGGTCGTTGTTTAGCTGACTTTAGCCAAAATTAGATGCTACTTTGCTAGCGCAAACTGTGAAGACAGCTGAGTCTCCTTAGTTATCTTAGAAAGCCTAGTTAAATCCGATGTCATTAATAAACGCGGTGAAAAAAGAGGGACGGATGCGGTGGAGGATGACGGAAAAGCAAGGAATACGCCAGTGGCATTTGGTGTGCTATATGTACGCATTTTCTACCTTTCATGTGTTATTTGATGGCATGTCAATTTGTGCGTAGATCTCTGGTTCATATAACCTGAACCCTAACCCTCAGTGCAAAACAAACCAATTAAAAGTGGCGTATATAATTATGCGAGTCGTGATATCACGTTGGTTTATCAGCCAGCAGCAACTACAGTTGCTGCATCATTGAAATGTTTTTGAACATTAAATACTACTAAATATATCTCTTTATCATTAAAAAATAAAAATTTGAAATGACGAATAATAATATGTTATGACGGAATTTTTACGACCCTGTCCGTCAAAATGACGGACAATAAAAATGTCTAGTGCAACCTCTGGCAGGGGACACAATGGACTCGACTGTGTCAAAGATTACTTTGGGGTTTTTCTTGTTTGTGGCTATGAGTTTGTGGAAGCAGCTGGATCTTGCCTCCTTAATCATTTTATTTAAGGAGGTTATGAGATCTTTAAGATGTAATCTGTGTACCTCCAACTGGGTTGCTTTCCAAAGACGCTCAGTTTTGCGACATGTTCTCCTTAACTTTAAAATGTTTTCATTTATCCAGGGACAAGACCACTTACGAGTGACATTGGTTTTCAAGGGAGCCACCTGGTCAAGAATAGAGCTGCAGTGTGTGGCAAAGCACTGGATAAACGCATCAACATCGGGACACTCATTAAGAAGACTAGGGTTAAACAGGGCACGGAAATCCTGGGCTGTGGACTCTGTAATGATCCTCCTCTTGGCCCTTCTAGGTGCAGGCTTGGGCTCAAGAGGCACACATAAGTCAAAAAGCACACCACAATGGTCACTTAAGTGGACATCCTCAACACACACATTTGTGATGTGTAAACCCAGTGAGAATACCAGGTCCAGGGTATGTCCTTTCTTGTGGGTGGGGCCAGATACATGTTGTTTGAGGTTAAAAGTGTCAGTCATGGCTAAAAGTTCCATTGCTGGGCTGGATGAATCGTTGTCGATGTGCAGATTGAAATCCCCAAGAATTAAAACCTTCTCCAGTTTTGTTATTGATGTAAGGAAATCACTAAAATCGTTTAAGAAGGCACCAGCAGGGCCAGGGGGACGGTAGATTAAGAAACAGTAAAACACACTGGACGAGCCAATCTGGATCATTTGTGACTCAAATGAGGGAAAGTCATCGGTGCTCATCCCCCTGCATGTGTATTTGTCTTGGTGCACTACAGCAAGGCCACCGCCCCGGCGACAGGGGCGGGGCTGACCAACAGCAGAGCAGCCAGGAGGGCACAGTTCATTTAAATGAATGAACTCCCCATCCCTTTGCCATGTCTCCGTCAGGAATAATGCATCCAAGTTCCTGTTGGTAAAAAGCTCATTTAGGGAGAAGGATTTATTGGCAATGGAACATGCATTTAGTAATCCAAACCGGCTAGGTGGTGGTGACATCATGGTGTTCATGTCCGCTGTGTGTAATGGGATTTGTCTCAACCACCAACAATGCCTTTTAGCAGAGTGAAACCCCATACAAGACCTGGATATGACAGGAATGGGGAAGAGCAAGGCAGAGGTGTAGGCTGCTGGTGATGGGGAAGGAGAAGAGGAATTCACTGCGGTGGTTAGTTGACAGGTGGACAGTGAGGGCCTGGGAGAGGAGGAGAGATCATTTGGGGTGTTATTTATTCTCACTACAGATTTTACAGGAGACTCTGAACGTGGTGATATTAGATGTGACCAGCAGGGGGAGCAGGTGACCGCAGCAGAAGAGGGAGAGCATTGTCACATAGGTGTGGGTGTGGTTTTAGTCAGGACAGCGTGTTGGATGTTTTGAGCCAAGACCGTGCTGCCTAGTCTAGAGGGGTGGACACCATCAGGCTTGTAAAAGGAGGAGCGGTTCCAGAACAGATTAAAGTTATCAATAAAACTGAAGCCGTTCAGAGCAGAGGCGGACTGGAGCCAGGTGTTCAGGCTGAGGAGGCGGCTGAACCGGCCCACACCACGGGCAAAGGAGGGGAGGGGCCCGGAAATGAAAACAGCCTTCCCGGATCTTTTCAGTTTATCAAAGAGGTTTTTAAAATGAACCTTTGACACTTCGGACTGTTGAAGAGAAGTGTCATTAAAGCCCACGTGAACTATGATCCGGGTAACGGTGGACGGCAGTGAGAGCAGCAGCTGAGGCAGTTCATGGAGGATGGAGGCGACGGTGGAACCAGGAAAACACCTGGTTATGGCATTAAAGAAACGGATGTGACGGATGATGGAGTCCCTGAGGATAGCGGTGGTTGGAGGGAAAAGTGGTCGAGGAGACGGTGTTGAGGGTGAAGGGTTACTGGTCTCTCTAGGTGGACATTCCACGGGTGGACCGTCGGAGTGACGGCGGACGGCCTCTCGGAGAAGGCGGCGCCGGGCAGAGGAGCGGACCGAGGAGCGGGGACCCTGGGACGGGAGCTTCACAGTAGGACCGGCTTTAGGACCGTCCCCCTTAACCAGCTCGGTGGCAGCCACGGAGTCAGCAGGAGCCGGTTCCCGGACAGACCCAGGTGGGGTGGGGGGCATACTAGCCGCAGCGGGGGGAGCCGGAGCGGCCTCCACGGACAGGACGCAGAAGCGGTTTGATGTGCTGATGGTCGGCGGTGGTGAGTCTTTGCTCGTGTTCTTTTTGCGGCCACGAATCACTACTTCAGACCAGGGTGTAGAACATGGGGGACGAGGACAGGCAGAGGAAGGATCCCATAACACTGTGTCATCACAGGAGGCTTTGGGCTTCTCTGCGCTTTTCAGAAACAGACTGGACAGTGTGGGAAGGCGGCTGGAGAAACCACAGAGCTGGGCATTTTTCTCCGCGAGTTCTGCGGAGAGGTGCAGTATTTCCTCTTTGAGATCCGCGATCGTTTGGTAAGCCTTTACCAGGGTTTTGTTGGCTTGGACGAGAGGACTATCTCCGGCTGATGAGGATGACGCCATGGTGGTAACAGCGAGATACCGGGGCAGAGAGCGGGAAGCGGTGGGTGACAGCCACAGGTAAGGATCCACTGACAATACTTACCTGCCCTGATGGAGGTTTGGGTTGATGGCGTCAAGTTAAAAAGACACAGTTAAGGGATTAGGTTCAAGTGAGTAAGCGTTGAAAGGTAAGAAATAAATAGTTAAAAGGCTGAATTTCTAAGAGTAGATCCGCCGGCGGTTTGACAGACGCCACGCATGCGCAGAGAAAGTATGATTCTTAGTCCTGAGTTAAAAATGAACACACTTGATGGTTATTTGTATGATAATTTAAATAATGAATAAAAATAGAAATATAATAATAATGATGTCATAAGATTGAATGACATAAAATAAATAACTGAAAAAACATGAAAGCAACACAGCGTTAGAGATAAAAACATCTTCAAATACACAAAGACACACAACACAGCTGCTATAACACTATGTCAGAGCAGAATGGGACAACATTCATGTCCCCAAACTCCATCCACTGGTGTCCTCAGTTACAGACTGTTGTTAAAGAAGAGGAGATGGTCCACAGTGGGAAACATGGACCTGGAACAACTTTACACACACGTCTGACTGACATCAAGGTCAATATTACATTTGGAACTTTTTCCTTAAAATGCTTCATTTTCTCACTTTAAACATTTATTTTCTATGTTCGATTGTGAATAAAATGTGGGTTCAGAAGGTTTACACTGTATTCTGTTTGGAATTGCGTTTAAAACAATGTCTTTTTAAAAAAAGTTATTGGGGCTGTGGATTAAAAATGGAACATTGAACCATTTTGTTAAAACAACAGTGAACCAACCTCAGAATCTGTAGTTTACAGTCTGGACTCTGAAGAAAATCACACAACAGCTTCACTCCTGAATCCCTTCAGGTCGTTTCCTCCAGATCAAGTTCCGTCAGATGGAATGGATTGGACTTCAGAGCTGAGGCCAGAGAAGAACAGCTGACATCTGACAAACGCAGTCCCTCAATCTGAATAAAGAATAAATGAAATAGATTCAAATCTGTTCATAATCCAGTCAGATGTGTTCAGGTTTTAAATGTTCAGTCCAACATTACTATGTCCTAATCAATGAGTTTGACCTGTAATTAATCGAAAGATACTTTGTAATTGAACATCTGTGGGAAAGGTGAGATCGATACAGCACAGATCCGGATACCCAGTCTGAAAACGCCCTCACAGTCTGGATGTGGATTTCAAAAACACCCCCTTTTTGCATCCCACCCCCAGTATTAACAATGATGAAGTCCAGGATCTAGAACCCAAAGCTATTACTACCATAATAACAGAAAACTGACAACTTCAATTAGTTTTTCAGTTTATTGTAAAAAAAAAAAAAAAAAAAAGTAAAATTACATGAAAATGTTTTCATTTTCAAACTATCCTTTCACAAAAAATGTGAATGACCTGAACAAATATGAACCTGAAATGTCTGAAGTGCAATTTTAACAATATTATTCCTATTAATACATGTTTTGTGTCTTTGTAGATCCACTGTGATCTGGAAGTTGTAATGCACATGTGGAAATGACCAACTCAGACACAATATTGGGAAAATTGCACTTATTTTTCTTCATACATTTCAGGTTGTTTGTGGTTGTTGATTTTATTGACATTATTTTCAAGGATACGTTGTAGATGTGAACATTTTCATCATGTAATTGGACTTTTTTCACTCTTCTTCTTGTACTGGTCTGGTCCACTTGAGATCATATTGGGCTGAATGTGGAACTGAACTAAAATGAGTTTGAAAACTCTGCTCCACATTATGTGGCTGTTATTCATAGAAAGGACATTCACTGATGTTGGTTTTTCTTCTGCTGTGTTTTACACTTCATTTCCATTACCTCTCAGGTCACTCTCCAACTGTCTATGGTGAAGCTTCAGTTCTTGATGGTTTTTAACGTTACTGGCTCAAAAAAACACAATGACTTGAAGCTCATTGTCAGTAAAGTGGTCTGAGAGGACATCAGACTTCATCTACAGTGGCTTCACTTTTCTACAACACTATGAACAGCAGCAGGTTCATCTATATCTACAATTACAGTCTTTAGATTTGGACTGAGAGGAGAGGGCGAGGAAGGAGTGGACGCTCAAATTCAGACATTATTTTTTGTTGGATTTCATTTGACTTCAGTGTTAATGAGACAAACCCAATGACTTTAGAAAAACCACAATCAGACTGGATTTGGTTTTGGTTGATGTTGTCCATGTAGGTCTGAGTAATATGACCAAAAATATTACAAATGATAAACATTTACAAATCAAGTTACACACATGATTATTATGATAAATGTCAAATCCTTATTCATTCCCAATTTAAAGTATGATTCTTAGTCCTAAGTTAAAAATGAACACACTTGATGGTTATTTGTATGATAATTTAAATAATGAATAAAAATAGAAACATAATAACAATGATGTCATAAGATGGAATGACATAAAATAAATAACTGAAAAAACATGAAAGCAACACAGCGTTAGAGACAAAAACATCTTCAAATACACAAAGACACACAACACAGCTGCTATAACACTATATCAGAGCAGAATGGGACAACATTCATGTCCCCAAACTCCATCCACTGGTGTCCTCAGTTACAGACTGTTGTTAAAGAAGAGGAGATGGTCCACAGTGGGAAACATGGACCTGGAACAACTTTACACACACGTCTGACTGACATCAAGGTCAATATTACATTTGGAACTTTTTCCTTAAAATGCTTCATTTTCTCACTTTAAACATTTATTTTCTATGTTCGATTGTGAATAAAATGTGGGTTCAGAAGGTTTACACTGTATTCTGTTTGGAATTATGTTTAAAACAATGTCTTTTTAAAAAAATTATTGGGGCTGTAGATTAAAAATGGAACATTGAACCATTTTGTTAAAACAACAGTGAACCAACCTCAGAATCTGTAGTTTACAGTCTGGACTCTGAAGAAAATCACACAACAGCTTCACTCCTGAATCCTTCAGGTCGTTTCCACTCAGATCAAGTTCCGTCAGATGGAATGGATTGGACTTCAGAGCTGAGGCCAGAGAAGAACAGCTGACATCTGACAAACCGCAGCCCCTCAATCTGAATAAAGAATAAATGAAATAGATTCAAATCTGTTCATAATCCAGTCAGATGTGTTCAGGTTTTAAATGTTCAGTCCAACATTACTATGTCCTAATCAATGAGTTTTGTTTTGTTTTGTTTTTTTCCAGCTTTTTTTATTGGGTTTTGCAGGTGTATACAAATGTCTCAGAAAAATTACAGAGATAATTATACATTTTACATTTTCCTTAAGAAAAACAAAAGACCAAGACAGTGATTACTGAAATATTAATGTATACCCAAACAGCTCTTATAATACTAGAACCACAATAAAATAAATAAATAAATAAATTTTAAAAAAAAATAGTAAACAAACAAGCAAACAAACAAACAAAGGTAAGACTAGGACAGAATCAGCAACAAAAAACAAACAAACAAAAAAGAAACACCATCACATCAGTCAGGTATTAATAGGCTACAATCAGCACATCGCAGGTCTGAGCAGTGACACATAATTCTCCTAACACCAGCAGTAGCATAAACAAAGACAATCTTTGTGTCAATCAGGGGTGAGTGAAAGATCTGTCTTCTTGACCAATCGAAGAAATGGGTCCCATAGTTTTCCAAATTTACTGGAGCAGCCAATTAAAGAGTCTGATTTTTTCCAGTTTAAGAAAATAAAGAGTATCTCTAATCCAATGGGTATAATGGGGAGGTGTTGTTGATTTCCAATTAATTACAATTAATCTTCTAGCTGACAGAGTAGCAAAAGCAAGTATATCCCCTTTGAACTTAGAGAGGTAAGGGGGAGAGACTCCAAATAATGCGCACAGGGCATTTGGCTTTATTTTCTCCCCAACTACCTCTGACAAAGTATTGAAGATTTCAGTCCAATAATTGTACAGAGAAGGACAATGCCAGAGCATGTGCATTAAGTTTGCAGGAGATTGTTGACACCTATCACAGGTTGGAGATACACCATCATAAATCTTAGCCAGTCGCTCCTTAGTATAATATGTACGGTGTACAATTTTGCACTGAATAAGACAATGTCTTGCGCAAATAGAAGACTTATGTACCTGTCTTAAAATCTCTGCCCAGACTTCATCTGACAGTGCCACCTCCAGGTCCTCCTCCCAAAGCGATTTTATTAAGCCTAAGGGCTCTGGGCGTAAAAGATTAATTTGATTATAAATATACAAGATAGAGCCTTTAAAAGTAGGGATTGGTGTCAGGAAGCCATCCAAGGCTGAGTCAGGGGGAAGATTTGGAAAGCTAGGAAATGTGTTATGAACAAAGCTGCGGACTTGTAAATATCTAAAGAAATGATGTTTTGGGAGTGAGAATTTATCTGAAAGTTGCTGAAAAGAGGCAAAGATGTTATCAATATATAGGTCTTTAAAGTTACAAATACCAAACTTTGTCCACTTTAAGAAAACACTGTCTATGAGGGAAGGGGCAAAAGCATGGTTAGCTGCTAGTGGTGCATAAATTGAAAATGTCTGTAGGCCAAAGTGGCGCCTAAACTGGACCCAGATTCTAAGTGAGGACTTAATCACATTTTTGGTATAAGGAGATGTGGAGGAGTGGATAGGGATCAATGAGTTTGACCTGTAATTAATCGAAAGATACTTTATAATTGAACATCTGTGGGAAAGGTGAGATCGATACAGCTCAGATCCGGATACCCAGTCTGAAAACGCCCTCAGGGTCTGGATGTGGATTTCAAAAACACCCCCTTTTTGCATCCCACCCCCAGTATTGACAATGATGAAGTCCAGGATCTAGAACCCAAAGCTATTACTACCATAATAACATAAAACTGAATAACTTCAATTAGTTTTTCAGTTTATTGTAAAAAAAATAAAAATAAAAAAATAGTAAAATTACATGAAAATGTTTTCATTTTCAAACTGTCCTTTCACAAAAAATGTGAATGACCTGAACAAATATGAACCTGAAATGTCTGAAGTGCAATTTTAACAATATTATTCCTATTAATACATGTTTTGTGTCTTTGTAGATCCACTGTGATCTGGAAGTTGTAATGCACATGTGGAAATGATCAACTCAGACACAGTTTTGGGAAAATTGCACTTATTTTTCTTCATACATTTCAGGTTGTTTGTGGTTGTTGATTTTATTGACATTATTTTCAAGGATACGTTGTAGATGTGAACATTTTCATCATGTAATTGGACTTTTTTCACTCTTCTTCTTGTACTGGTCTGGTCCACTTGAGATCATATTGGGCTGAATGTGGAACTGAACTAAAATGAGTTTGAAAACTCTGCTCCACATTATGTGGCTGTTATTCATAGAAAGGACATTCACTGATGTTGGTTTTTCTTCTGCTGTGCTTTACACTTCATTTCCATTACCTCTCAGGTCACTCTCCAACTGTCTATGGTGAAGCTTCAGTTCTTGATGGTTTTTAACGTTACTGGCTCAAAAAAACACAATGACTTGAAGCTCATTGTCAGTAAAGTGGTCTGAGAGGACATCAGACTTCATCTACAGTGGCTTCACTTTTCTACAACACTATGAACAGCAGCAGGTTCATCTATATCTACAATTACAGTCTTTAGATTTGGACTGAGAGGAGAGGGCGAGGAAGGAGTGGACGCTCAAATTCAGACATTATTTTTTGTCGGATTTCATTTGACTTCAGTGTTAATGACACAAACCCAATGACTTTATAAAAACCACAATCAGACTGGTTTTGGTTTTGGTTGATGTTGTCCATGTAGGTCTGAGTAATATGACCAAAAATATTACAAATGATAAACATTTACAAATCAAGTTACACACATGATTATTATGATAAATGTCAAATCCTTATTCATTCCCAATTTAAAGTATGATTTCTGGTCCTGAGTTAAAAATTAACACACTTGATGGTTATTTGTGGTTTTAAATGATGAATAAAAATAGAAATATAATAATAATGATGTAATAAGATCGAATGACATAAAATAAATAACTGAAAAAGCATGAAAGTAACACAATGTCTAAGACAAAAACATCTTCAAATACACAAAGACACACAACACAGCTGCTATAACACTATATCAGAGCAGAATGGGACAACATTCATGTCCCCAAACTCCATCCACTGGTGTCCTCAGTTACAGACTGTTGTTAAAGAAGAGGAGATGGTCCACAGTGGGAAACATGGACCTGGAACAACTTTACACACACGTCTGACTGACATCAAGGTCAATATTACATTTGGAATTTTTTCCTTAAACTGGTTAATTTTCTCACTTTAAACATTTGTTTTCTATGTTCGATTGTGAATAAAATGTGGGTTCAGAAGGTTTACATTGTATTCTGTTTGGAATTATGTTTAAAACAATGTCTTTTTAAAAAAAATTTATTGGTGCAGTAGATTAAAAATGAACATTGAACCATTTTGTTAAAACAACAGTGAACCAACCTCAGAATCTGTAGTTTACAGTCTGGACTCTGAAGAAAATCACACAACAGCTTCGCTCTTGAACCCTTCAGGTCGTTTTCACTCAGATCAAGTTCCGTCAGATGGAATGGATTGGACTTCAGAGCTGAGGCCAGAGAAGAACAGCTGACATCTGACAAACGGCAGTAATCCAATCTGAATAAAGAATAAATGAAATAGATTCAAATCTGTTCATAATCCAGTCAGATGTGTTCAGGTTTTAAATGTTCAGTCCAACATTACTATGTCCTAATCAATGAGTTTGACCTGTCATTAATCGAAAGATACTTTGTAATTGAACATCTGTGGGAAAGGTGAGATCGTATCCAGATACAGCACAGATCCGGATACCCAGTCTGAAAACGCCCTCACGGTTTGGATGTGGATTTCAAAAACACCCCCTTTTTGCATCCCACCCCCAGTATTGACAATGATGAAGTCCAGGATCTAGAACCCAAAGCTATTACTACCATAATAACATAAAACTGGCAACTTCAATTAGTTTTTCAGTTTATTGTAAAAAAAAAAAAAAAAAAAAAAAGTAAAATTACATGAAAATGTTTTCATTTTCAAACTATCCTTTCACAAAAAATGTGAATGACCTGAACAAATATGAACCTGAAATGTCTGAAGTGGAATTTTAACAATATTATTCCTATTAATACATGTTTTGTGTCTTTGTAGATCCACTGTGATCTGGAAGTTGTAATGCACATGTGGAAATGATCAACTCAGACACAATATTGGGAAAATTGCACTTATTTTTCTTCATACATTTCAGGTTGTTTGTGGTCGTTGATTTTATTGACATTATTTTCAAGGATACGTTGTAGATGTGAACATTTTCATCATGTAATTGGACTTTTTTCACTCTTCTTCTTGTACTGGTCTGGTCCACTTGAGATCATATTGGGCTGAATGTGGAACTGAACTAAAATGAGTTTGAAAACTCTGCTCCACATTATGTGGCTGTTATTCATAGAAAGGACATTCACTGATGTTGGTTTTTCTTCTGCTGTGCTTTACACTTCATTTCCATTACCTCTCAGGTCACTCTCCAACTGTCTATGGTGAAGCTTCAGTTCTTGATGGTTTTTAACGTTACTGGCTCAAAAAAACACAATGACTTGAAGCTCATTGTCAGTAAAGTGGTCTGAGAGGACATCAGACTTCATCTACAGTGGCTTCACTTTTCTACAACACTATGAACAGCAGCAGGTTCATCTATATCTACAATTACAGTCTTTAGATTTGGACTGAGAGGAGAGGGCGAGGAAGGAGTGGACGCTCAAATTCAGACATTATTTTTTGTCGGATTTCATTTGACTTCAGTGTTAATGAGACAAACCCAATGACTTTAGAAAAACCACAATCAGACTGGTTTTGGTTTTGGTTGATGTTGTCCATGTAGGTCTGGGTAATATGACCAAAAATATTACAAATGATAAACATTTACAAATCAAGTTACACACATGATTATTATGATAAATGTCAAATCCTTATTCATTCCCAATTTAAAGTAGAATTTTTAGTCATGAGTTAAAAATGAAGACACTTGATGGTTATTTGTGGTTTTAAATGATGGATAAAAATATAAATGTAATAAAAATGATGCGGTAAAATGAAACGGCATAAAATCAATAACTGAAAAAACATGAAAGTAACACAGCGTTAAAGACAAAAACATCTTCAAATACACAAAGACACACAACACAGCTGCTATAACACTATATCAGAGCAGAATGGGACAACATTCATGTCCCCAAACTCCATCCACTGGTGTCCTCAGTTACAGACTGTTGTTAAAGAAGAGGAGATGGTCCACAGTGGGAAACATGGACCTGGAACAACTTTACACACACGTCTGACTGACATCAAGGTCAATATTACATTTGGAACTTTTTCCTTAAAATGCTTCATTTTCTCACTTTAAACATTTATTTTCTATGTTCGATTGTGAATAAAATGTGGGTTCAGAAGGTTTACACTGTATTCTGTTTGGAATTACGTTTAAAACAATGTCTTTTTAAAAAAATTATTGGGGCTGTGGATTAAAAATGGAACATTGAACCATTTTGTTAAAACAACAGTGAACCAACCTCAGAATCTGTAGTTTACAGTCTGGACTCTGAAGAAAATCACACAACAGCTTCACTCCTGAACCCTTCAGGTCGTTTCCTCCCAGATCAAGTTCCGTCAGATGGAATGGATTGGACTTCAGAGCTGAGGCCAGAGAAGAACAGCTGACATCTGACAAACCGCAGCCCCTCAATCTGAATAAAGAATAAATGAAATAGATTCAAATCTGTTCATAATCCAGTCAGATGTGTTCAGGTTTTAAATGTTCAGTCCAACATTACTATGTCCTAATCAATGAGTTTGACCTGTAATTAATCGAAAGATACTTTATAATTGAACATCTGTGGGAAAGGTGAGATCGTATCCAGATACAGCACAGATCCGGATACCCAGTCTGAAAACGCCCTCACGGTCTGGATGTGGATTTCAAAAACACCCCCTTTTTGCATCCCACCCCCAGTATTGACAATGATGAAGTCCAGGATCTAGAACCCAAAGCTATTACTACCATAATAACATAAAACTGACAACTTCAATTAGTTTTTCAGTTTATTGTAAAAAAAAAAAAAAAAAAAAAAAAAGTAAAATTACATGAAATGTTTTCATTTTCAAACTATCCTTTCACAAAAAATGTGAATGACCTGAACAAATATGAACCTGAAATGTCTGAAGTGCAATTTTAACAATATTATTCCTATTAATACATGTTTTGTGTCTTTGTAGATCCACTGTGATCTGGAAGTTGTAATGCACATGTGGAAATGATCAACTCAGACACAATATTGGGAAAATTGCACTTATTTTTCTTCATACATTTCAGGTTGTTTGTGGTTGTTGATTTTATCAACATTATTTTCAAGGATACGTTGTAGATGTGAACATTTTCATCATGTAATTGGACTTTTTTCACTCTTCTTCTTGTACTGGTCTGGTCCACTTGAGATCATATTGGGCTGAATGTGGAACTGAACTAAAATGAGTTTGAAAACTCTGCTCCACATTATGTGGCTGTTATTCATAGAAAGGACATTCACTGATGTTGGTTTTTCTTCTGCTGTGCTTTACACTTCATTTCCATTACCTCTCAGGTCACTCTCCAACTGTCTATGGTGAAGCTTCAGTTCTTGATGGTTTTTAACGTTACTGGCTCAAAAAAACACAATGACTTGAAGCTCATTGTCAGTAAAGTGGTCTGAGAGGACATCAGACTTCATCTACAGTGGCTTCACTTTTCTACAACACTATGAACAGCAGCAGGTTCATCTATATCTACAATTACAGTCTTTAGATTTGGACTGAGAGGAGAGGGCGAGGAAGGAGTGGACGCTCAAATTCAGACATTATTTTTTGTCGGATTTCATTTGAATTCAGTGTTAATGAGCACAAACCCAATGACTTTAGAAAAACCACAATCAGACTGGTTTTGGTTTTGGTTGATGTTGTCCATGTAGGTCTGGGTAATATGACCAAAAATATTACAAATGATAAACATTTACAAATCAAGTTACACACATGATTATTATGATAAATGTCAAATCCTTATTCATTCCCAATTTAAAGTATGATTTCTAGTCCTGAGTTAAAAATTAACACACTTGATGGTTATTTGTGGTTTTAAATGATGAATAAAAATAGAAATATAATAATAATGATGTAATAAGATCAAATGACATAAAATAAATAACTGAAAAAGCATGAAAGTAACACAATGTCTAAGACAAAAACATCTTCAAATACACAAAGACACACAACACAGCTGCTATAACACTATATCAGAGCAGAATGGGACAACATTCATGTCCCCAAACTCCATCCACTGGTGTCCTCAGTTACAGACTGTTGTTAAAGAAGAGGAGATGGTCCACAGTGGGAAACATGGACCTGGAACAACTTTACACACACGTCTGACTGACATCAAGGTCAATATTACATTTGGAACTTTTTCCTTAAACTGGTTAATTTTCTCACTTTAAACATTTGTTTTCTATGTTCGATTGTGAATAAAATGTGGGTTCAGAAGGTTTACATTGTATTCTGTTTGGAATTATGTTTAAAACAATGTCTTTTTAAAAAAAAATTATTGGTGCTGTAGATTAAAAATGGAACATTGAACCATTTTGTTAAAACAACAGTGAACCAACCTCAGAATCTGTAGTTTACAGTCTGGACTCTGAAGAAAATCACACAACAGCTTCGCTCTTGAACCCTTCAGGTCGTTTCCTGTCAGATCAAGTTCCGTCAGATGGAATGGATTGGACTTCAGAGCTGAGGCCAGAGAAGAACAGCTGACATCTGACAAACGGCAGTAATCCAATCTGAATAAAGAATAAATGAAATAGATTCAAATCTGTTCATAATCCAGTCAGATGTGTTCAGGTTTTAAATGTTCAGTCCAACATTACTATGTCCTAATCAATGAGTTTGACCTGTCATTAATCGAAAGATACTTTATAATTGAACATCTGTGGGAAAGGTGAGATCGTATCCAGATACAGCACAGATCCGGATACCCAGTCTGAAAACGCCCTCACGGTCTGGATGTGGATTTCAAAAACACCCCCTTTTTGCATCCCACCCCCAGTATTGACAATGATGAAGTCCAGGATCTAGAACCCAAAGCTATTACTACCATAATAACATAAAACTGGCAACTTCAATTAGTTTTTCAGTTTATTGTAAAAAAAAAAAAAAAAAAAAAAAAAAAAGTAAAATTACATGAAAATGTTTTCATTTTCAAACTATCCTTTCACAAAAAATGTGAATGACCTGAACAAATATGAACCTGAAATGTCTGAAGTGCAATTTTAACAATATTATTCCTATTAATACATGTTTTGTGTCTTTGTAGATCCACTGTGATCTGGAAGTTGTAATGCACATGTGGAAATGATCAACTCAGACAGAATATTGGGAAAATTGCACTTATTTTTCTTCATACATTTCAGGTTGTTTGTGGTTGTTGATTTTATTGACATTATTTTCAAGGATACGTTGTAGATGTGAACATTTTCATCATGTAATTGGACTTTTTTCACTCTTCTTCTTGTACTGGTCTGGTCCACTTGAGATCATATTGGGCTGAATGTGGAACTGAACTAAAATGAGTTTGAAAACTCTGCTCCACATTATGTGGCTGTTATTCATAGAAAGGACATTCACTGATGTTGGTTTTTCTTCTGCTGTGCTTTACACTTCATTTCCATTACCTCTCAGGTCCCTCTCCAACTGTCTATGGTGAAGCTTCAGTTCTTGATGGTTTTTAACGTTACTGGCTCAAAAAAACACAATGACTTGAAGCTCATTGTCAGTAAAGTGGTCTGAGAGGACATCAGACTTCATCTACAGTGGCTTCACTTTTCTACAACACTATGAACAGCAGCAGGTTCATCTATATCTACAATTACAGTCTTTAGATTTGGACTGAGAGGAGAGGGCGAGGAAGGAGTGGACGCTCAAATTCAGACATTATTTTTTGTCGGATTTCATTTGACTTCAGTGTTAATGAGACAAACCCAGTGACTTTATAAAAACCACAGTCAGACTGGTTTTGGTTTTGGTTGATGTTGTCCATGTAGGTCTGGGTAATATGACCAAAAATATTACAAATGATAAACATTTACAAATCAAGTTACACACATGATTATTATGATAAATGTCAAATCCTTATTCATTCCCAATTTAAAGTAGGATTTTTAGTCATGAGTTAAAAATGAAGACACTTGATGGTTATTTGTGGTTTTAAATGATGGATAAAAATATAAATGTAATAAAAATGATGCGGTAAAATGAAACGGCATAAAATCAATAACTGAAAAAACATGAAAGTAACACAGCGTTAAAGACAAAAACATCTTCAAATACACAAAGACACACAACACAGCTGCTATAACACTATATCAGAGCAGAATGGGACAACATTCATGTCCCCAAACTCCATCCACTGGTGTCCTCAGTTACAGACTGTTGTTAAAGAAGAGGAGATGGTCCACAGTGGGAAACATGGACCTGGAACAACTTTACACACACGTCTGACTGACATCAAGGTCAATATTACATTTGGAATTTTTTCCTTAAAATGCTTCATTTTCTCACTTTAAACATTTGTTTTCTATGTTCGATTGTGAATAAAATGTGGGTTCAGAAGGTTTACACTGTATTCTGTTTGGAATTACGTTTAAAACAACGTCTTTTTAAAAAAATTATTGGGGCTGTGGATTAAAAATGGAACATTGAACCATTTTGTTAAAACAACAGTGAACCAACCTCAGAATCTGTAGTTTACAGTCTGGACTCTGAAGAAAATCACACAACAGCTTCACTCCTGAATCCTTCAGGTCGTTTCCTCCCAGATCAAGTTCCGTCAGATGGAATGGATTGGACTTCAGAGCTGAGGCCAGAGAAGAACAGCTGACATCTGACAAACGGCAGTAATCCAATCTGAATAAAGAATAAATGAAATAGATTCAAATCTGTTCATAATCCAGTCAGATGTGTTCAGGTTTTAAATGTTCAGTCCAACATTACTATGTCCTAATCAATGAGTTTGACCTGTCATTAATCGAAAGATACTTTATAATTGAACATCTGTGGAAAAGGTGAGATCGTATCCAGATACAGCACAGATCCGGATACCCAGTCTGAAAACGCCCTCACGGTCTGGATGTGGATTTCAAAAACACCCCCTTTTTGCATCCCACCCCCAGTATTGACAATGATGAAGTCCAGGATCTAGAACCCAAAGCTATTACTACCATAATAACATAAAACTGGCAACTTCAATTAGTTTTTCAGTTTATTGTAAAAAAAAAAAAAAAAAAGTAAAATTACATGAAAATGTTTTCATTTTCAAACTGTCCTTTCACAAAAAATGTGAATGACCTGAACAAATATGAACCTGAAATGTCTGAAGTGCAATTTTAACAATATTATTCCTATTAATACATGTTTTGTGTCTTTGTAGATCCACTGTGATCTGGAAGTTGTAATGCACATGTGGAAATGATCAACTCAGACACAATATTGGGAAAATTGCACTTATTTTTCTTCATACATTTCAGGTTGTTTGTGGTCGTTGATTTTATTGATTATTTTCAAGGATACGTTGTAGATGTGAACATTTTCATCATGTAATTGGACTTTTTTCACTCTTCTTCTTGTACTGGTCTGGTCCACTTGAGATCATATTGGGCTGAATGTGGAACTGAACTAAAATGAGTTTGAAAACTCTGCTCCACATTATGTGGCTGTTATTCATAGAAAGGACATTCACTGATGTTGGTTTTTCTTCTGCTGTGCTTTACACTTCATTTCCATTACCTCTCAGGTCACTCTCCAACTGTCTATGGTGAAGCTTCAGTTCTTGATGGTTTTTAACGTTACTGGCTCAAAAAAACACAATGACTTGAAGCTCATTGTCAGTAAAGTGGTCTGAGAGGACATCAGACTTCATCTACAGTGGCTTCACTTTTCTACAACACTATGAACAGCAGCAGGTTCATCTATATCTACAATTACAGTCTTTAGATTTGGACTGAGAGGAGAGGGCGAGGAAGGAGTGGACGCTCAAATTCAGACATTATTTTTTGTCAGATTTCATTTGACTTCAGTGTTAATGACACAAACCCAATGACTTTATAAAAACCACAATCAGACTGGTTTTGGTTTTGGTTGATGTTGTCCATGTAGGTCTGGGTAATATGACCAAAAATATTACAAATGATAAACATTTACAAATCAAGTTACACACATGATTATTATGATAAATGTCAAATCCTTATTCATTCCCAATTTAAAGTATGATTTCTGGCCCTGAGTTAAAAATTAACACACTTGATGGTTATTTGTGGTTTTAAATGAGGAATAAAAATAGAAATATAATAATAATGATGTAATAAAATCAAATGACATAAAATAAATAACTGAAAAAGCATGAAAGTAACACAATGTTGAAGACAAAAACATTTTCAAATACACAAAAACACACAACACAGCTGCTATAACACTATATCAGAGCAGAATGGGACAACATTCATGTCCCCAAACTCCATCCACTGGTGTCCTCAGTTACAGACTGTTGTTAAAGAAGAGGAGATGGTCCACAGTGGGAAACATGGACCTGGAACAACTTTACACACACGTCTGACTGACATCAAGGTCAATATTACATTTGGAACTTTTTCCTTAAAATGCTTCATTTTCTCACTTTAAACATTTATTTTTTAGGTTTGATTGTGAATAAAATGTGGGTTCAGAAGGTTTACACTGGATTCTGTTTGGAATTATGTTTAAAACAATGTCTTTTTAAAAAAATTTTCTTGGGGCTGTAGATTAAAAATGGAACATTGAACCATTTTGTTAAAACAACAGTGAACCAACCTCAGAATCTGTAGTTTACAGTCTGGACTCTGAAGAAAATCACACAACAGCTTCACTCCTGAATCCTTCAGGTCGTTTCCTCCCAGATCAAGTTCCGTCAGATGGAATGGATTGGACTTCAGAGCTGAGGCCAGAGAAGAACAGCTGACATCTGACAAACCGCAGCCCCTCAATCTGAATAAAGAATAAATGAAATAGATTCAAATCTGTTCATAATCCAGTCAGATGTGTTCAGGTTTTAAATGTTCAGTCCAACATTACTATGTCCTAATCAATGAGTTTGACCTGTAATTAATCGAAAGATACTTTATAATTGAACATCTGTGGGAAAGGTGAGATCGATACAGCATGGTCCCAGATACCCAGTCTGAAAACGCCCTCACGGTCTGGATGTGGATTTCAAAAACACCCCCTTTTTGCATCCCACCCCCAGTATTGACAATGATGAAGTCCAGGATCTAGAACCCAAAGCTATTACTACCATAATAACATAAAACTGACAACTTCAATTAGTTTTTCAGTTTATTGTAAAAAAAAAAAAAAAAAAAGTAAAATTACATGAAAATGTTTTCATTTTCAAACTATCCTTTCACAAAAAATGTGAATGACCTGAACAAATATGAACCTGAAATGTCTGAAGTGCAATTTTAACAATATTATTCCTATTAATACATGTTTTGTGTCTTTGTAGATCCACTGTGATCTGGAAGTTGTAATGCACATGTGGAAATGATCAACTCAGACAGAATATTGGGAAAATTGAACTTATTTTTCTTCATACATTTCAGGTTGTTTGTGGTCGTTGATTTTATTGACATTATTTTCAAGGATACGTTGTAGATGTGAACATTTTCATCATGTAATTGGACTTTTTTCACTCTTCTTCTTGTACTGGTCTGGTCCACTTGAGATCATATTGGGCTGAATGTGGAACTGAACTAAAATGAGTTTGAAAACTCTGCTCCACATTATGTGGCTGTTATTCATAGAAAGGACATTCACTGATGTTGGTTTTTCTTCTGCTGTGCTTTACACTTCATTTCCATTACCTCTCAGGTCACTCTCCAACTGTCTATGGTGAAGCTTCAGTTCTTGATGGTTTTTAACGTTACTGGCTCAAAAAAACACAATGACTTGAAGCTCATTGTCAGTAAAGTGGTCTGAGAGGACATCAGACTTCATCTACAGTGGCTTCACTTTTCTACAACACTATGAACAGCAGCAGGTTCATCTATATCTACAATTACAGTCTTTAGATTTGGACTGAGAGGAGAGGGCGAGGAAGGAGTGGACGCTCAAATTCAGACATTATTTTTTGTCGGATTTCATTTGACTTCAGTGTTAATGACACAAACCCAATGACTTTAGAAAAACCACAATCAGACTGGTTTTGGTTTTGGTTGATGTTGTCCATGTAGGTCTGAGTAATATGACCAAAAATATTACAAATGATAAACATTTACAAATCAAGTTACACACATGATTATTATGATAAATGTCAAATCCTTATTCATTCCCAGTTTAAAGTACGATTTTTGGTCCTGAGTTAAAAATGAACACACTTGATGGTTATTTGTGGTTTTAAATAATGAATAAAAATAGAAATGTAATAATAATGATGTAATAAGATCGAATGACATCAAATAAATAACTGAAAAAACATGAAAGTAACACAACATTAGAGACAAAAACATCTTCAAATACACAAAGACACACAACACAGCTGCTATAACACTATATCAGAGCAGAATGGGACAACATTCATGTCCCCAAACTCCATCCACTGGTGTCCTCAGTTACAGACTGTTGTTAAAGAAGAGGAGATGGTCCACAGTGGGAAACATGGACCTGGAACAACTTTACACACACGTCTGACTGACATCAAGGTCAATATTACATTTGGAACTTTTTCCTTAAAATGCTTCATTTTCTCACTTTAAACATTTGTTTTCTATGTTCGATTGTGAATAAAATGTGGGTTCAGAAGGTTTACATTGGATTCTGTTTGGAATTATGTTTAAAACAATGTCTTTTTAAAAAATTTCTTGGGGCTGTGGATTAAAAATGGAACATTGAACCATTTTGTTAAAACAACAGTGAACCAACCTCAGAATCTGTAGTTTACAGTCTGGACTCTGAAGAAAATCACACAACAGCTTCACTCCTGAATCCTTCAGGTCGTTTTCACTCAGATCAAGTTCCGTCAGATGGAATGGATTGGACTTCAGAGCTGAGGCCAGAGAAGAACAGCTGACATCTGACAAACCGCAGTCATCCAATCTGAATAAAGAATAAATGAAATAGATTCAAATCTGTTCATAATCCAGTCAGATGTGTTCAGGTTTTAAATGTTCAGTCCAACATTACTATGTCCTAATCAATGAGTTTGACCTGTAATTAATCTAAAGATACTTTATAATTCAAATAAAACTAATGAATATTTCTACTTTATTAGTTTAATAAATATAAATTACATACAGTTCATATAATGCACATGTCAGTTTAGTGTAATTTACTCTTAAGTATCTTTGATTTCATTTTTTCAACAATATAATGATATTCTATATGATCATGATCCATCTTCATTTGGTTTATGATCTCCTTTTCAGACAGACTGTAAAGATCCTGACATTAAATAAAAGCGCTGTGAAAACTTTCCTGTTTAGTTTCCATTCATTTTATATTGTGTGATTCAGAGGTTGCGCTAGACATTTTTATTGTCCGTCATTTTGACGGACAGGGTCGTAAAAATTCCGTCATAACATATTATTATCCGTCATTTCAAATTTTTATTTTTTAATGATAAAGAGATATATTTAGTAGTATTTAATGTTCAAAAACATTTCAATGATGCAGCAACTGTAGTTGCTGCTGGCTGAAAAACCAACGTGATATCACGACTCGCATAATTATATACGCCACTTTTAATTGGTGTGTTATGTACTGAGGGTTAGGGTTCAGGTTATATGAACCAGAGATCTACGCACAAATTGACATGCCATCAAATAACACATGAAAGGTAGAAAATGCGTACATATAGCACACCAAATGCCACTGGCGTATTCCTTGCTTTTCCGTCATCCTCCACCGCATCCGTCCCTCTTTTTTCACCGCGTTTATTAATGACATCGGATTTAACTGGGCTTTCTAAGATAACTAAGGAGACTCAGCTGTCTTCACAGTTTGCGCAAGAAAAGTAGCATCTAATTTTGGCTAAAGTCAGCTAAACAACGACCCAAGACTGGACACTGACTGATTAATGTTCACACTGGCACCAATTGGACAGGGGGTCTACTACAGGTGGACTAACTGGACAGGGGGTCTACTACAGGTGGACTAACTGGACAGGGGTCTACTGCAGGTGGACTAACTGGACAGGGGTCTACTGCAGGTGGACTAACTGGACAGGGGGTCTACTGCAGGTGGACTAACTGGACAGGGGGTCTACTACAGGTGGACTAAGGGTGAGTCATGTGACTGCAGTACTGCTGTTGTATTCAGTGTAGTTGTGAACAGTGGTGCTGTTGGTTCTATACAGGTGGATGTTGGTTCTATACAGGTGGATGTTGGTTCTGTACAGGTGGATGTTGGTTCTATACAGGTGGATGTTGGTTCTATACAGGTGGATGTTGGTTCTGTACAGGTGGATGTTGGTTCTGTACAGGTGGATGTTGGTTCTGTACAGGTGGATGTTGGTTCTATACAGGTGGATGTTGGTTCTGTACAGGTGGATGTTGGTTCTATACAGGTGGATGTTGGTTCTATACAGGTGGATGTTGGTTCTGTACAGGTGGATGTTGGTTCTATACAGGTGGATGTTGGTTCTGTACAGGTGGATGTTGGTTCTATACAGGTGGATGTTGGTTCTATACAGGTGGATGTTGGTTCTATACAGGTGGAGGCTGTTATGGAATGTTTGATGCCTTGTTAAGAGACAGACAGACCAGCGATTCTGCAAACAGGTTCTGTTCACAGTGTTGTGTGAAAACTTTCTTTGGTAGTATGAGACTGGTGTGTGTGTGTGTGTGTGTGTGTGTGTGTGTGTGTGTGTGTGTGTGTTCCTTTAAGTGCGAGAGCGGTGTGTGGCGCGTGCGTGTGCGTATGGTGTGAGTGGTCGAGCAAGGTGAGGGAGCGGCAGTTTTGAGTATGAGTGTGTCAGAGGACAGAAGGAAAAAGTGTACAAACATCGATATACTGTGCATAAATAAAAGCTGCTGTCTTCCACTACTGGCAAGGGAGTTAACCCGACATCGGCCCTGGAGGACATCTGCCCTGTGCTCGCTGACTACGGTCGGACGAGCCGAGCAGGAGAGGTTAACAGTAGATTACCCTCAGTATTTGAATCTGTCAAAATGACGGACGGCCTTCAGAATTTTCCGTCATTTTAACAAAAAATCTGTCAATGACGGAATATTTTCGGTTAACGCGACCTCTGGTTGTGATTTGTATCATATTGCCAATTCTCGCTGATACACACCCCTAATCACTTTGTTTATTCCATCACATTCTTGTGTCTGAATCATTTTTGTTGTTTTCAGTCTGGTCCATTACATTTCAGTTTTATTTTACACCAACACATGTATTTTCAAAGGAATAAACTGATTTCTATGATTTAACTGTAAAGAAAAAAAACCAACGCTGGTAAAAAAAAAAATACACACACAAATCTACAAATCTATAATATTATGCATTTTGTAGGTGAAAGTAACTCAACATTTTCTGTTTTAAAACCTTGAGTCTTCACACCTTGATGATGAAACAGTAGAACATTTAGTATGACTCCACGTAAGGATATTTACATTAATAATAAAAATCACAGCTTTTCAGTCAACTTGTCTTGTCTTGTCTTTCAGTTGAAATGAGACAAATCCTGCTGGTTTTCCAACAGGGAACTGAAGTGGTTCTATGGCTCTGTTCAACACCACCAGACTGGATCCCACTCACTGGGATGTTCCTGAACTACTTCAGTCCCACATCTACACCTGGACATTCACACCCTCATCACCTCCGTCTCATCGTCTTTCCATCGGAGTCACATCGAAGGTAGAGGTCGACTCAGAACGCTAACGGCCAAAGTTACACTTTAATTATCATTTAAATGAGTTAACAAGCAGAACCAGATCAGAACCCTTCTTCAAACATATGCCATACAAATATTACTCATCCTTGATTCTTTTTCTGTTCTTTGAAAACACTGAAATGAGCTGAAACCAAAGAAATAACAGTAAAAGTTACAGTTTGATCAATTACAAAAGGGGATGTTGTTTTGGTTTGGTTTTACAGATTTCAGATTCAACTAGAGCTGCAACTGATTAATCGACTCAAAGTGATCCAAAAAAAAGTCATTCAACAACAATTCTCCTGAATCAAAGCTTTGTTTCTTTCATTTCTCTGCTGTTAAACATTGGTTCCACTGTTGTGTTTCACACGGATGCATATTGTGACGCACAAAGAACCTTCAATTCAGGAAAACTGAACTAGAATATTTCCCTTCAATCAATTCCAGTTGATTAATCGAATCATGAATTTTTGCACTGGCTTCAAGCACCTAATCGATTAATCAGTTGCAACTCTAGATTCAACCCTGTACTAATTATATTATGAACAAATTAAATTCATCCAAGTGTCACTTGTCACTGCTCATAAAATGAAAAAAATACTGTTTAATCATTTACGACGACAAAGATTTACCTCAAACCCAGAAAACAGCAAAGTTACTGATTTAACCAGATGAAGCTGTAGAACCTGAGTGGAGAATCTGTGAACTGAGTCCTGTTTGCAGTTTGGACTCTGCAGTCCAAGAGGAAGCAGCTCCATTCCTCAATCACTCAGGTCTGTTTACTCAATGTTTTACCCTTAGACAATTAGATGATGAACAATCTGTTGGTTTTTATAGATGTCAGCCTCAGTAATGTATGAATTATGGACAAACAGAACTGAATCTTCTATTGAAATAATAAAATGACATGTTTAACATTTACAACGGCTCAGACAAATGGAGAACAGTGAACGTCAGGATTTAAACAGAAAAAGACAAAAGATCTCATCAGCAGACACACATTGGACTGACCTCAGAGTCTCCAGTCTGCAGTTTGGACTCTCCAGTCCAGAACATAGAACCTCCACTTCTGGATCCTCCATGGAATTATCACTCAGGTTCAGTTCTGTGAGATGGGAAGGACTGGACTTCAGAGCTGAGGCCACGACTTCAAAGTGAATGTCTGAGAGATCACACCCAGAGAGACTGAAAAAGTAGATGTGATAGAAAATTTATTTTTCCTTCTCCATGGTTCCGTGATCGATTCCTCATCAGGGTGATGAATCACTACACAGGTGAATAATGTTAATATTCACATCAGTACTTACTCAGCCTTTCTGCAGTTCCTCACAGCTGGAATCAGTCTACGTCGTCCTTTGTCTGATGTGTTGTACTTCTTCAGATCCAACTCATCCAGAACCTCCTCAGACATCTGCAGTACGTAGGCCAGAGCTGAACACTGGATCTCAGAGAGTCTCTTCACTGACCTGTTCTCTGACTTCAGGAACTCTTGGACCTCCTGTTGGACTGAGTGGTCGTTCATCTCCATCAGACAGTGGAAGATGTTGATGCTTCTGTCAGGAGAGTTATACTCAGTATTCATCTTCTTCAGGTTGTTGATGACTTTGTCTACGGTTTTTGAGCTGATCTCTGTTTGACCCAGCAGATCTCCAAAAAGTCTGTGGTTGGACTCCAGACAAAGACCATGAAGGAAACGAACAAACAGATCCAGGTGGCCATTTTTACTGGAGAGGGATTTTACCATGACCAAGCTGAGGAGGACATCGAATGTTGAATTATGGTCATACTCCTAAAAGACAAAAAGAATATAAAAACATAATGTTGAAAATATTAAGATAAGATCGATAAAATAATTAAAAATAAGTTTAATTTTTAACACTATGATTTAAATAGATACAATTTAATAGACTTTGTTTTTAAAATCAATAAAAATAAAATTATGAAAAAAACCTCTTCTTCTTCCTCTTCTTCTTCTTCTTCTTCTTCTTCTTCTTCTTCTTCTTCTTCTTCATCTTCTTCTTCTTCTCTCCTCAGAAACCTCCTCAGTACTTCTATGTTGTTGTTGGTCAAACAGTGGTAGATGTAAACTGCTGCCAGAAACTCCTGAACACTCAGATGTACAAAGGTGTACAGTGGTTTCTGGAAGAGTCCACTCTCTCTTTTGAAGATCTCGGTACAAACTCCTGACTTCACCGAGGCCTCTGTGACGTCCAGACCACACTGCTCCAGGTCTTCTTGGTAGAACATGACGTTTCCTTTCTCCAGTTGTTCAAACGCCAGCCTCCCCAGCTTCAGAAGAACTTCCCTGTCAGCCTCCGTCAGCTCCATCTCACCTCCTTTTTCATACTTGTTCTTCTTCCTCTTTGTCTGGACCATGATGAAGTGTGAGTACAGGTTGGTCAGGGTCTTGGGCAGCTCTTCTCTCTGGTCTGAAGTCAACATGTGCTCCAGAACCATAGAACTGATCCAGCAGAAGACTGGGATTTGACACATGAGGTGGAGGCTCCTGGATGTCTTGATGTGTGAGATGATTGTGTTGCACAGATCTTCATCACTGGATCTCCTCCTGAAGTACTCCTCCTTCTGGACGTCGGTGGTGAAGCCTCGGACTTCTGTTACCCTGTCCACACATGAAGGAGGGATCTGATTGGCTGCTGCAGGTCTGGAAGTTATCCAGATGAGAGCTGATGGAAGCAGGTTCCCCTTGATGAGGTTGGTCAACAGCACGTTGACTGGTTTCTTCTGAGTGACGTCTGAAACCACCTCACAGTCGTGGAAGTCCAGTGAAAGTCTGCTTTCATCCAGGCCGTCGAAGATGAACAGAAGTTTGCAGACGCTGATCTGCTCTGCTGTGACCTTCTGTAACGTTGGATGGAAAACACGGAGCAGTGTCAGCAGACTGTACTGCTCATCTCTGACCAGGTTCAGCTCTCTGAAGGACAGCAGAACCACCAGACTGACGTCCTGGTTTTCTAAACCCTCTGCCCAGTCCAGAGTGAACTTCAGCACCGAGAAGGTTTTTCCAACTCCAGCGACGCCGTTGGTCAGAACCACTCTGATGGGGTTCTGCTGGTCGGGTAGGGCTTTGAAGATGTCCTGACATCTGATTGGTTTGTCTTGGATGGTCTTCTTCTTGGAAGCTGTCTCCAGCGTCTTCACCTCATGTTGGGTATTAACGTCTTCACTCTGTCCCTCTGTGATGTAGAGCTCAGTGAAGATCTGCTTTAGTTGGGTTCCACTTCCTTCTTCATCAGTTCCTTCAGTCACACGTTCACATCTGCTCCTCAGACTGAGCTTATGTTCATCTGAAAACACAAAATACAAACACTTTAAATAAACACAGTTGGATCATGAAGTATTTGGACAGTGGCACCATTTTCATCCCTTCAGCTCCCTGACAGTGACAACAAACACAAAGTCTAACCCTGAATGAACCACTGAGGGAACAACACTCACCAGGTCGGGTTTAAAACAGGCTGGAATTCTACAGTATTTCACCCAAAAAAACTATAAAAGTGATAAAAGCTGTGACACTATGTGAATATGTCTTGACCTGACGTTATACAATTAAATCACAAAGAATTAGAGTAAATTTACGTGAAAACACATTTTATTCACAAAGACAAACAGAATAACACATATTAGTCCATGACTGTGAGTTGGTATCTCAGAATAGAAAAGTTAAGTCTAGTCAAATGGAATCTATTGAAAACGCTGCTGATGTTTCCATTCAAACTGTAGTGGCTTTACCTTTAGCCACTACAACAGTGTGGAAGGGTTCAACCTGTTGTATTTTCAACGCGTGAATGAATGAATGTCCGGCTGGGTTTCTTTGTGTTTCGATATGCCAATCCATTTATTCTCCAACATAAAGTCAAAGAGTTCATCATACTTCACAACTGTCTTTCCATATACTTTCTACATATAAACAAAATAGGCTTCTTAACACAAAAGAAAACCTTCTAAACGCCGACCAACTCAATCTCACAGTTTCACACTTTCACGGTCTGAAAATTGTTTGGGGCTGTCCTCACACACCACGCCCACCTCACACAGCAGGTATATGTAAGTTTGACACACCCATACCAACACCCATGATGAGTTACACCTGTGGCAATCATCACAGCCACACCCTCTAAACAATAATTAAATTAAGGTCAAAATAAAAAAGAGGAATAAACAAACAAAACTGTATTTTGGCTCCAACACAAACATTAATGTCAAACAGAAGGAAAACAAAAAGCAAACTGAATAAAGTGCCGTCGTATTCGTCCAGTGTAGTGATGATATCTGATACATTCCATATACATCCATACTATCAGTTTAATATTTGAACTGGACCCACCTCTTTATATTGGATTTGATTACTTTTTGCATTGTAGTTTTATTTATTTTTCAGAAGCACATGTTCTATAAAGACAATGATGAGATCAGGATGTGTTCAGACCAGTGCTGTCAAACGATTAAAATTTTTTAATCTTTTTAATCACAGGGATGCTGTGGAATAATTTTGATTAATCACGATTAAATATCATTCATTTTTAATCTATATTAACCATGTTTCATTTTGCATGAGCAAAGAGACTCAAGAAAGACAGGAATACATATATTCTTAACGTGTTTGTCGTAAGCTGGCCAACGTGTTAGCCAAAGTGCTAGCAGAATACTTTGCATACTGTGTATAATACTTTATGTCAGTCGACTGTTTCATCTTGGGGTTTTTTTGTCCTCATGTTTCCATCCAGAGGGCCAACATGCTGTTTAACGTCCTCCATCTTTATGGGTTGGTTCTTCTGCCTGTCACTATCGGCTCAACTGACCATTTTTTCATGCATGTTAACGTTAACTCTACTTGGACAAACTGACCCAAATGTGTCGCCAGAGATGTTCAGAGTCATTCTGCTGCAGATGGGTAAATGGAGTTAAAATTTTTAATCACATTAATTATGATGGATTAATCCGCATTAATGCGTTAATTTTGACAGCCTTAGTTCAGACTTTATATTCACATAAATATTACTGTTTCATAATGATGAGATTTTTCTTAGAATTAAACCCTTTGATGTTTCCTCCTTTTATGCAGTTTAATAAGAACATACACATGAAAATGTAGATCTTTCTAATGCTACAAAAAAGTGACTTCAACTGAAACATAGTCAGTGAGTAGACATGTTTTCAGGACTCATGACATCTTTAGACAGAATTACAGTCTTACCTTGTACAGTTCTGTCCATCTGCAGTACGGTTCCGGTTCTGACTCTGGTTCTGAATCTTTTTCCACACTGGGGACAGGAGGAGTCTCCTGATGGACCAGACTGGTCCCAGTATGAACTGATGCACTCTCTGCAGAACCAGTGTCCACAGCTGGTCCAGACTGGATCAGTCAGGACCTTCAGGCACAAAGAACAGGACTGTGGGTCCACCTCAGGACCAGGACTCCTCCTCCTCTTTCTGAGGACATGAACACATTTAGAATGAAGAACATTAGTGGGTCTTCATCATTAATGAAAAGCCACATGGAACTGGATCTAGTTACACCCCGAAGCTTCTTAAACTTAAGCTTCGTCTTAAATCTTAAACTTATTCAGATGTGATCCTTTACAGAAAATCCTACACACCACATAGAGAACAAACCAAATACAGCAGAAAAAAATGCATTAAACTTGAAAACAAAAATGCAGGTTAAATTTGATATGATTTTAGTAAAAATCTTTTTCGTTTTTTTTTTAAGTCAAAAAACACATTATGAAACAAGATTTCATTTATCATGACCAACATGGTAAAGAAATGCATAAAAATCATCAAGTCAGTTTTAAACAAAGTGTTTAATCATCATTTTATTTAACCATCTGATCAATTCATGAACTAACATTTGTGATTGGACTCAGTTTCACTGAAGGCTTTGCTGTCACTTGAGTTTGTAAAGGTCTACAATAAAACACAACACAAAAGCTCCTTAGGTCTGTTCTTCATTATGTTATTTTAATGTTATCATTTCCTTATTTCATGTGGACATTTTGATTTTTGTAATGTTATGATTTTCTACTGAAATTAACAGATTTTTTAATCGTCAGTGTGAAAAGAAAATATGAAAAGAGTAAAATAACACAAACCCGAACTTGAATTATACTGATATCTAAATAATAATTAAGCTGTTATGAATCTCAGGTTTTAAGTTGTTTCTAACCCTATGCCCTTCTGATGGGAGGGGCAATGGCTGTTGCACCCATCTGAGCAAAAGGGAGTTCTAATGTCTGAAAACAGACATAAAAAATGACTTATTCCAGGCATTTTTCTATATTGAATAGAACAGAATGCCTTTAATACATTGGTATGTACAACGAAAAGAGGCAACTCTCTTGTGGTGCGTAGTGCAAAACAGTTTAAAAGAAAAGTGTAAATATATACAGAATAAAACCAAACATGTTAACCAGCCAAGAATATGTTACACAGATGAACCTGAAATTCATGTATGAATAAAGTTGAACCTTGAACACAGGAGGTTTATTATAGTAAATGAAAATTAACACTACATCCAACAGTGAGAAAATGCTCCAAAAACTGAAATTAAAGTAGAAATGACAGTTTTCAGAAACATTCATTCAGTCAGTCATATACAGGCCTTTACAACACACTGAGAGAAACCGTTATTTTTCAGTGGTGCCGAGGTGAATAAAATTAAAATAAAATGAATACAGAACGTGAGGCATAATGAAGCTGAACCATGAAACAATACATGGAAAGAACTGCAAAAAAATTACCAGGGTTATAGCTATAAGTAAGCTATAAAAAAAACTTATAGGAAGAAGGCCCTGAAAAACACCTACATAACTCACACTGAAACTACTGGAACTCGTCATTCATTGCGGTAAAAATGGAACAAAAACTATCAGTGCACTCGAGAAAATGATTAAAACGTAACTGAAATCACGACTGAACTTTTCATACCTGAGGATACGTGTTTTCCACACTTTTATCGTTAAAATAATCACGTGACGATGATAAAGTTCTTCTTCCTCTTCCGCGTTTTCCCTTTTTTTTTTAAAACAACTTTATTAACAACATTTGAGTATACAGTACAAAATGTTAAACATCAAGATGTCAAAATATAAAAAGCATTTGAACATATAAGTTTAAGAAAATAATGCATAGATTTAAAAATACAAAGCATAAAATACACATTAGAATAAAAAAAAGTAAATAAATAATACATCTGACAAATGTAAATAAATAAATGCAACAGAGTTCAGTCAGTATTGAAAAATTGTTTATAAATAGCCAATGTCTTAGTGCTTTTTTTTTAATTATATATGAATTCTAAAGATTTAATATAATTTTCAGATTCTAATAGGAAGATTTTAAAATTTGGGTGTGTTTTTGTATATTTGTTTTTATGTGTATGAAATTTTCCAAATAATATGAATAAATTTACAATACATTCTAGATTGTTGGTATCATGTTTAAAATAAGTAATTACATTTTGGGATGTTATATTTATTTTATTGTTACTTTTAGATATGATATAATTTTCCATTTTGGACCAAAAATTAGAAGAATGTTCACATAAAAAGAATAAATTTAAAGTAGATTCAGATTCAGATTGACAAAAGCTACATATTTCTTCCACATCATAAAATCAACACAAAATAGCATTGGAGGGATATATGTTATGTAAAATTTTGAGATGTAAAATTCTAATTTTGTTTGTAACACAGTATTTATATGGTAATGACCATGCTTTTGACCACTCAATTTTAGAAAAAGTTGAATTCCATACTGCTTTACTTCTGGAGGAGATTTTCTTCTTTTCATTCAATGCATTACGTATATGTACGGAAGCGTATTGCATGTGAATATGTTCTACCGGGTTCTCCATCGTATCAATAAGCTAACCCTTAGCTCACCTCTGACCCCTCAGGCTTCTGTAGTTCCACCCCCTTTTGTCCAAATATGGTCACTTCAGGCTCCAAAAAGCACACAGGGTGACGTCAAATCATAAACTACTGGCCTCAAATCAGTAGTTCACAAATCACAGGGAGCAGCAGGCCTTTCAGTAGACTTACATCTTTATTGAATTGATGATTTCCCTTTAACTTTAAAAATACAAAAACAATACAACATATACATCTGTAGTATCAAAAGTATAAAAAATAATTCTCTGTGATTCTGTGGGTGCAAAAGTCTCCCACTGACATATTTAACAAAATCAAACTCATTTGGTCAAGTCATTAAAAATATAACACACATTTTTAAAAATAAACTTTCTCCAGCATGACGATGTCTTCAGAACAACTATCAAAATAGCTTTAGTCCAGGACAGGAAGAGGTCATCTGGACTAAGACTCAGAACCTGGACTCGGACTAGACAGACTAGATCCCAACAAGGACACGATACTGATGAGACATAGACTTACATTGGGGCGGCTGTGGCTCAGGTGGTAGAGCAGGTTGTCCAATAACCGAAGGGTCGGCGGTTCAACTCCTGCTCTGTCCTAGTCAGTCCGTTGTGTCCTTGGGCAAGACACTTCACCCTCCCTGCCTCCAGTGCCACCCACACTGGTGTATGAATGTTTGGTGGTGGTCAGAGGGGCCGTAGGCACAAATTGGCAGCCACGCTTCTGTCAGTCTGCCCCAGGGCAACTGTGGATACAAATGTAGTTTACCACCACCAGAATGTGAGAGCGAATGAATAATGGGTCAATAATGTAAAGCGTTTTGGGTGTCTAGGAAAGCGCTATATATGTCCAATCCATTATTATTATTACATTTCCATATTAAATCCTCTTTTCCATCAACATTCCGAAGAAGTTATTTATCTGGTAATAGAATTTCTGCCAAACCATGTGGTTTGTGTTTGAACAGAAGTGTGGAATGCTGCATGTGTGTTCCACCAATCAACATTCTTCAACATACTGCCCCGCCCCCAAGAATTCCAGGGAATCTGAAAAGTTCCACTCCCCTAGTAGAAGTTTTTGTAAAGAAAGTTTGGGGTCGAGAGAACATTTTTACCAGGTAATTCTGATGGAAATGCACAGAGGTCTTTCTAAATCCTGGGTAAAGTTGAACTTCCTGTGGTGGAAAATGGATGTTATGTGTCTGACTGATGTCAAAACTAGGGATGACATGATTACTGTTATAACGATACACCGCGGTACAATTCCTAAAGGTTAGTGTTACCACTGAAGGCACCTGAGAGAGAGAGAGAGAGAGAGAGAGAGAGAGAGAGAGAGAGAGATGGTTAGTATTACCGCTGAAGGCACCTGAGAGAGAGAGAGAGAGAGAGATGCATGGAACAGAGATACACACGGCCCAGTCCAAGTGCATGCGTCCGTCCCGTGGGTCAAACCAGGTCAGGAGTTCTCAGGTTCAGGAACTGTGAAAGGGTTGGGTCCAGCTCACAGATTTTTTCTATCAGATATGAACAGGCTCCTGGTCCTTTGTGTCGGACCAGGTCGATCACATATCTAGCTCTCTCTTCTCTGCGTTTCGTTTTAGCTGCTTCTTTTTCGCCGTCATTAATAAACCTCCGTTGTAAAAGTCTGTCCAACAGTTGGTCCAGAACCGGCTCCGACACACGTTTGATGAACTCAGACCGAACTGAAAACAACTTGTCCTCTAGAGAGATGTTCTGCTGTGACCTCAGCTGATGACTCACAGCAGGATCTGAAGGACGAACAGAAGAAGATATGAATGAACTGCAGCCTGTGACTGCTTCCACAGCTTTAAAAAAAAATAAATAAATAAATCACACATGAAATTGAATGACAATGATGAAAACAAATTCAAAACCTGTCCATAAATGTCAAATAACCAAACTACATCTTCTTTAGAGCGACATTATTTTATCATACTCAAACGTAGCTGGATTAGGTCCAATTAGCATCTCCATATCTACTTCAGTGTTTATGAAATCACAATTTAAGTTTTGCGTTTTCACGATTCAGATCCTACTGTTCAGCAGCTTGGAGAAACCTTCCACTTTGCTGTTCAACCTGCTGTTCCTCTGAGTTCGTTTCCATCCGGTTTCACCATGTTTTCCACAGATGGAGCTGCATTCGTCCTCTTTCAGACAACGTGACGACCGAAGCCCAGAGACTTACACAATCTGAACTATGAGCCTCCAAGTGACAGGAGTTCCATCCAACTGACCATTAGACCAACAAGTGGTTCCAGGCACAACAAACCCCGCCCCTCGCATGTATTAGAGCTGATGTTGGCATCGATTCAGCCGATGTCATCATGTCTATGTGTGTCCTGATGTCAGCATATCACTTGCCTCTATATATGTGCCAAGTTTGAAGTAAATTGAAACAAAATTGATGTTTTTATAGACATTTGAAATTTCACCCATTATAAGTAAACGGGGAAAAAAGATTTTAAAAATTCATTAAAAATGTGAACTTTGACCTACTTTTCCCAAACTGTAACTACTTTGATTCTGGGTCACTGGCAATATATAAACCCAATTTGGTATGAATTCAACCTGTAGTTTTACTGCTACAGTGTTAACATCAAAGAAAAAAAGAAACAAACAAACCGAACCAAAAATAATACCCCTTGTCTCCCCTTTGGGGGGCGGGGCAATAAAGAATTGGCTTACTCCTTAAAATAATGCAGTATTATAAACTCTTATTGTATTATCAATTATGCAAAATAATCTGAAATCAATCATGTCAAATATGTATAGTGGAGTAAAAGGTTTAAATATTTACTACTGTGATAATAAATCAAACAGGACCACGTCTTACCAGTCAGATGCACTTCATGCTCCCAGATCTCTTGGTTTTCTTGGTCTTTGACTGTTAAAGTCACCCGCTTCATGTTGTTCGGAAGGCGGATCTCAAACATTGGGTGATAATTTGGTCCGAAGTTCATGATAAAATTGGCTTTCTGAAAACCAGCAGTAGTTTGGGCATTATTACAGTCTATAAAGTGAACAGTAGTGGTTTAATTAACCAGTTAATGACATGACTGGTTAGTTTCCTCTGCTTACCTTAGGTTGTACTATGTAGGCTTTTGGACAGTCCACAGTGTAACTATGGTTTTTGATGAGTTCACATCTAGAAGGGGCTTCAACGTACTGTTTAGCATTCCACTGTTTTCTCTGGACCTTTAGAGACATCACAACATTTATATTAACATCAGGATGATTTAAAGACATCTCAATACTCAAGGTTAGTGTGATTCATTATCTAAAAGTAACAGGGCCTAGGTCTTAAACTCCGTTCCAGTTCATCCAAAGGTGTTCGGTGGGTTGAGGTCAGCCTTTATGGAGGTCAGTCCAGCCTCTACTGCTCTGGGGTCCAGTGGTGGTATTCTTTCCGACACTCCACTCGACCCTTCACATTATGTGCGGTGGTGCAAGACTCATATTTAGCTGCCTGGCCTTGGAAACCCATGAAGGTTCCATCAGACAGTTTTTATGCTGATATTAATGCCAGAGGAAGTTCTACACCTCAGTCCAGGCCAACCCAGCTCCACTTTACATGGTCTGTCCCTTCATGGCTGAGCTGCATCTACTTTGTAAAAACATCCCTTACAGTTGATGATGGAATATCGAACTAGAAGCACTCGGAGAGCGCAGACCTCCGCCAAGGCTGATCAGTGCGCCCCCCCCCCCCCCCCCCCCCCCATCATTTCTTCCTCATCCCATTTCCAACAAACCCTGAAAATTTCATCCAAATCTGTCCATAACTTTTTGAGTTATGTTGCACACTAACAATCAGTGCCCCCCCCCCCCCCCGTGGGCCCCCCCCCCCGATCACCACCAAAATTTAATCATTTCTTCCTTATCCCATTTCCATCAAACCCTGAAAATTTCATCCAAATCTGTCCATAAATTTTTGAGTTATGTTGCACACTAACGGACAGACAAACAAACAAACAGACAGACAGACAAACAAACAAACCCTGGCAAAAACATAACCTCCTTGGCGGAGGTAATAATGGAGAAATGTCACAAACTGACTTGTTGCAACAGCACCATCCTATTACTGTACCAGACTGGAATTTGGTGAGTTCTGTAGAACCACCTGTTGTGACTGTACGGCTAGGTGTTTGATTTCACAAACCTGTGGAAACTGGACTGAGTGAAACACCTGAATTCAGTGGGTTAGAGGTGTGGGTCTATACTATGGTCCATATAGAGAAGATCAAATCACATGGAAGAGTCCTGGTCCTGACTGGAGCCTGCTGGTTTGTTACCAGTGGAGTAGTGGACAGAGGATAGGTTTGAACTTATTGACCTGAAGGACCATGTGTATGTTTTTACATTTAAAACCACAGTGAATGTTGTCTGGTTCTTCAGAAACGCCTCAGGTTATAAGAGACCCTTTTGAAACTAGACTTAGGTCTCCACAGATTAAGCCTAATAATAAGTTGTGATACATTCGTACCTCTTCCACAGGGATGTTGCAGGGCAGCAGTAACATGTTTAGCTTCTGCCTTTCTGTTTTTGGGTCTGGTGGTGCGAGGAACAGCAGAACTTGGCCATGGACTCTTCTCCCGATAAGCCATTCTACAAACTGCCAGACGAGGCCAAAGGCAGACAGGTGTGGGACGTCGATGACCACATGAGTGTCTGTGATCTCCAGTGGATCAATGAAGCTCGTTCCATCGTCAGTGATGTGGGCGACAGACAGGCTTCCAGAGCGCTGACCTGTAAAAACAGAAACTCCTCCTGAACCAAGATCCAACAGGACGAACTCACAGCTTCAAAAATCTGACAAGATGAAAACTGATCTGAACGAACTTCAGTTAACTGCCAATATTCACACTACTTAAAAATGAAAACAGGACCACAGTCTAGTTGTTGATTCAGTAAAACTGAATGTGTGATAAGTTTCTTACCGTGCTTTGTCTCACAGTGTGGGAGGTGGAGTTTGTGAACAGCGTTCTCAGGACATTCGATGCGGAACAGTGGACCTGCAGGCGTTCTACCATGTGACCCCACCAGGACCTCATTCCATTGGTCAATGCTATACTGCAGCTCCGCCCTCTGATCCACAACAAACACCAGTCCAGTCAGAGTACAATGGAATAAACCTGAACGAGGACACCTGAACCTGTACAACACAGACAAGTTCCATTCATACACAAAGTTTGGACCGGGTAACTTCACCCCTATTCTGAGTCCAGTCCCACCCACTGATCCTGAAAATGAGTCCAGTGTCTTCCAGAGGCTGATGGAGGTGATGAGGGTCTCAATGTCCAGGTGTGGATGTGACACAGGAGAAGTTCAGGGACATCAGGATAGAATCACAGAGAACCTCAGAATCATATGAGGCTATGAAACGTTTGGTTTGGGTTTTTATTCTGGTTTTAAGGTAAGGTGGATGCATGTGATGGAGGAGCCCCTATTCCATCTGCCTGCCCCAACAATTAGTTTAATATGTGGTCCCCGGGTAAGGACAGACACTTGGTTTGGGGTTTTATTTAGGTTTTACCACTTGAAACATGGTTTACTCTTATATAATTTTATGAAGAAGAGTCATCTGAAATGATCGACTCCACAGAATCAAAGCTCCTTAATTAGAGCCATGGAATTTAAGGCTGAAATTTGTAACAGAATGTTAAGTTATTCTGACCAGTCCTTCAGTGGAATATGTAGCAGACTGACTAGTTATAAGATATATGACAATAACTGTTCACTATGTTGTAGTGAAAAATAAATATTGTTAAAAAAAAAAAAATGTAATTCATCAACTTTAAGAGGGTGTTTCCAAGCCTATGAACCAGAAGTATCTGCCTGACACTAACCCTCAGGGCTGGTACTGTGTAGGTTCTGCTTTGTTTCATGTTGGTTATAGTCAGGTGGTCTACACATAAATAGTGAGTAAATCTATTTCCTGTCACGTCAGTGCCTGTGGATCACTTGGGTTAAACTGAAATGGTAACTGTTGAGTCTGTTACCTGAAGCAAAGTGTAGTTTTACTCATAATTTCCTAAATTTCCTCCTAAATGAAGCCACACTGTTGCATGTTTTGCCACTGGGTTCTGTGTTCTGGTTGTACAGTCATGTCAGTGCATACGCTCTATTCTGTTTTGTAAGATTTTCTTACCTGTATGAAGTGAGTCCAGACTCAGCTGATACTTCAGGTGTGAACTCCTAGAATTGACAAAGGTCCAGTTTTAGTTCAGTCCATGTCCTGGTTCATGACTTTACCGTCGTTTGTCCAAATGGTTGACGTTTGTGTTTGTGTACCTCCCAGTTGGACGCTCCAGCCTGAGCCTCTGCGCAGACGAGCTGCTGCTTCTCTGGATCTTCAGGATTGGTGCGAGGGTCTCGGTCCACACAGTCCTCTACGCCGTCCTCAGACTCCTTCAGGTCTAAGTCTGAAGTGGACGGACCTGGTGGGTGAAGAGAGTCGGCAAACTCACTGGTGGACGTGGTTTCATCCCAGTGGGTGAAACCACATACAAAACATGCAACAGCTGAAGCTTAAGTGTGGGAAGATGATGTTGGTTTAACTGTCTGGATGACAAGATTTAGATGAATTCAAACATCCTGTAAGTACAGCTGCAGGACTCAGACACAGTGTCCACAATAGTGGCTAATTCTACAATGTATGTCTGTGCTCCTCTGAGGATTAAGGCATTTGGATTTTCATTCTTCTAAATGTGTGTTTTCTTTTAGTTCCAAATCTTCTTACTGAATTTTCAACAAATGTTCAGGAATTGTGTATTTTTCCAACTCATACAAACTTGAACTAGTGAAACAAAACTACAGGCCCATTGGTGGGATTCTTTCAGCAGAGTCCACCCTGTGAGCCAGACAAGTCCTGGACTGTAGGTATGAAGCTGATCCACAGGCACAGTTTACAACAGTTGTCTTTAAATGTGGATGTTCTACTCACATGGTTCATGTCTGTCAGCTCCAGTTCTGTTGAAACAAACACAAATGCAGATCAAACAAGTGGTTCCGGGCACAACAAACCCCGCCCCTCGCACGTATTGGAGCTTATTTTGGCATCGATCCAGCTGATGTCATCATGTCTATACGTGTGCTGATGTCAGCATATCAATAATCTTTATATATGTGCCAAGTTTGAAGTAAACTGAAACAAAATTGATATTTTTTAGACATTTGAAATTTCGCCCATTATAAGTAAATGGGAGAAAAAAAAAAGATTTTAAAAATTCATTTGAAATTTAAACTTTGACCTACTGTTCCCAATATGTGATGACATCTACTCTGGGTAACTGGCAATCTATAAACCCAGTTTGGTATGAATTCAACCAGTAGTTTTGCTTCTAGCGTGTTAACAAACTGAACCAAAAACAATACCCGTTGCCTCCCCTTTGGGGGGCGGGGTAATAAAGCCTTCTAAACATCTCACTGCATAAACCTGGATTTAAAGGTTAGAAGGAGAATTCAAGAATGAACCATTAAGGATTAAATGTGAATTCAACATGTGTTCCACAGCTCTGTTCATATGGTTTCAGATCTCTGGAGAAAACAACAGCCTGAACATGTTATTTACTGTAAGGTATGAAATAAAGACACACAATGTTCTCCAACGGTGTCAGTGATAATGGTACCGTTTATCTGAGGGTCCAGGTTCACTGTCAGAGTCTGGAGGACGACCTTTGACCCCACAGCCAGACTCTGATGTGTACTCCTCTGTCTCCACTCCATGACGCATCGGGATTCCAGTTAATATCGTATTGTCGGTCCTAGACATAAAACACACAGACTGTCATGTTTGATCACATGTGGGTTCGTCCCTTATCTCTGTCTGTTCTCGCTGCCCTTTAACAAAGGTTCCATCTCTTCATCCACATCAGATCCACTAAAATATCACCTGACTCCTGAATTCATTGTTGATTTCCAAGTGGCTCCATCCTGTCATTAGTCTGTTTTTTCCACCTTAAATCATCAGATTCATAAAATGTTCCAAACTGACCATCTCCAATACTTCATACTTTCAATAAATGACGTCAGTAAAATGCAACATTTCAGCCTCATATCATCATTAGTTTTTGAAACAGTGGGACTTTGAAAATGACAGTAAATGTAAAAACGTGCTACAGAAAATGATGCTAAATTCAGTCAAACTGTTGAACTATTGATAATAGATGGATACGACAGACGCATGATACAGATTTGTGATGGATCTTCAGCTCAGTACCTCTATATTTTACAGAAAACATGGTGTCATTGATGCACTGAAAACAAAGTTTGTTTAAAGACACCAGTTTCATATTTTCTGCATACATTAATACAAACATGCTCATTCCACTGATATAATTGTACATACTAGACCTTGTCACACATGAGCATTATACAACTGAAAATAGGTGTAGTTTTTTCTTTCTTCTCCTTTTTAATGCCTCATCAATCAGACATTTTTATTTGTTGTAAAAATCTCATGTGATTCAGTGTGGAGATCCACCAAGACAAAATCAGTGTGAAACCATCCATCTGTCATGAACATCTAAAAAGTAATGAAGTCCTGGAGTTAGTATCTTCACTCACATCACAAAAACTAAAAACTATGAAGACATCAGGATCAGATTTTGTCTGCTGTTTTCTGGAATACTAACATTATTTTATGAATGTATGAAGTAAATGGGAGATGGTCAGTTGGAAGGCTGGTGATTTCACATGGACTGAGCCCTTTCTCCATCTCCCAACATTAAACATAGAATGATTTCAGTGGTTCTGATCAGATCACCTTATGCCTGTGAATACAATAAATACTCTCAAAGCATATTTGAATTTGACTGGATTCAGGTCTGAATGGAACATGTTAACTCTATAACAGTAACAGACAGTGAACTGACCATAGTTTCTCTAGTTTATAGTCTGGACTCTGCAGTAAATCCTCCAACAGCTTCACTCCTGAATCCTCCAGGTTGTTTTCATTCAAATGAAGTTCCGTCAGATGGAATGGATTGGACTTCAGAGCTGAGGCCAGAGAAGAACAGCTGACATCTGACAAACCGCAGCGATCCAATCTGAATAAAGAATAAATGAAATAGATTCAAATCTGTTAATAATCCAGTCAGATGTGTTCAGATTATGAATGTGTAATTTAAGATATAGAAAATAAAAATCATAAATGTAGGATATATAGGAATAATGTTTTCCTGACTGATTATTCTTAATGTGAACTACATTTTGACTATATTTATATCATGACTTCAGGTTTTTTTGTACTTGTGTATTTGGGTTTATTTGATAATATTTAGGAATCATAATCCTACAGGTTTTAACTCAGTAAAGTCGGTATAGACCAGCATACACCCATGAGAAATTATCTGTTGGTTCTATTGTTTCTTCTAAAGTATCTTCATAAAGGACCATTATTTCAGCCCCAGAAGTTAAAAAGGAACAGTTCATATTGTTGAATCCTGGTGAAATGTGGCCGTTTGTCAAAAACATCATTTAATTTAACAACTCAAATATAATTTCTGTAAGTAACAGGATTTGTTTTTAATGTTACCATTAACTTGAAATGAGTACGAAAGACAATAGATCATTTAGAATTTCAGAGTTATACAGTCAATTATGTTTAATAATTAATTAATTATTACTGAAACCTATGAATTTTCCAATAGTAACAATAAAACCAACCTCAGAATCTGTAGTTTACAGTCTGGACTCTGAAGAAAATCACACAACAGCTTCACTCCTGAATCCTTCAGGTCGTTTTCACTCAGATCAAGTTCCATCAGATGGAATGGATTGGACTTCAGAGCTGAGGCCAGAGAAGAACAGCTGACATCGGACAAACCACAGCCCTCCAATCTGAATAAAGAAGAAATGAAATAGATTCAAATCTGTTCATAATCCAGTCAGATGTGTTCAGGTTTTAAATGTTCAGTCCAACATTATGATGTCCTAATCAATGAGTTTGACCTGTAATTAATCTACAGATACTTTATAATTCAAATAAAATGAATGAATAGTTCTACTTTATTAGTTAAATAAAATAAATAAATATTAATTAAATACAGTTTGTATAATGCACATGTCAGTTTAGTGTAATTTACTCTTAAACATCTTTGATTTAATATTTTCAACAATATAATGATATTCTATATGATCATGATCCATCTTCATTTGGTTTATGATCTCCTTTTCAGACAGACTGTAAAGATCCTGTCATTAAATAACAGCGCTGTGAAAACTTTCCTGTTTAGTTTCCATTCATTTTATATTGTGTGATTATCAGTGTATGAATAGTATTTAACAGTGTTGGATTATGAGCTGTTAGCATTAATGTTGTTGAGCTAATGGATTATTTCAGTCTGTGGATAGTGATTCTATAGCATCTATATATGGATAGAAAGATACAGTTGGATGAGATGATAAAGGTTTAGAATGTCATGTGGATGAATGAATGTAGATTCATAACATGTAAATAAAATAATAATACACAAATATTCTATTTTCATGGGTGCCATCTGTCAGAACATAAACATCCAAACAGGTCCAATGGATAACAACCACATTTGGTGTTGTCATGTGACACTAGTGGACCGACCTGGAGGGAACCGTTACTGGTAGAAAACAAACAACCCTGTTCCTCAGGAATTTCATGTCATATGGAACTACATTACATGTCAAATTACAGTAGGTTAGAAACTCAACCCAGGATCTGGGAATCAACCAAGAATTTTACTGTCATTTGGAGTTCAAAAACTAAAACTGGACACATTTGGAAACTGAACACATTTCAGACAAACAGTTGGAGAGTGAACTGATACTAAATAGAAGTGAACTCCTTCTACTAGTTATTTTATTTAGTCACTTCAAAGACCACATTGGACCAGTTTACACTGAATCTTTAGGATTCATTTCATCTTTATTAAGGTTGTTTTTCCTTTTCAAACAGGTGGAGGTCCCTCCTTTATGTTGGACATAAAACCAGTAACTAAGGCCAACCACCACACACTTCAGTCTGTCATTACTGAACCACTTTCATTGTGTGCTTGATGAATCCAATCATTGTGTTTGGTTATTACCAGGATTCCTGGAGTCACTCAAAGTCCTGCATCACAGACACACAAAGGAATTCAACCCATGGAATCAATCACATTATCAGCAAATTCCAGGTTTCATCAACTTTTGTGTATTCGGAGCTGAATTCAATTCTTATATACACCTGTAAACATTCCACGTAGAGGCTAGTGATGTGAAAATACATACATTATATTTAGGTTAGGACTTCGCCTGCACACTGATAAGATTAGGGAGAGATCAGGGGAGTCAAACATACGGCCCGTGGGCCAAAACCAGCCCACCAAAGGGTCCCATCCAGGCCATGGCATCAATTTATGAAATATAAAAATGACACTGAACATGTAAAGAATCAAGGATGTTCAAATCCTTTTAGTTCAGGGGTCACATACAAACAGATTCAGTCTAAAGTGGGTCAGACCAGTAAAATACTATCAGAATAACAGAAAAATAAGGACAACCTCCAATTTGACTGTTTGTTTTATTTCTCAAAATTTTTAATGACATGAAAATGTTTCATGTACAAACTATCCTTTCACAAGAATGTGAATAACCTGAAAAATATTAACCGGAAATGTCTGAAGTGCAATTTTAACAATATTATTCCTATTAATACATGTTTTGTGTCTTTGTAGATCCACTGTGATCTGGAAGTTGTAATGCACATGTGGAAATGATCAACTCAGACAGAATATTGGGAAAATTGCACTTATTTTTCTTCATACATTTCAGGTTGTTTGTGGTCGTTGATTTTATTGACATTATTTTCAAGGATACGTTGTAGATGTGAACATTTTCATCATGTAATTGGACTTTTTTCACTCTTCTTCTTGTACTGGTCTGGTCCACTTGAGATCATATTGGGCTGAATGTGGAACTGAACTAAAATGAGTTTGAAAACTCTGCTCCACATTATGTGGCTGTTATTCATAGAAAGGACATTCACTGATGTTGGTTTTTCTTCTGCTGTGCTTTACACTTCATTTCCATTACCTCTCAGGTCACTCTCCAACTGTCTATGGTGAAGCTTCAGTTCTTGATGGTTTTTAACGTTACTGGCTCAAAAAAACACAATGACTTGAAGCTCATTGTCAGTAAAGTGGTCTGAGAGGACATCAGACTTCATCTACAGTGGCTTCACTTTTCTACAACACTATGAACAGCAGCAGGTTCATCTATATCTACAATTACAGTCTTTAGATTTGGACTGAGAGGAGAGGGTGAGGAAGGAGTGGACGCTCAAATTCAGACATTATTTTTTGTCGGATTTCATTTGACTTCAGTGTTAATGAGACAAACCCAATGACTTTAGAAAAACCACAATCAGACTGGTTTTGGTTTTGCTTGATGTTGTCCATGTAGGTCTGGGTAATATGACCAAAAATATTACAAATGATAAACATTTACAAATCAAGTTACACACATGATTATTATGATAAATGTCAAATCCTTATTCATTCCCAGTTTAAAGTATGATTTTTGGTCCTGAGTTAAAAATGAACACACTTGATGGTTATTTGTGGTTTTAAATAATGAATAAAAATAGAAATGTAATAAAAGTGATGCAATAAAATAAAACGGCATAAAATAAATAACTGAAAAAACATGAAAGTAACACAACGTTAGAGACATAAATATCTTCAAATACACAAAGACACACAACACAGCTGCTATAACACTATATCAGAGCAGAATGGGACAACATTCATGTCCCCAAACTCCATCCACTGGTGTCCTCAGTTACAGACTGTTGTTAAAGAAGAGGAGATGGTCCACAGTGGGAAACATGGACCTGGAACAACTTTACACACACGTCTGACTGACATCAAGGTCAATATTACATTTGGAACTTTTTCCTTAAAATGCTTCATTTTCTCACTTTAAACATTTGTTTTCTATGTTCGATTGTGAATAAAATGTGGGTTCAGAAGGTTTACATTGGATTCTGTTTGGAATTATGTTTAAAACAATGTCTTTTTAAAAAAAAAAAATATTGGGGCTGTGGATTAAAAATGGAACATTGAACCATTTTGTTAAAACAACAGTGAACCAACCTCAGAATCTGTAGTTTACAGTCTGGACTCTGAAGAAAATCACACAACAGCTTCACTCCTGAATCCTCCAGGTCGTTTTCACTCAGATCAAGTTCCATCAGATGGAATGGATTGGACTTCAGAGCTGAGGCCAGAGAAGAACAGCTGACATCTGACAAACCGCAGTAATCCAATCTGAATGAAGAATAAATGAAATAGATTCAAATCTGTTCATAATCCAGTCAGATGTGTTCAGGTTTTAAATGTTCAGTCCAACATTTCTACGTCCTAATCAATGAGTTTGACCTGCAATTAATCTAAAGATACTTTATAATTCAAATAAATCTAATGAATATTTCTACATTGTAAGTTTAATAAATATAAATTAAATCCAGTTCATATAATGCACATGTCAGTTTAGTGTAATTTACTCTTAAGTATCTTTGATTTCATTTTTTCAACAATATAATGATATTCTATATGATCATGATCCATCTTCATTTGGTTTATGATCTCCTTTTCAGACAGACTGTAAAGATCCTGTCATTAAATAACAGCGCTGTGAAAACTTTCCTGTTTAGTTTCCATTCATTTTATATTGTGTGATTATCAGTGTATGAATAGTATTTAACAGTGTTGGATTATGAGCTGTTAGCATTAATGTTGTTGAGCTAATGGATTATTTCAGTCTGTGGATAGTGATTCTATAGCATCTATATATGGATAGAAAGATACAGTTGGATGAGATGAGAAAGGTTTAGAATGTCATGTGGATGAATGAATGTAGATTCATAACATGTAAATAAAATAATAATACACAAATATTCTATTTTCATGGGTGCCATCTGTCAGAACATAAACATCCAAACAGGTCCAATGGATAACAACCACATTTGGTGTTGTCATGTGACACTAGTGGACCGACCTGGAGGGAACCGTTACTGGTAGAAAACAAACAACCCTGTTCCTCAGGAATTTCATGTCATATGGAACTACATTACATGTCAAATTACAGTAGGTTAGAAACCAGAGGTGATTTCTCATAGACTGCAGTGGAAGCTCGGCTTCCCCTAAAATGACTCAAATTAAATGGTTAAATCTGTTCGGTTGTGTTGACATTTCATTGACTACAAATGTGTTAGAACACGTTCATCTCAAAGACGAGTTCGTTCAGAATCAGCTTTATCACAGATCAGCAGACTCGATGTTGTTCACTTCTCCTCCATTCCCGTTGCACTGTTTTCTCATTCGATCTCTGCTCAGTTCATTTGTCCGTAGACGCTCAGCGTCCATGCACTTCAATGGGACTGAGTGGAACAGTTTTTTTCATTGTCTCAAAACTGGACAGTAATTGGATAAATGCCACAATGTTGTCCCGCCCCTGGACGCTCAGCGTCTCTGGGGGTGAATGGAGCTGTGGGCGGAGCTCTGCTGGGCTGGACGCTGGGCTTCCACGTGCTGATTGGAGGATCAGTCAAAAGGCTGAATCCCATTTGACTGACAGCTGTTTTCAGATCTACTCCTTCACTGACACAGTTCAGTTTTATACCGTCGCACGTTCTGCTGTGAAATCGAGAGAGAAACCACTACGAAATTACTTGTTCATTTCTTGCACTGTAAATAAAACACACTCATTGTACTTCCTTGTTTCAATTTAACATAATTTCATCGTTTTCTTGTTTCAGTTACATAATTTAATCATTTCTTGCTCGAGTTTGCGGTTCTTAGAGTTAGTCAATCCAGAGAAGTTTGCTGACATGAGAGATGTGTTTCCAGAAGAGGCATTCCAGAGTCTTCTGAAAAGTTATGGTGTATATTTGGATTCAGTTAGACTGAGGTCTGAGCTTCAAGTTCTGTATTCGAATGAGGATGTACAGGGTAACAGGGGAAAACTGTGTGATTTCTTGATTTTTCTAAAAGATATGGAATTGGACAGTGCAATGCCTCAGCTACACAAACTGTTGCCACTGGTGGCAACAATTGGAGCGACATCAGCAGGTGTAGAAGCAGCTTCTCTTGTTTAAAAAGGCTGAAGTCCTACATCCGCAACACAATGGGCCAAGGCCATCTAAGCAGCCTAGCTCTGCTGGACATTGAGAGGACACTGGTCCAGTCCCTGGAAAAGACGCCTACTTGGTACGATAAGGTCACTGACCATTTTCTTAATAAAAATAGGACCATTGGCCCTGTAGTTTACCGGCCAAATTAAAAGCTGTAGGAAATGTATCCAGATGCCATTTATTATCACCCAGTTCTGTGTATTTAGTATGTGACAGAAATAACCCATGTTTTGGTCATATTCCAATCAGATCTGTAAAAAATTCAAAATCCAGCTTGGTATCATTGATACCGATTTATTGGATCAATCCACTTCCTATCTCTTATAAAGGGAAAATTTTTCAAAGTCACACCAAATCCAGAATCAGATCTGGACTGAAATAATTTCACTAACTTTTGTTGACATAATCATAAAGAAGCTGTATACCAAGTTTGAAGTCAATCAGAACTGGAGTTTGGGAGAAGAAGACGATTGAAAGTTTTGTAACGGACGACAGACGACGACAGACGACGACAGACGACGACAGACGACGACAGACGACGACAGACGACGACAGACGACGACAGACGACGACAGACGACGCATGACGACAATAGCTTACGGCCTGTCGGCCTGTAAGCTAAAAAGGAATGGAGGGCCGAATTTATGTTTAAATAACTTGAACATTTTTTTGATGTAAGCCGACAATGAGCTTCCCCTCCCTGAAAGACAAGCAGCCGCCGCTGTACTGAACCCAGGATCTGGGAATCAACCAAGAATTTTACTGTCATTTGGAGTTCAAAAACTAAAACTGGACACATTTTGAAATTGAACACATTTCAGACAAACAGTTGGAGAGTGAACTGATAATTAATAGAAGTGAACTCCTTCTACTAGTTTTTTGCTTACTGGCTAACAGGCCGTAAGCTATTGTCGTCATGCGTCGTCTGTCACAAAAATTTCAATCGTCTTCTTCTCCGAAACTACAATTCTGATTGACTTCAAACTTGGTATACAGCTTCTTTATGATGATGTCAACAAAAGTTAGTGAAATTATTTGGATCCGGATCTGATTCTGGATTTGGTGCGACTTTGAAAAATTTCCCCATTATAAGAGATAGGAAGCTGATGGATGCAATAACTCAGTAAATATAAATGATATCCAGTGTAAATTTCTACAGTCCAGCCCTGATGGGGAGATGACCCAAACATAATGTCCACATGCTGATCAGGATCTGCTTCTGGATCTGGAACTGACAGAAAATTTCACATGGGCTCTTATGGGGAAAAAATTTCAATCATCTTTTTCTCCGAAACTCCAGTTCTGATTGACTTCAAACTTGGTATACAGCTTCTGTATGATGATGTCAACACAAGGTACTGAAATTATATCGATCCGGATCTGATTCTGGATTTGGTGCAACTTTGAAAAATTTTCCTATTATAAGAGATAGGAAGTGGATTGATCCAATAAATCAGTATCAATGATTCTCATACCTGCAGCCAGACGCTAGTCTGGTTTTGTCTGTCCTTCATGTTTTGTTTGTCATTTCCTGTTTTATTTTGTTAAGTTTCCCCTCATGTGTCTTGTCTGTCGTCTTTACTTCCCTTTCTGGATTGTGTTCACCTTTCCCCTGATTACCTGTCTCTGCCCTGATTTGTGCCACCTGTGTCTAGTTGTCTTCCCTCCCTTTTGTGTATTTAAAGTCAGTCTCTTGCCCTGGTCAGATGCCAGTTTGTAACTCTTGTAGTTCTTACCAGCGTTCTGATCTTGTCTGTCTGTTTTCATTCCTGTTTTTGACCCGTTTTGCTTACCCGGTTTTTGCCTACTGCCTGCTCCCTGTCGGTTTTGTCTGCCTCATCTGATACCTGGTTCTGATCGCCTTGCCTGACTTCTGGTACGTGAGTTTTTGCCTAACCCTTATGTCCTGTCGCCTGATTGATAGCTTTCCTGTGTATGACCTGTTTCCGTCCCTGACCTCCCTCTGCTTTTCCCTAGTCGGGAAAAAGGCCCTGTTAACCGTACGGAGAAAGGGATTAACGTCCTCAGCCCGGAGGACGAATCCGAAGAGGAAGTCTCCACCTATTATCCTCAAGATTGTGTCACTCATAACAATCTTATATCTGTTTGTGACTAATAAATCCTTTGAACTATATATTCCGCCTCTGAGTTCTGCATTTGGATTCTGTGTCTGTACTAACGCCATTACAATGATATCAAGTTGGAATTTCATTTTTTTTTACAGATCTGATTGGAATATGACCAAAACATGGGCTATTTCTGTAATATAATAAATATACAGAACTGGGTGATAATAAATGACATCTGATACATTTCCCAAAGCTTTTAATTAGCCGGTAAGCTAGAGGGCCATTGGTCCCTTTTTTTTTTTTTTTTAAACTAGTCATTTCAAAGACCGCTTTGGACCAGTTTACACTGAATCTTTAGGATTCATTTCATCTTTATTAAGGTTGTTTTTCCTTTTCAAACAGGTGGAGGTCCCTCCTTTATGTTGGACATAAAACCAGTAACTAAGGCCAACCACCACACACTTCAGTCTGTCATTACTGAACCACTTTCATTGTGTGCTTGATGAATCCAATCATTGTGTTTGGTTATTACCAGGATTCCTGGAGTCACTCAAAGTCCTGCATCACAGACACACAAAGGAATTCAACCCATGGAATCAATCACATTATCAGCAAATTCCAGGTTTCATCAACTTTTGTGTATTCGGAGCTGAATTCAATTCTTATATACACCTGTAAACATTCCACGTAGAGGCTAGTGATGTGAAAATACATACATTATATTTAGGTTAGGACTTCGCCTGCCCACTGATAAGATTAGGGAGAGATCAGGGGGGTCAAACATACGGCCCGTGGGCCAAAACCAGCCCACCAAAGGGTCCCATTCAGGCCATGGCATCAATTTATGAAATATAAAAATGACACTGAACATATAAAGAATCAAGGATGTTCAAATCCTTTTGGTTCAGGGGTCACATACAAACAGATTCAGTCTAAAGTGGGTCAGACCAGTAAAATACTATCAGAATAACAGAAAAATAAGGACAACCTCCAATTTGACTGTTTGTTTCATTTCTCAAAAATTTTAATGACATGAAAATGTTTCATGTACAAACTATCCTTTCACAAAAATGTGAATAACCTAAAAAAAATGCACCTGAAATGTTTGAAGTGCAATTTTTACAATATTATTCCTATTAATACATGTTTTGTGTCTTTGTAGATCCACTGTGATCTGGAAGTTGTAATGCACATGTGGAAATGACCAACTCAGACACAATATTGGGAAAATTGAACTTATTTTTCTTCATACATTTCAGGTTGTTTGTGGTTGTTGATTTTATTGACATTATTTTCAAGGATACGTTGTAGATGTGAACATTTTCATCATGTAATTGGACTGTTTTCACTCTTCTTCTTGTACTGGTCTGGTCCACTTGAGATCATATTGGGCTGAATGTGGAACTGAACTAAAATGAGTTTGAAAACTCTGCTCCACATTATGTGGCTGTTATTCATAGAAAGGACATTCACTGATGTTGGTTTTTCTTCTGCTGTGCTTTACACTTCATTTCCATTACCTCTCAGGTCACTCTCCAACTGTCTATGGTGAAGCTTCAGTTCTTGATGGTTTTTAACGTTACTGGCTCAAAAAAACAGACTGACTTGAAGCTCATTGTCAGTAAAGTGGTCTGAGAGGACATCAGACTTCATCTACAGTGGCTTCACTTTTCTACAACACTATGAACAGCAGCAGGTTCATCTATATCTACAATTACAGTCTTTAGATTTGGACTGAGAGGAGAGGGCGAGGAAGGAGTGGACGCTCAAATTCAGACATTATTTTTTGTCGGATTTCATTTGACTTCAGTGTTAATGAGACAAACCCAATGACTTTAGAAAAACCACAATCAGACTGGATTTGGTTTTGCTTGATGTTGTCCATGTAGGTCTGGGTAATATGACCAAAAATATTACAAATGATAAACATTTACAAATCAAGTTACACACATGATTATTATGATAAATGTCAAATCCTTATTCATTCCCAGTTTAAAGTACGATTTTTGGTCCTGAGTTAAAAATGAAGAAACTTGATGGTTATTTGTGGTTTAAAATAATTAATAAAAATAGAAATATAATAATAATGATGTAATAAGATCGAATGACGTAAAATAAATAACTGAAAAAGCATGAAAGTAACACAATGTTAAAGACAAAAATATCTTCAAATACACAAAGACACACAACACAGCTGCTATAACACTATATCAGAGCAGAATGGGACAACATTCATGTCCCCAAACTCCATCCACTGGTGTCCTCAGTTACAGACTGTTGTTAAAGAAGAGGAGATGGTCCACAGTGGGAAACATGGACCTGGAACAACTTTACACACACGTCTGACTGACATCAAGGTCAATATTACATTTGGAACTTTTTCCTTAAAATGCTTCATTTTCTCACTTTAAACATTTGTTTTCTATGTTCGATTGTGAATAAAATGTGGGTTCAGAAGGTTTACATTGGATTCTGTTTGGAATTATGTTTAAAACAATGTCTTTTTAAAAAAAAATATTGGGGCTGTGGATTAAAAATGGAACATTGAACCATTTTGTTAAAACAACAGTGAACCAACCTCAGAATCTGTAGTTTACAGTCTGGACTCTGAAGAAAATCACACAACAGCTTCACTCCTGAATCCTTCAGGTCGTTTCCTCCCAGATCAAGTTCCGTCAGATGGAATGGATTGGACTTCAGAGCTGAGGCCAGAGAAGAACAGCTGACATCTGACAAACCGCAGTCCTTCAATCTGAATAAAGAATAAATGAAATAGATTCAAATCTGTTCATAATCCAGTCAGATGTGTTCAGGTTTTAAATGTTCAGTCCAACATTACTATGTCCTAATCAATGAGTTTGACCTGCAATTAATCTAAAGATACTTTATAATTCAAATAAAACTAATGAATATTTCTACTTTATGAGTTTAATAAATATAAATTAAATACAGTTCATATAATGCACATGTCAGTTTAGTGTAATTTACTCTTAAGTATCTTTGATTTCATTTTTTCAACAATATAATGATATTCTATATGATCATGATCCATCTTCATTTGGTTTATGACCTCCTTTTCAGACAGACTGTAAAGATCCTGACATTAAATAAAAGCGCTGTGAAAACTTTCCTGTTTAGTTTCCATTCATTTTATATTGTGTGATTCAGAGGTTGCGCTAGACATTTTTATTGTCCGTCATTTTGACGGACAGGGTCGTAAAAATTCCGTCATAACATATTATTATCCGTCATTTCAATTTTTTATTTTTTAATGATAAAGAGATATATTTAGTAGTATTTAATGTTCAAAAACATTTCAATGATGCAGCAACTGTAGTTGCTGCTGGCTGATAAACCAACGTGATATCACGACTCGCATAATTATATACGCCACTTTTAATTGGTGTGTTTTGCACTGAGGGTTAGGGTTCAGGTTATATGAACCAGAGATCTACGCACAAATTGACATGCCATCAAATAACACATGAAAGGTAGAAAATGCGTACATATAGCACACCAAATGCCACTGGCGTATTCCTTGCTTTTCCGTCATCCTCCACCGCATCCGTCCCTCTTTTTTCACCGCGTTTATTAATGACATCGGATTTAACTGGGCTTTCTAAGATAACTAAGGAGACTCGGCTGTCTTCACAGTTTGCGCAAGAAAAGTAGCATCTAATTTTGGCTAAAGTCAGCTAAACAACGACCCAAGACTGGACACTGACTGATTAATGTTCACACTGGCACCAATTGGACAGGGGGTCTACTACAGGTGGACTAACTGGACAGGGGGTCTACTACAGGTGGACTAACTGGACAGGGTCTACTACAGGTGGACTAACTGGACAGGGGGTCTACTACAGGTGGACTAACTGGACAGAGGGTCTACTACAGGTGGACTAACTGGACAGGGTCTACTACAGGTGGACTAACTGGACAGGGGGTCTACTACAGGTGGACTAACTGGACAGGGGTCTACTACAGGTGGACTAACTGGACAGGGGGTCTACTACAGGTGGACTAACTGGACAGGGGGTCTACTACAGGTGGACTAACTGGACAGGGGGTCTACTACAGGTGGACTAACTGGACAGAGGGTCTACTACAGGTGGACTAACTGGACAGGGGGTCTACTACAGGTGGACTAACTGGACAGGGGGTCTACTACAGGTGGACTAACTGGACAGGGGGTCTACTACAGGTGGACTAACTGGACAGGGGGTCTACTACAGGTGGACTAAGGGTGAGTCATGTGACTGCAGTACTGCTGTTGTATTCAGTGTAGTTGTGAACAGTGGTGCTGTTGGTTCTATACAGGTGGATGTTGGTTCTATACAGGTGGATGTTGGTTCTATACAGGTGGATGTTGGTTCTGTACAGGTGGATGTTGGTTCTATACAGGTGGATGTTGGTTCTGTACAGGTGGATGTTGGTTCTGTACAGGTGGATGTTGGTTCTATACAGGTGGATGTTGGTTCTGTACAGGTGGATGCTGTTATGGAATGTTTGATGCCTTGTTAAGAGACAGACAGACCAGCGATTCTGCAAACAGGTTCTGTTCACAGTGTTGTGTGAAAACTTTCTTTGGTAGTATGAGACTGGTGTGTGTGTGTGTGTGTGTGTGTGTGTGTGTGTGTGTGTGTGTGTGTGTGTGTGTGTGTGTGTTCCTTTAAGTGCGAGAGCGGTGTGTGGCGCGTGCGTGTGCGTATGGTGTGAGTGGTCGAGCAAGGTGAGGGAGCGGCAGTTTTGAGTATGAGTGTGTCAGAGGACAGAAGGAAAAAGTGTACAAACATCGATATACTGTGCATAAATAAAAGCTGCTGTCTTCCACTACTGGCAAGGGAGTTAACCCGACATCGGCCCTGGAGGACATCTGCCCTGTGCTCGCTGACTACGGTCGGACGAGCCGAGCAGGAGAGGTTAACAGTAGATTACCCTCAGTATTTGAATCTGTCAAAATGACGGACGGCCTTCAGAATTTTCCGTCATTTTAACAAAAAAATCTGTCAATGACGGAATATTTTCGGTTAACGCGACCTCTGGTGTGATTATCAGTGTATGAATAGTATTTAACAGTGTTGGATTATGAGCTGTTAGCATTAATGTTGTTGAGCTAATGGATTATTTCAGTCTGTGGATAGTGATTCTATAGCATCTATATATGGATAGAAAGATACAGTTGGATGAGATGAGATGATATGATATATGATTGAACATGCTTTAATGGGGTTTAAATAAATGAGTGACATCTATGAAAATAAAACATGTCTTTGTATTTGTTTACCAGTCTCCTAGGAAACAGAAAAAAAGACAACTTGTTTTGATAGTACTAGATTTATAAAACTAAAATGAAAACAAAAAAAAATGTACAGATAAACACTATTATGTCTGATTTAATATGCTTCATATTAAAATTAATAACGTAACTGTCTTTTGTTTTTGTTTCTTTGTTTTATGATATAGCATTAGATCCTGTTCTGATCAAATAAATGTGTTTAGTATTTGTGCATATTTCTGGTGTAATTCAGTTTTTCCAGAAAATACTGTTTAAAAAAAACCCCACAAAAAACAAAAAAATATCATCTTAACAGTATCGAGATATTGCGATATAATGTATCGTGATCCCAGTGTTGTGATTTGTATCGTATCGCCAATTCTCGCTGATACACACCCCTAATCACTTTGTTTATTCCATCACATTCTTGTGTCTCAGTCACTTTTGTTATTTTCAGTCTGGTCCATTACATTTCAGTTATATTTTACACCAACACATGTATTTTCAAAGGAATAAACTGATTTCTATGATTGAACTGTAAAGAAATAAAACCAACGCTGGTAAAAAATACACACAGAAATCTACAAATCTATAATATTGTGCATTTTGTTGGTGAAAGTAACTCAACATTTTCTGTTTTAAAACCGTGAGTCTTCACACCTTGATGATGAAACAGGAGAACATTTAGTATGACTCCACGTAAGGATATTTACATTAATAACTAGAAGCACTCGGAGAGCGCAGACCTCCGCCAAGGCTGATCAGTGGCCCCCCCCCGTGGGCCCCCCCACGCCAAGGAGGTTATGTTTTTGCCAGGGTTTGTTTGTCTGTCTGTTTGTTTGTTTGTCTGTCCGTTAGTGTGCAACATAACTCAAAAAGTTATGGACAGATTTTGATGAAATTTTCTGGTCTGCCCCCCCCCCCCCCCCCCATCACCACCAAAATTTAATCATTTCTTCCTTATCCCATTTCCAACAAACCCTGAAAATTTCATCAAAATCTGTCCATAACTTTTTGAGTTATGTTGCACACTAACGGACAGACAAACAAACAAATCCTGGCAAAAACATAACCTCCTTGGCGGAGGTAATAAAAATCACAGCTGTTCAGTCAACTTGTCTTGTCTTGTCTTTCAGTTGAAATGAGACAAATCCTGCTGGTTTTCCAACAGGGAACTGAAGTGGTTCTATGGCTCTGTTCAACACCACCAGACTGGATCCCACTCACTGGGATGTCCCTGAACTACTTCAGTCCCACATCTACACCTGGACATTCACACCCTCATCACCTCCGTCTCATCGTCTTTCCATCGGAGTCACATCGAAGGTAGAGGTCGACTCAGAACGCTAACGGCCAAAGTTACACTTTAATTATCATTTAAATGAGTTAACAAGCAGAACCAGATCAGAACCCTTCTTCAAACATATGCCATACAAATATTACTCATCCTTGATTCTTTTTCTGTTCTTTGAAAACACTGAAATGAGCTGAAACCAAAGAAATAACAGTAAAAGTTAAAGTTTGATCAATTACAAAAGGGGATGTTGTTTTGGTTTGGTTTTACAGATTTCAGATTCAACTAGAGCTGCAACTGATTAATCGACTCAAAGTGATCCAAAAAAAAATCATTCAACCAAAATTCTCCTGAATCAAAGCTTTGTTTCCTTCATTTCTCTGCTGTTAAACATTGGTTCCACTGTTGTGCTTCACACGGACGCATATTGTGACGCACAAAGAACCTTCAATTCAGGAAAACTGAACTAGAATATTTCCCTTCAATCAATTTGAGTTGATTAATCGAATCATGAAGTTTTGCACTGGCTTCAAACACCTAATCGATTAATCAGTTGCAGCTCTAGATTCATCCCTGTACTAATTATATTATGAACAAATTAAATTCATCCCAGTGTCACTGCTCAAAAAATGAAGAAAATACTGTTTAATCATTTACGACAACAAAGATTTACCTCAAACCCAGAAAACAGCAAAGTTACTGATTTAACCAGATGAAGCTGTAGAACCTGAGTGGAGAATCTGTGAACTGAGTCCTGTTTGCAGTTTGGACTCTGCAGTCCAAGAGGAAGCAGCTCCATTCCTCAATCATTCAGGTCTGTTTACTCAGTGTTTTACTCTTAAACAATTAGATGATAAACAATCTGTTGGTTTTTATAGATGTCAGCCTCAGTAATGTATGAATTATGGACAAACACAACTGAATCTTCTATTGAAATAATAAAATGACATGTTTAACATTTACAACGGCTCAGACAAATGGAGAACAGTGAACGTCAGGATTTAAACAGAAAAAGACAAAAGATCTCATCAGCAGACACACATTGGACTGACCTCAGAGTCTCCAGTCTGCAGTTTGGACTCTCCAGTCCAGAACTTAGAACCTCCACTTCTGGATCCTCCATGGAATTATCACTCAGGTTCAGTTCTGTGAGATGGGAAGGACTGGACTTCAGAGCTGAGGCCACGACTTCAAAGTGAATGTCTGAGAGATCACACCCAGAGAGACTGAAAAAGTAGATGTGATAGAAAATTTATTTTTCCTTCTCCATGGTTCCGTGATTGATTCCTCATCAGGGTGATGAATCACTACACAGGTGAATAATGTTAATATTCACATCAGTACTTACTCAGCCTTTCTGCAGTTCCTCACAGCTGGAATCAGTCTCAGTCGTCCTTCGTCTGATGTGTTGTACTTATTCAGATCCAACTCATCCAGAACCTCCTCAGACATCTGCAGTACGTAGGCCAGAGCTGAACACTGGATCTCAGAGAGTGTCTTCACTGACCTGTTCTCTGACTTCAGGAACTCTTGGACCTCCTGTTGGACTGAGTGGTCGTTCATCTCCATCAGACAGTGGAAGATGTTGATGCTTCTGTCAGGAGAGATATACTCAGTATTCATCTCCTTCAGGTTGTTGATGACTTCCTCTATGGTTTCTGAGCTGATCTCTGTTTGACCCAGCAGATCTCCAAAAAGTCTGTGGTTGGACTCCAGACAAAGACCATGAAGGAAACGAACAAACAGATCCAGGTGGCCATTTTTACTGGAGAGGGATTTTACCATGACCAAGCTGAGGAGGACATCGAATGTTGAATTATGGTCATACTCCTAAAAGACAAAAAGAATATAAAAACATAATGTTGAAAATATTAAGATAAGATCAATAAAATAATTAAAAATAAGTTTAATTTTTAACACTATGATTTAAATAGATACAATTTAATAGACTTTGTTTATAAAATCAATAAAATAAAATTATGAAAAAACCTCTTCTTCTTCCTCTTCTTCTTCTTCCTCTTCATCTTCATCTTCTTCTTCTTCATCTTCTTCTTCTTCTTCTTCTCTCCTCAGAAACCTCATCACTACTTCTGTGTTGTTGGTCAAACAGTGGTAGATGTAAACTGCTGCCAGAAACTCCTGAACACTCAGATGTACAAAGGTGTACAGTGGTTTCTGGAAGAGTCCACTCTCTCTTTTGAAGATCTCGGTACAAACTCCTGACTTCACCAAGGCATCTGTGACGTCCAGACCACACTGCTCCAGGTCTTCTTGGTAGAACATGACGTTTCCTTTCTCCAGTTGTTCAAATGCCAGCCTCCCCAGCTTCAGAAGAACTTCCCTGTCAGCCTCCGTCAGCTCCATCTCACCTCCTTTTTCATACTTGTTCTTCTTCCTCTTTGTCTGGACCATGATGAAGTGTGAGTACAGGTTGGTCAGGGTCTTGGGCAGCTCTTCTCTCTGGTCTGAAGTCAACATGTGCTCCAGAACCATAGAACTGATCCAGCAGAAGACTGGGATTTGACACATGAGGTGGAGGCTCCTGGATGTCTTGATGTGTGAGATGATTGTGTTGCACAGATCTTCATTACTGGATCTCCTCCTGAAGTACTCCTCCTTCTGGACGTCGGTGGTGAAGCCTCGGACTTCTGTTACCCTGTCCACACATGAAGGAGGGATCTGATTGGCTGCTGCAGGTCTGGAAGTTATCCAGATGAGAGCTGATGGAAGCAGGTTCCCCTTGATGAGGTTGGTCAACAGCACGTTGACTGGTTTCTTCTGAGTGACGTCTGAAACCACCTCACAGTCGTGGAAGTCCAGTGAAAGTCTGCTTTCATCCAGGCCGTCGAAGATGAACAGAAGTTTGCAGACGCTGATCTGCTCTGCTGTGACCTTCTGTAATGTTGGATGGAAAACACGGAGCAGTGTCAGCAGACTGTACTGCTCATCTCTGACCAGGTTCAGCTCTCTGAAGGACAGCAGAACCACCAGACTGACGTCCTGGTTTTCTAAACCCTCTGCCCAGTCCAGAGTGAACTTCAGCACCGAGAAGGTTTTTCCAACTCCAGCGACGCCGTTGGTCAGAACCACTCTGATGGGGTTCTGCTGGTCAGGTAGGGCTTTGAAGATGTCCTGACATCTGATTCTTTTGTCTTGGATGGTCTTCTTCTTGGAAGCTGTCTCCAGCGTCTTCACCTCATGTTGGGTATTAACGTCTTCACTCTGTCCCTCTGTGATGTAGAGCTCAGTGAAGATCTGCTTTAGTTGGGTTCCACTTCCTTCTTCATCAGTTCCTTCAGTCACACGTTCACATCTGCTCCTCAGACTGAGCTTATGTTCATCTGAAAACACAAAATACAAACACTTTAAATAAACACAGTTGGATCATGAAGTATTTGGACAGTGGCACCATTTTCATCCCTTCAGCTCCCTGACAGTGACAACAAACACAAAGTCTAACCCTGAATGAACCACTGAGGGAACAACACTCACCAGGTCGGGTTTAAAACAGGCTGGAATTCTACAGTATTTCACCCAAAAAAACTATAAAAGTGATAAAAGCTGTGACACTATGTGAATGTCTTGACCTGACGTTATACAATTAAATCACAAAGAATTAGAGTAAATTTACGTGAAAACACATTTTATTCACAAAGACAAACAGAATAACACATATTAGTCCATGACTGTGAGTTGGTATCTCAGAATAGAAAAGTTAAGTCTAGTCAAATGGAATCTATTGAAAACGCTGCTGATGTTTCCATTCAAACTGTAGTGGCTTTACCTTTAGCCACTACAACAGTGTGGAAGGGTTCAACCTGTTGTATTTTCAACGCGTGAATGAATGAATGTCCGGCTGGGTTTCTTTGTGTTTCGATATGCCAATCCATTTATTCTCCAACATAAAGTCAAAGAGTTCATCATACTTCACAACTGTCTTTCCATATACTTTCTACATATAAACAAAATAGGCTTCTTAACACAAAAGAAAACCTTCTAAACGCCGACCAACTCAATCTCACAGTTTCACACTTTCACGGTCTGAAAATTGTTTGGGGCTGTCCTCACACACCACGCCCACCTCACACAGCAGGTATATGTAAGTTTGACACACCCATACCAACACCCATGATGAGTTACACCTGTGGCAATCATCACAGCCACACCCTCTAAACAATAATTAAATTAAGGTCAAAATAAAAAAGAGGAATAAACAAACAAAACTGTATTTTGGCTCCAACACAAACATTAATGTCAAACAGAAGGAAAACAAAAAGCAAACTGAATAAAGTGCCGTCGTACTCGTCCAGTGTAGTGATGATATCTGATACATTCCATATACATCCATACTATCAGTTTAATATTTGAACTGGACCCACCTCTTTATATTGGATTTGATTACTTTTTGCATTGTAGTTTTATTTATTTTTCAGAAGCACATGTTCTATAAAGACAATGATGAGATCAGGATGTGTTCAGACCAGTGCTGTCAAACGATTAAAATTTTTTAATCTTTTTAATCACAGGGATGCTGTGGAATAATTTTGATTAATCACGATTAAATTTCATTCATTTTTAATCTATATTAATCATGTTTCATTTTGCATGAGCAAAGAGACTCAAGAAAGACAGGAATATATATACTCTTAACGTGTTTGTCGTAAGCTGGCCAACGTGTTAGCCAAAGTGCTAGCAGAATACTTTGCATACTGTGTATAATACTTTATGTCAGTCGACTGTTTCATCTTGGGGTTTTTTTGTCCTCATGTTTCCATCCAGAGGGCCAACATGCTGTTTAACGTCCTCCATCTTTATGGGTTGGTTCTTCTGTCTGTCACTATCGGCTCAACTGACCATTTTTTCATGCATGTTAACGTTAACTCTACTTGGACAAACTGACCCAAATGTGTCGCCAGAGATGTTCAGAGTCATTCTGCTGCAGATGGGTAAATGGAGTTAAAATTTTTAATCACATTAATTATGATGGATTAATCCGCATTAATGCGTTAATTTTGACAGCCTTAGTTCAGACTTTATATTCACATAAATATTACTGTTTCATAATGATGAGATTTTTCTTATAATCAAACCCTTTGATGTTTCCTCCTTTTATGCAGTTTAATGAGAACATACACATGAAAATGTAGATCTTTCTAATGCTACAAAAAAGTGACTTCAACTGAAACATAGTCAGTGAGTAGACATGTTTTCAGGACTCATGACATCTTTAGACAGAATTACAGTCTTACCTTGTACAGTTCTGTCCATCTGCAGTCCAGTTCCGGTTCCAGTTCTGACTCTGGTTCTGAATCTTTTTCCACACTGGGGACAGGAGGAGTCTCCTGATGGACCAGACTGGTCCCAGTATGAACTGATGCACTCTCTGCAGAACCAGTGTCCACAGCTGGTCCAGACTGGATCAGTCAGGACCTTCAGGCACAAAGAACAGGACTGTGGGTCCACCTCAGGACCAGGACTCCTCCTCCTCTTTCTGAGGACATGAACACATTTAGAATGAAGAACATTAGTGGGTCTTCATCATTAATGAAAAGCCACATGGAACTGGATCTAGTTACACCCCGAAGCTTCTTAAACTTAAGCTTCGTCTTAAATCTTAAACTTATTCAGATGTGATCCTTTACAGAAAATCCTACACACCACATAGAGAACAAACCAAATACAGCAGAAAAAAATGCATTAAACTTGAAAACAAAAATGCAGGTTAAATTTGATATGATTTTAGTAAAAAATCTTTTTTTTTTTTTTTGAAGTCAAACAACACATTATTAAACAAGATTTCAGGTATCATGACCAACATGGTAAAGAAATGCATAAAAATCATAAAGTCAGTTTTAAACAAAGTGTTTAATCATCATTTTATTTAACCATCTGATCAATTCATTAACTAACATTTGTGATTGGACTCAGTTTCACTGAAGGCTTTGCTGTCACTTGAGTTTGTAAAGGTCTACAATAAAACACAACACAAAAGCTCCTTAGGTCTGTTCTTCATTATGTTATTTTAATGTTATCATTTCCTTATTTCATGTGGACATTTTGATTTTTGTAATATTATGATTTTCTACTGAAATTAACAGATTTTTTAATCGTCAGTGTGAAAAGAAAATATGAAAAGAGTAAAATAACACAAACCCAAACTTGAATTATACTCATATCTGAATAATAATTAAGCTGTTATGAATCTCAGGTTTTAAGTTGTTTCTAACCCTATGCCCTTCTGATGGGAGGGGCAATGGCTGTTGCACCCATCTGAGCAAAAGGGAGTTCTAATGTCTGAAAACAGACATTAAAAATGACTTATTCCAGGCATTTTTCTATATTGAATAGAACAGAATGCCTTTAATACATTGGTATGTACAACGAAAAGAGGCAACTCTCTTGTGGTGCATAGTGCAAAACAGTTTAAAAGAAAAGTGTAAATATATACAGAATAAAACCAAACATGTTAACCAGCCAAGAATATGTTACACAGATGAACCTGAAATTCATGTATGAATAAAGTTGAACCTTGAACACAGGAGGTTTATTATAGTTAATGAAAACTAACACTACATCCAACAGTGAGAAAATGCTCCAAAAACTGAAATTAAAGTAGAAATGACCGTTTTCAGAAACATTCATTCAGTCAGTCATATACAGGCCTTTAAAACACACTGAGGGAAACCGTTATTTTTCAGTGGTGCCGAGGTGAATAAAATAAAAATAAAATGAATACAGAACGTGAGGCATAAACAAGTTGAACCATGAAACAATACATGGAAAGAACTGCAAAAAAAAAATTACCAGGGTTATAGCTATAAGTAAGCTATAAAAAACTTATAGGAAGAAAGCCCTGAAAAACACCTACATAACTCACACTGAAACTACTGGAACTCGTCATTCATTGCGGTAAAAATGGAACAAAAACTATCGATGCACTCGTGAAAATGTTTAAAACGAAACCGAAATCATGACCGAACTTTTCATACCTGAGGATACGCGTTTTCCACACTTTTATCGTTAAAATAATCACATGACGACGATAAAGCTCTTCCTCCTCTTCCGCGTTTTCCGTTATCGTGGCCACGCCTCCAATGACGTCAGAGGAGTGTGGGTGAAGTGGAGGTTCTGTCACCTGAACTGTTTGGCCTCAGATGAACAGAACATATAGACATATTTATACATTTTCACAACATATATCCCACCAGCGTGTATTGTTGAAAATATTCAGATATTGAAAATACGTGTACATTCTGTAAACAAAACTCAGAAACACTTCTTCATTTATTCTTTTATGGCCTTTATTCTCTTTATTTTTTGGACCCAAAAATAATATTGTACATTGTGATAGTTCTGTGCAGGTTTTAATGAGGTGTTCTTAACATAATCTTCATTTTCTGTTTCTATTAGTTTATATAGTGATGTAATTATACGCTAAATAATTATAAGTGAATGTTCAACCTTAGAATGGTATTTACTTTATTTATTTTATTTGTGTATTTATTTTTGAAGTGTGGAGGTATTTTACTATTTTGGATCAATTCTCTTTCTTTGGACCCATCTTAGTCAGAAAACTCATCCTGCTTGAAAAAAACAGTTCAACACCCTGAATCTTGTACCTGCATAAAGTGTTTTATTGTGATTCTTGTGTTTTTCATCCTGTATTTCCTGTATGTTCTGATTGTATCTTTATGTGGAGGCTGAGAAAAGCACATGTCATCATTAGAACCTGACAAAACCACTCATCTGATGGTGGACTCAGGCTTTTCAGTTTCAGAGACAAACGTAGAGGTTTAACAAGATCCACAACCTCCATGACTGAGAAACTCCTCCACCATCAGGATGATTCTAAGGGCTGGACCCAGAAAAGATCCTGGACCCAAAAAAGGTCCTGGACTCAGAGAAGATCCTGGACCCGGAGAAGATCCTGGACCAAGAGAAGGTCCTGGACTCGGAGAAGATCCTGGACCCGGAGAAGATCCTGGACCAAGAGAAGGTCCTGGACTCGGAGAAGATCCTGCACCTGGAGAAGGTCCTGGACATAGAGAAGGTCCTGGACCCAGAGAAGATCCTGGACCCAAAAAAGATCCTGGACCCAGAGAAGATCCTGGACCCAGAGAAGGTCCTCTCCATCGACTACTCCGCCCACATGTACACACACTGGAACCAAAGTTCTAGATCTATTATTACTACATCTACTACTAATACTACTTTCAACCTTTGGCAAAATAAAGACTGATAAAACATATTTGTATTTAATTCTCTCTTAAACCTCATGTTTCAGAATAGACTCTTCACTGTATGTTTCATATTTGTAAAACACAGAACATGGTCACATCAGTTTCCTACCAAACTAAGGAACTTTTTTTTGCTCTTATTTTTTGCCCAATATTTGTGGCAAAAACGGTGAAACGAAGGCTGAACAAACTAATTTTAGTGTTGATTTTTATATTTCGTTGGTGTAGCTTCATCATGTGGTTTTACTTTGTTTCATTTTATTTGCAGACCAACTTGCATTGGTCAATAATCACATGACATTTACAAAAACACTTATGTTTTTATTTATTCTTTTATGTAACAACTCACTAATTTGTACATCAATTTTAAAGCACCTGGAAAAAAACAGTCTGAATGTAAAGAAAAGTAGAGTCTCTACAAGTATTAGCACAAGCATATGATATCTGATGCCTAATATTTAAGGTGGTACTTACCGGCTACAGTGTATTAAATTGTAGTATATCGTCACAACAACCTTTATTCTGAAAAGCTTTGGAAGCTTCACTCAATAAAAAAAATATGAATACAAAAGAGATTTAAAAAAAATCAGAATCATTTCAAAATTAATCTGGCTAAAAAATATGAGACAGACTGATCAGGGTGTGTTTTCTTGATTATTTTCATTTGTGTGTTGGACCGAGTGTGTTGGACATCTGGAGTCACAACAGCTTCAGCTGACAGCAGCGATCATGGCTGAACTGGCCTTTACTCCAGCTTCTTCTCTGGACTTTACAACAGACCAGAACCTGCAGGACCAGAGGAGAAAAGGTTTAGCTTTAAATGATGTGACGGCCCCTGCTTAGGTGTCTGAGAGTGTGCTTGGTGGTGATGTCATTCTGTGTTCTCTCTTGAGGTGATCAGCTGAGACATCACAGTGACTGGGAGCACCTGGGCCCGGTGTTCCTAAGGACCATAAAAGTGCCAGATCCAGCGTGGCGCTTCACTCTCTCTCTCTCTCTCTCTCTCTCTCTCTCCCGCCGACCAGCACCTTTTATTTGATTTACTTTTTGTTTCTTTCAGCCACACAACCTTACACTTATACTATCCACACATCCACATGCACACCACTGACATTACTGACTTACACACCTCATATTTATTGTAAACTTTGGTTATTTTGCGTTATGCTTTAATAAATATTTTGCATTAAGTTAGCACTGTGTATTTCTCCCATCTTTTTGTCATGGCCTAGAGCCGGGTTATGACAATGATGATTTGTCTAAATATTGTCCATTCTGGCTCCAAAAAGGTGCCAACATGGTCACGGCCAAATTGCAAGCTAACTTTTGAGGAGATGTGGGTGTGTTTATTTGTCTTTTAGAACATAACTGCTATGACAGAATCAGGAAAAGACATTTTATTTTTCTATTTCACTGCTTTTTTTCTCACCACACCACTCGTTCTCTTCATTCAGTCTATTGCTCTCTTGACCACCGTTCTCTCTCCCTCATTCGCTGAGTGGAGAGGAGGCGGAGTCTGAACACCTTGGTTTTACAAACACAAGAAACATTACGTACTTGGGTAAGGCTGTGTATTAGCAAGAATCTGGCAATACGATACAAATCACAAAACTAGGATCACGATAATATACAGTATGTTGTAATAGTATTAACAAGGCAATATTTTTTATGTTTTGATTCTTTTTTTTTTTTTTTAAGATTATTTCCTCGAAAAATTGCATTCAACCAGAAATTTGCACAGACACTAAATAAGTTTTTGATCGATTAGAAAAGGATTTAATGCTATATCATAAAACTTTCCTCTGTTTGGGTAGTTTAAACATCCATCTTTCAAAACAAACACACACACACACAGAGTACAATACCCATGTGAATATAGAAATAAAAGAGTAAAAAACCCATGTGAATATGTAAATAAAAGTGTAAAATTCCCATGTGAATATAGAAATAAAAGTGTAAAATACCCATGAGAATATAAAAATAAAAGAGCACAATACCCATGTGAATATGTAAATAAAAGTGTAAAATACCCATGTGAATATAGAAATAAAAGAGTAAAATACCCATGTGAATATGTAAATAAAAGTGTAAAATACTCATGTGAATATATAAATAAAACAGTAAAATACCCATGTGAATATGTAAATAAAAGTGTACAATACCCATGTGAATATGTTAATAAAAGCGTAAAATACCCATGTGAATATGTAAATAAAAGTGTACAATACCCATGTGAATATGTTAATAAAAGCGTAAAATACCCATGTGAATATAGAAATAAAACAGTAAAATACCCATGTCAAAATAGAAATAAAAGAGCTTGCAGGATTCCCAAAAATATAACAAAAAAGAAAACCAAAAAACTAAAATGAACCTCTGCCGTGTCTGCATTTGAATAACTACCTTAAAAAAATATAAATAAAGTACATTTTAATATCAAAATATTCATTCATTCATTATCAGAACCCGCTTTATCCTCACTAGGGTCATGGGGGTCGCTTGGAGCCTATCCCAGCTACATAGGGGCGAAGGCGGGGTACACCCTGGACATTTCGCCAGTTCACCGCAGGGCTGACATATAAATATCAATATAGTATTGTGAAATTAAATATTGCGATATATTGCAGAACCAGTATTTTCTCACACCCCTTGTACTTGTCTGTTAAAGGCGTTAACCTTCCATAAAAGTCAATAAGATGCAATAACGTACCCATTAAACTCCTGAACGTCATATAGAACGTTACATAAAGTATTTTGATTATGATGCATTTACACCCACTTTGTGTGATTCAGTTCATTGGCAGAGGGCATTGTGGGTCAGTATCTGTTGTTCTTATTGTTTAGGTCTAAAACTGTTTTAATACACGTCGACTGTGCGATAAATACGGAACAATGATCTGAGGTTGAACAAAGAAAAACAGAATGTGTTGACCAGTAGGCGTCCATCCTTCTGTTGTGGACTGCAGGATACAGTCTTACCAGTCAGATCTATTGTCTGCTCCCACACATTCTTCTTTTTTTCCTCTTGGATGGTTAAAGTCACTCTTTCAGTGTTTGGTACCAGGCGGACTTGAAACATCGGGTGATAATTTGGCCCAAAGTCCAAGTCGAAATCGTCTTCCTGCAGAACAATTAGCATCAACAAAGTGAAGTAGAAGTAACAGTGGTTCGATCCCATTGTAACGTGTACCTTCTCCTCACCTGAGGCTGGATCAAATTGCCTTCAGGACACAGAACGTTGTACTTCCGCTCTCGGATCAGATCTAATGGGGTGGGGGTTTCAATGACTATGTCAGTCATATGTTGAGATTTCACCTACAGAGACATTACAGCGTTTTATGAGCAACTCATAAGGCAACAGGTTGGTTTAATACGGCAGTAACACAGACTTCTGGGTCCTTGTACAAGATCAGTGTGAGTTATTTTAATGGTTCAGTGGTGGAACGTTCAGGACCCTCAACATGACTCTTACCACCTGCTGACACGACAGGAGCAGGTGATTATCTTCCGACAACGTATGGGTCACAAGAGGCTGAAACAGGGCTCCTACAGGTTTCTACCAGTTAAATTTAAGACTTCTCAAGACCTTTTTAAGACTACTTAGAACAGAATCTAATGCCCAAAGTCTGCGATAACTGGTATTAGGGTTTGGTTTGATTTTTTAAAAAAAAGTCTGCAAATGTAATTACTAGTTTCTCACACTGTATTTACTTATAAAATACAACTGAAATATTTTCTTAAACCCCAAAGATTAGAGTTCAGATGTGACACTGGAGGAAAACTGGACTTTGTAAATCCACCTCACCTACTTCAGATCTATGAGGTAAAGGTAAGACATTCTCCACAGATTACATGGATCTCTTACATGGACAATGGAAATATTTCTGAAACAAATTCCACTGACATCATACAAATGTTTCCAGAACGGTGGGAGTTTTGTAGCGATCGGGTCATTGAAACTAGTCCCTGCTTTACATGAAATTACTGGAAAACAACAGGCTTCTTCGTACATCAGGGGTCTCAAACATGCGGCTAGGGGGCCAAATGTGGTCCGCCAAAGGTTCCAATCCGGCCTGTGTGATGAATTTGCAAAGTGCAGATTATCTGACTGTAGATCAATATGATCTACAGTGAAATAACAGCATAATAGCCTACAAAAAATAATGGCTCCCTATTTTCTTCTCGGTTTGCTGTGAAAAAAACAAACAAACACATTTTGCTTATTAAATAATGACAACTTGAAATTTTTGTCTTTGTTTTTGTGCAAAAAATAACATAAAATTATGAAAATGTTTACATTTACAAACTATCCTGTAACAAGAAAATGTGAATAACCTGAACAAATACGAACAACCAAGAAAATTAAGCACAATTTTGACAATTTTCTGCCTGTTACTAAATGTTTAGTGTCTTTGTAGGTCCGATCCATAATGCACATGTAGAAATGATAAGTTGAGGCTTAATATTGTTAAAAGTGCACTTATTTTTCTTAGGAAATTTCACTTTTGTCAGGTTATTCACATCTTTTTGGTTTGGATAGTTTATAAAAGTAAGTATTTCAGTATAAGACTGAAACTAAAATTGGGTTTTTATTTCAGGATAAAATCTTGCCCTTTGTTTAAAGCTAAGAACAGACTTGTTGCTGCCACTTTTATGTCTGTGCTCGATTATGGGGACATTATTTATATGAGCTTAAATGCCCTCGATACTGTTTGTCATGGTGCTCTGAGGTTTATCACAGGCCTCAGAGCCAGGACTCATCCTTGTCTTTTATACGCCCGAGTTGGATGGACAGATCTTTTTGCACGCAGACTGAAACACCAGTATTCTATTACTTATAAATGTATCCTAGGTCTGCTTCCATCCTATGTGGTGGTCTACATTTGTTGGAATGACTTGAATAATTACAGTCTCCAGTCCCAGGATCTGTTATCTTTACGGGTTCCAAAAGTCAAAACAGAACTGGGAAAGAAAGCTTTTAAATATTCTGCTCCCACTGCCTGGAAAAACCTTCTGAAGGACATTAAACTGAAGGAACTGGTCTCTTTTAATCCATTCAAAGTCATTTTAAATCAAACGGAAAAGGATAAATGTGGGTGTAGATGTTTTTCTAATTGATTGAATTGGGTTCGGCTTTGAGATGCTTTTAAAGAACATTGTTGTTATACTTTTAGAATCTTTTAAAATACTGGTGATGTTTTGTATGTATGTTCTTATCAGTTTTAAGCTTGCTTTTAGTACTGATTTTCATTGTGTTTATGTATATTTTTAGTGTGGATTTCCATTTCGTGTAACTTCTGCTGCTGCTGTCTTGGCCTGGACATTCTTGAAAAAGAGATTTTTAATGTCCATGAGCTTTTTTTCCTGGTTAAATAAAGGTTATAACATTTTCATAATTTAATGGGGGGTTTTTTGCACTAAAATTAAGAAAAAAATTTGGAGTTGTCATTATTTAAAGGTTATTATGCTATTGTTTTACTGGTCTGGCCCACTTGAGATCAAATGGGGCTGAATGTGGCCCCTGAAAGACAATGAGTTTGAGTCCCCTGTTCTAAATACTGAATATATGGGCTTTTGCTTCTGTTGAATTGTCATCACAGTTTTTAATAAGGAATTTTGGGCTTAAAAAAAAAAAAATCTTTACCGCATCCAGAACGACGTTACACGGCAGCATTAACACGAACAGGTTCTGCGACCGCGTTCTGTAGTTGACTGGTGCGAGGAGCAGCAGGACTCGGCATCTGACTGATCTGGTGTACTGAATACTCCTCTCCAGAAGACCATACTTAGACAGACTGCAGACGTTGATGACCACATGAGAACTGGTGATGTCTAGCGGCTTAATGAAACTCATTCCATCGTCGGTGATGTTGACGACACACAGCCACTTCTTAGAGCGTTGAACTGGAAAACACAGACGTCAGACATTTTCACAAAATACACAAGTCTGTGTATTGTATCATATCGTTTTACATTCAACACAATGCAGTGAATGAGTTCATTTTTGCTGCTTTATGTGGCATCATGACGCTCGTAGATCCACGCGCTCAGTGGGTTTCTGTGACGATCACACATTAGCATTCAATGTCATTTCATTTATTTCATTTCATCACAGCCTCTTTAATAACACTGGTCTACTTTTCTTTTTTTAGAAACTATCGGCTTCAGAGATTAAATGTGCAAAATGTTACGTATGTTAATAAGATTAACTGGAAAACAAATGACCAAAGTGCTGGTTTGTTGATGTTTTCAAGGTATATGATAAAGTGTTATTACACATTTATACTGGTTTATGTGCATTTATACTGGGGCGCCGCTAGCAGTTGTGTGCCCCATGAAAGCTAAACGATGTGGGCCCTTTATGAAATTCAGTATCTTACCGATTTGCCGGGGGGGTTGTTTATAGCCGTGGGGGTACAGTCCATAACTAACACAAAAGTGAAACTTAACTTTCAACTTAACGTCCTACTCCCGGCTCCTACGCCTCTATTACAGAGTATACTCCATATTTGTCCTGTGTTGGCTTCTCTGCGCTGCCCTGTAAAAGCTCAGACAGACTTTAAAATACTCCTCCTCACTTACAAAGCCCTTCATTTCCAGGCATCCACTGATCTGAAAGAGCTTTTAGTTCCATACACTCTGAACATGCAGTTTTTTTGGTGGTTCCTACAATCTCCAAAAATAGAACAGGAGCTAGAACCTTCAGCTATCAAACTCCTCTACTGTGGAACCACCTCCCGCCTCTGAACAGGAAACAGACACCCTCTGTACGTTTAAGAGGAGGAAGAAAACTTTCCTTTTTTATAAAGCTTATAGTCAGGGTGGCTCAGACTGCTCTTACCTATGGGCTATAGGCATTAAAAGACATTTAAGATCTGTTTGATGAGTTACATTACATTACACTGTGTGAAAACACCATAGGGTTAGAGTTAGGGAAGACTGATGACACACTGAGCTCCACTCTGCTCCTCCTTCTCTCTGACCTCTTCTCTGACCTCCTCTCTTCTCCTCCTCCTCTCTGACTTCCCCTCTGCTCCTCCTCCTCTCTGACCTCCTCTCTTCTCCTCCTCCTCTCTGACTTCCCCTCTGCTCCTCCTCCTCTCTGACCTCCTCTCTTCTCCTCCTCCTCTCTGACCTCCTCTCTGCTCCTCATCCTCTCTGACTTCCCCTCTGCTCCTCCTCCTCTCTGACCTCCTCTCTTCTCCTCCTCCTCTCTGACCTCCTCTCTGCTCCTCATCCTCTCTGCTCTCCCCTCTGCTCCTCATCCTCTCTGCTCTCCCCTCTGCTCCTCCTTCTCTCTGACCTCTTCTCTGACCTCCTCTCTTCTCCTCCTCCTCTCTGACTTCCCCTCTGCTCCTCCTCCTCTCTGACCTCCTCTCTTCTCCTCCTCCTCTCTGACCTCCTCTCTGCTCCTCATCCTCTCTGACTTCCCCTCTGCTCCTCCTCCTCTCTGACCTCCTCTCTTCTCCTCCTCCTCTCTGACCTCCTCTCTGCTCCTCATCCTCTCTGACCTCCCCTCTGCTCCTCCTCTATTCACGCCCCAGCTGAGTTCTTCCTTGGAGTCTTTGTGTTTTCTGTCCTCACAGGTTTTCCCTGGATCATCTCTGGAGCTGCTGCTGTGGTCCTGCTTCTGTCCGGCTCCAGCCTCATTATTCATTTATCCATATTGTTGTGATAGTGTTTATTATAAAGTTACACAGATGATAGAGGTTTCTGTTGTTGGTTCTAACAGCTGTAGTACAGTATAGTTATCATTTACTCTCTCTCTCTCTCTTTCTCTCTCTCTCTCTCTAAATGTAAAGTGTCATGAAATAACTTTTGTTATGATGCACTGCTATATAAATACAATTTGATTGATTGATTACTTAAAAGTACGGTGCATGAATATAAATACAGGTAAGGCCTCGACCTGTCCAAGCATAAACCTTAGCTGCGTTAGCTGATGGCAGCATTAATATGCATTGAATTCAATGGTCTGTTAGCTAGCCTGCTAATTAGCTCAGGTAACTCTTATCAATGTGTTTGTACATTTATACTGTTATGAACACAACGTTCATTCATTCAATTTCTGAACCTGCTTTATCCTCACTAAGGTCATGGGGGTCGCTGGAGCCTATCCCAGCTACTTATGGGCGAAGGTGGGGTACACCCTGGACATGTCACCAGTTCATCATAGGGCTGATGAACATTCAATGGTTGGGGCTAACATTTATTAAGGACCTGAAACGACTCATTATGATACTGTTAGTGGATGTGGGTGGGGTTTATTATGATACAGTTAGTGGATGTGGGTGGAGTTTATTATGATATTGTTAGTGGATGTGGGTGGGGTTTATTATGACACTGTTAGTGGATGTGGGTGGGGTTTATTATGACACTGTTAGTGGATGTGGGTGGGGTTTATTATGATACTGTTAGCGGATGTGGGTGGGGTTTACTGTGACACTGTTAGCGGATGTGGGTGGGGTTTATTATGACACTCTTAGCGGATGTGGGTGGGGTTTACTATGACAGTGTTAGCAGATGTGGGTGGGGTTTATTATGACACTGTTAGCGGATGTGGGTGGGATTTATTATGACACTGTCAGTGGATGTGGGTGGGATTTATTATGATACAGTTAGTGGATGTGGGTGGGGTTTATTATGATACTGTTAGTGGATGTGGGTGGGGTTTATTATGACACTGTCAGCGGATGTGGGTGGGGTTTATTATGATACAGTTAGTGGATGTGGGTGGGGTTTATTATGATACTGTTAGCGGATGAGGGTGGGGTTTATTATGACACTGTTAGCGGATGTGGGTGGGGTTTACTATGACACTGTTAGCGGATGTGGGTGGGGTTTATTAAGACACTGTTAGTGGATGTGGGTGGGGTTTATTATGATATAGTTAGTGGATGAGTGTGGGGTTTATTATGATACAGTTAGTAGATGTGGGTGGGGTTTATTATGATACTGTTAGTAGATGTGGGTGGGGTTTGTTATGATACTGTTAGTGGATGTGGGTGGGGTTTATTATGATACTGTTAGTGGATGTGGGTGGGGTTTATTATGATACTGTTAGTGGATGTGGGTGGGGTTTATTATGATATTGTTAGTGGATGTGGGTGGGGTTTATTATGATATTGTTAGTGGATGTGGGTGGGGTTTATTATGACACTGTTAGTGGATGTGGGTGGGGTTTTCAGTGTCTCTCCAACTCCACCCACTTGTTTCCATGAAGGCAGCGTGGTGGAGGCCGTGTCGTCTACCTTTAGCTTTTATAAATGCAGTTCACAAACCAATGACTGACGTCACAGAGGGTTCTGTCACTATTTACAGACCGTCTGTGGACCTGCCCTGTGGGTCTTGGGTGTAAAGGGTTTGTAAACCACTGTTCTGCACAACCATCCATCTGACTGTCCTCCAGCTCCACCTTCAGGATCAACTTTGCTACGACAGCTGTAAGAACATCAGGACAGATGAACTGGATACCATCCTTACCGGGTTCTGTCTCACAGTGTGGGAAGTGGAGCTGACGAACAGCGTCTTCTGGACACTCGATATTCAACAATGGCCCTGCAGCCCCCGAACCAGATGACTCCAGGAGGTTCACATCCCAATAGACAGTCCTGTACTGAAGGGTCGCCTCTCCATCCACAACAAACACCAATCCAGTCTGACTACAATGGAACGAACCCGGACGGGGACAGCTGAACCTGTAAAACACAGCACAAAAGTAAGATTTAGGCCTTAGGTCCATGTGTTCCAGCTGCAGGTTTAATGTCCACAGGAAGTCAAGTGTGTCTAACACGTCTGGTAGCTGTACGTGATTTGTGCTGTTTCATGAGTTGGAGCATAAACACAGGTTGTTTCTCCTCTAGAGATGGAAGCTGCTGATGGAACGTGTGAGTAAAACCAGAAGAGAAGGACTGAGCCAGTGGAAACACAGAGCTGAATGACAAACACAGTGGACAAGCAGCATCAATAGCTGCTGTCTGAATTACATGGGAAAATGTGTTAATGTTCGTACTGAAAGCAGCAGAACTCCGTTTACCACCTAGAGATGGGACCTGGGAAAATCCAAAGGCTCTGCTCAGAATCTGCTTTAGCTCAGAATATTTCAAGTTTCACATTTTTCACTAGATTGGGTTGAAATTTTTACTGAACGTCCAAGAAACCTAAAGGAACATTCATTCATTTAATTCAGTTCTATCGTACGTAGAAGTTATTTGGCCCTGTAGAAAATCCTGAACACTACGAACTGGGCTAAACATAAATGAATAAAGTAAACCGGCTCATTTTTATCGCAGATATTTAAAGAATAGTACGAGTCTGGAAACACAAGGACACATTCATTTCTAAAAACTAAAGATTCTTTTTGATCAGGTAATGAATCATTTCATTTATTTACATGGACATATGTTATAAATGATGTTCAGTACAAACCTTAACCCAGTCCAATGAACATAAACATCTGCTGAGGTTTAGAGAACACAAACAAACGATGACATTAAGCCCCAAGAGACAACGTCAAATACTCAGAGTTAAAAAGGAACCTGCAGTAGAGCTCTGGGATTTTCAACAGTCTGGTGAGTTTAGTTGAAAGAATGTGAAGTGCAAAGAATAAAACAATAACTTTCTGTATTAATATTTATTTTCCATTTTCTTACTTGTATGCAATGAATCCAAACCCCTGTGTTACTTCAGGTGTGAACTCCTGTAATTTACAAAGGTTTCGTTACGTCCACATGCACTGTTTAGTTTTCATTTGTGACTTTACCGTCGTTTGTCCAAATGGTTGACGTTTGTGTTTGTGTACCTCCCAGTTGGACGCTCCAGCCTGAGCCTCTGCACAGACAAGCTGCTTCTCTGGATCTGTATGACAAGATTTAGATTGACAAGATTTAATTTAGATTAAATATCCTGTTCGGACTTTATATTCACATAAATAATCTACAAAACTGGTTGGTAGCTTGGTTTGAGATGCCAGTCTGGAGAAAAGTATTGATTAAAAAGTGAGGCATCAATAATGTCAGATGCCTTGGACAGCTCTATAAAAAGTGCAATGAAATATTTTTTTACAGTTTAGTGCAGAGGTCTCAAACATGCGGACTGGGAGCCAAATGTGGTCCACCAACGGGTCCAGTCTGGCCCCTGGGATGAATTTGTGAAATGCAAAAATGACACTGAAAATATGAATCATTTTATTTCAGGTTCCACATACAGACCAATTTCATCTCAAGTGGGTCGGATCAGTAAAATATTATCATAATAACCTATAAATACTCACAACTCCATATTTTTCTCTTTGTAAATGCAAACATTCTCATGTCATTTTCCTGTACTTACACTCAAACAAACTATCATTTCACAAAAGCGCAAATAACCTGAAGAAATATGAACATTTTGAAATGTCTGAAGTGCAGTTTTACCAATATTCTGCCTGTTATTTAATGTTTTGTGTATTTGTAGATCCACTGTGATCTGGAAGTTGTAATGTACATGTGTAAATGATAAACTGAAACATAATATTATAAAAACTGCACTTAGTTTTCTTAAGAAATTTCAGTTTGTTCATGTTATTTCCATTGTTTTAAAGGATAGTTGGTAGATGTAAACATTTGAATCGCATAATTTTACTTTTTTCGCTCTAAAACACAGAGGAAAGTTTGGAGTTGACATTATTAATATATTATTATGTTACTATTTCACTGGTCTGGCCCACTTCAGATCCAATTTGGCTTAATGTGGCCCCTGAACTAAAATGAGTTTGGCACCCCTGGTTTAGTATTTGAATAAAATCATTTAAAACCTTAGTATAGATTTAATTGCTTTTTGCAGTGCAGTTTTTTTTTTTTTTTTTTCAAAAACAAGTTATGTAAAGATGATGATGAGATCAGGATGTGTTCAAACTTTATAGTCACATAAATATTAGTGTTTCATAATGATGAGATTTTTCTTATAATGATACCCATTGACAACTTATCTTTTTTTTTTTTTTTTTTTGCAGTTCTGTATTTTTCTAACCTTGTTTGATGAGAACATACGCATGGAAATGTAGATCTATCTAATACTACAAAAATGTGACTTGAAATTAAACATAATAAGTGAGCAGACATGTTGTCAGACAGAATTACAGTCTTACTTTGTCCAGTTTTGTCCATCTTCAGTTCAGTTCTTGATCTTTTTCCACACTAGAGATAAGAGTGTATTTATTATCTGTGTCACACTGCTTGAAAAGAGTCACAAATTTCAACATGCATGAATAACCTTGAACCTTAAACACAGCAGGATTATTATAATTTATGAAGACTAACACTACATCCAGCAGTGAGAAAATGCTCCAAAAACCCCCCCAGAAGTTATAGTAGAAATGACAGTTTTCAGAAACATTCCCACATTCAACCATTTAAACCATCATTTTCAATGGTGTTGAGGCAAATAAAATAAAATAGCTCAGAAAATAAATATAGAACATGAGGCATAAAAGAGTAAAACCATGAAACAGGACAGCAGGAAGTTACCAAAGTTAAAAAAAATAAAATAAAATAAAATAAAATAAAATAAAATAAATAAATAAATAAATACGGTAAAACAAAATAGGAAAAAAAAATATATAGGAAAAAGTTAAAATGTAAAAAATTAAAAGAAAAGACAAGTGCAACTGAATCTTCAAAAGCTTAAAAAAATAAATAAATAAATAAACTGTGGGTACAGGGAGTTTCCATTTTCCCTCAATGACGAACAAGAATAATAATAATAAAAAAAACAACAACAATGAAATGACTTTTATTTGACAATGAGCACTTCTAAAGTATTAGAAGTTCTTTGTATGTCCTTCACTCTTTTCACTCATGCTCTCAGTTTCTGTAAATCACTGTTTTCCCTGAAAAACTCACAACAGACTCAAACCAAACAGAACTGGTCTGTTCATGACGGTGAAAATGGAACTAAAACTATTAATGCACTCGTGAAAATGTTTAAAACTAAACTGAAATAAACGACTGAACTGAACTTTTCATACCTGAAGTTTGACAGATGCGCTTTTTTTTTCACACACTTTAATCGGTAAAATAATTAGACAATAGTCTCGTCTTCTTCTTCTTCCGCATTTACAGTAGTTTATTCTTTCCGTTGTCGTGGCCACGCCCCCCAATGACGTCAGGAAGGTGTGGGTGGAGTCGTGGCTGCGTCACCTGGATTCTTCGGCCTCAGATGATCCAGAAAAGCCAACGTTATCCCAGAACTAAATCCTGTTAACATATATATTGGTAATATCTGTCCTTTACTGAGTGATAAAGCCACTAACCAATGTATTAGAGAAATTATTCAAATTGTTTCCAAACCTGCAGCTGTTTTTTATTGGAATAATATTTACTCTGACATAGACTGGAAAAACACTTGGATCCTGTCAAAGAAATGTATTATTACTAATAAGGTACGAGAAGTTACTTTTAAATTGATCCATAGATGTTATCCAGTAAAGACCTATATGATTAAATAGAAAAGAAATATTGATACTCTTTGTTCTTTTTGCAGCATCGCAGAGGAAACAATATGTCATTTATTTTGGGATTGCACTTACACACATATATTTTGTATTGATTTAAATAATTTTATAAACACAAAAACTGACTCTTCGTGTAAATTGAATTTTCAACACATTTTATTTGGCCAATCACACACTGATAAAATAACTCCAGAAAAAAGATATATTATCAACTTTTGGATTATTTTTGCCAAATTTCACATTCATTGTTCCAAATTAGCACATCAACGTCCAAACATCACTGTTTTCAAAGCCCTTTTTTCCAATTACGTAGACAATTTGACAAACAGTATAAATTCTAAAGCAAATAAAACAAAAAAAATATGTCAAATGTATAATCTTATTCAGTTTGTATAATTTCTATTTATTCCTCGAGCAATTTTTTATGTTTGTTACATTTTTTTTTATTTTTTTTTATTTGTTTGTTTGTTTGTTTGTTTTTTTTCCTTTCCAAATGTTTTTACTTACATGTATTTCTCTATATAATGTAAAAGATTTTGTGAATTATGGAACTTTCTACCCTTGTTGATGTATACTATTATGTATATTTACTGTTCAATGTAAATTGTTCAAATTAAAAAAAAAAAAAAAAAAAAAAGATCCAGAAAACCCCAGGAAAATGCACATTAAACATTTTCACTACATATCATCCCTTGAGAATCAGCTGGTTCTATGTCCACTTTTCCTCATTTTGAGAAAATGGAGTTTGAAAACGTCACCTGTCTGATCTGTGATATTTGGAGAGTTCTCAATCATCTTTTCGTGTGGAATAGTGTTGACTGTGGAAGGTGCCCTAAACATATTATTAACATGTTCTAAATCTCCATAGGTTTACAGATATAAGAAGTTAAAAATGGACACAGAACTTTGTGATTCCATGGTATGGAAGTGTTCCCTGGTCCACATGTTCTATGTCCAACAGAGGAGCTGCTGTCTTTACAGGTGTCACTGATGATCCAAATCAGGAAGTTCTATGTCCACCAGAGCTGTTTTTAAAAAAAGTTATGAACAAACTTAGAACGTTTTAGTCAGTGATAACATGTATTTTATACTGATGTCACAAAATGCAACAGTAAAAACCATCCTTTGCCACTGTTTTCCAATCCACATGTATTTAAGGTGGACAACTAAAATGAGCACATCTGTCCTTTTTCATTAAAGGTAGAATGGTGAAGAAACGTGTTCGGACACCTGGAGGACCTGAGGAAACTGTGTTCACTCAGTTTTAATGGCAAACAACCATTTTCCAGCCATACTTCAATCCTCAAAGGCAGAGGAATTATTTGTGGAATGCAGGTATTTGACTTTTTTTTTTTAAATAAATTTTCTTGTTATTTTTCATGATTGAATTCTAATTTTGATAATTTTTTTTCAGTGTGACGATTATTTAGCTCATGTTTTTGTAGACTGCAGACCACACCACACCAGATCCAGACCCAGCATTCATCTGGACCTGTTAGAACCACATGGAGAACCCCCGGACAACACTGAGTTTAAAAAAATAAAAAATAAAAAAATAAAAAATACTGTACAGGTAACTTGGTACCCCACCTTCGCCCAGATGTGGCTGGGATAGGCTTCAGTAATTACAAACTCATTGCATTTTATTTTATTCAAAAACACAAAGACAAACTCTGTGACTAATTATATTTATCGGTAATTGATTAGGATATAGCAAAGTCCAGCTGCACATTCAATACCTAATCACATCTGATTTTAATCTGCCACATTTATTCAGATTATTGAGCAGCTGTGGTTTGTTTGTTTGTTTGTCTGTTGTTCTCTGGCCTCAGCTCTAAAGTCCAATCCCTTCCAGCTCATCAAGTTTAACTCGAGTGAAAACAAGATGGAGGATGTTTATTTTGTTGATTTTTTTTATTTTGTCAATTTCTTGTCCTAATCTCTTTGCTATTTTGTCAGTTTTTTAAATGGTTGTGTCCATTATTTATACTAATTCCTTTAATATTTTGTTGATTTTAAAATTATTTTGACATTTTTGCATTAATGTCTTTGTTATTTTGTTGATTTTTTTGATGTTGTCAATTTTTTACTTAAATTTCTTTGCTATTTTATTGGGTTTTTTATTTTGTCCATTTTTGTATTAATTTTTTTTTTTTTGCTATTTTGTTGATTATTTTGGTTAATCTCTTTCAGTTTGTTAAACTGTTTGACTGCTTTTCATCATTTTGTTGACATATTTGTTTATTTTTGTTCATTTCTGTCAGTTCATTCCATTATTTCACTGCCTTCATATTCATTTTGTACTCTTTACTGATTATTTTGTTCTTTGTTGCTATTTCATTAATTCTTTTCTGTTATTTTTCTTGTTTATTTTGGTAATTCTTTATTCCGTTGTTTATTTTGTTCGTTCAGTTGTTTATTTTGTTCCTTTTTGTTCATTCAGTTGTTTGTTTTGTTCATTACACTCATTTTTGTTGATTCTAATGATCATTTTGTTAAATTTCTTCATTATTTTGTAATTTTTGATTATGTCTACATGAGATTTTTTTTTTTTAAATAACTTTATTAAATATTGTGCACTTTTTTTTCCCCTTTTTGTTCTTTTTCTTGACCATTTTGTTATTTTTCCTGATTACTGTACTAGGGTTTGTTTTTACTGATTTATTTATTTTTTTGGTTATGTTTTTTTTTTTTTTTTTTTTATTGTTTATCTTTTTTTTCCAAATTTGTTTAAACAATTGTCACCCCCCCCCCCCCCCCCATTTTCCTCACTTCCTGTTGATTATTTTCTGATTTTGGTTATGTTTACATGAGATTTTTGGTTAATTTTTTCATTTATTTTGTGTGTTTTTTTTTTTAACTCATTTTGTTTAACATTTTGCACCTTTTTGTTCTTTTTCTTGACCATTTTGTTATTTTCCCTGATTACTGTACTGGGGTTTGTTTTTACTGATTTATTTTTTTGGTTGTTTCTTTTTCATTGTTCATCTTTTTTTCCCCCAAATTTGTTTCATTTTTTTTTTTACCTTTTACCCTCATTTTTCCTCACTTCCTGTTGATATCTACATAAATGAAGTAACACAAGACCTTGTTTCACCATTCAAAGGTATTTATTAATTGCACTGTAATAAAAACTTTGAATTTTCACAATTTCCACAAATACCTAAACTCAGTTGCATTTATTGGTCCAAAATTTCACATATCGTGTGTAAACATCATCTGAAATTACACAAGTTAATCACAAACGTTAAAAAAGTGGAAAAATTAATTATGCATAGTCGTCCTCCGCCCTGATAAAATGTTTCTGAGTAGTTTATATAAATATCTGGTTGGATTTCAAGCTCATTCTAAAGTAAAGGGCACTTGGGTTAAAAGAGCTGGTGTCTTTGGTCTTTAGCCGGTAAACGTTAGCAGCTCAGATGCTACAAATGAACGTCTTAAGACACTACCGGGACGTTCAGATTGTGATTCAGTACCACGTTCATGTGCTGTGAGTAGAAATAAACCTTCATGATATCAGTCAAAGTTTCAAGTGTGTCGAGTGTTGAGTTATTCACGTTTCATTCCGATGAGGAGGTTTTCATACACAGAGAAACACGCTCATACAGTGTTTCTGAGGTTTAAAGGTGTTTTAATGAAGAGCTGAAGCCCCGCCCCTTTCTGCAGCACCTCATGGGAACTGACATTGGATAAAATATTAGCGGCGGTCGATGCGGAGAATAATGTTTTTCAGATCCATTCAAATATGCAAAGGTATAAATTTTTATGTTTTCTTGAAATCTTTTTTATTTCTCGGCACTAAGGTAAGATTATTTAGTTTGTTTTGTTGTATATTTGAAATAAACTGAAGTGAAGTGACTTGTGTCATCATTTATACAGATGATGTTCATTAATGTAAAAGGTTAAAGATCATTTTACATCTGGTTCAGTCTCTAAAAACAAAAAGGCCGTTACCTCGACATATTTCACCTCGTTCTTCTAGATCGAGGTGTTAAAAAAAAAAAAGTCTTAAAGGTGTGTAGTCTTTATACTTTATCAACTCACACTTTATTCACTTTGAAAATTCTCCTTAAACTAACAAACATCACATGTGGAAATGATGGAATAAGTCGAACGCAACCGAAAAAGGCCTCGTCTCTCATTATTGGCTGGAATATGGGGCTCAACGGGAGGGGGCGGGGCTTCATCTCTCTATACCAGGGGTGACAAACATATGGACCGTGGGTCAAAAGTGGCCCTGTGAAGAGTTCAACCCAGCCCACAGAAGAAAAATTACACAGAAGACATTAACAGTCAAAGGTGTCACTGAGTCTTGTCAAGATGTGTTGATCATAAAGTTCCAGATGCCTGTTACTAAATGTTCTGAGTGTCTGTAGATCCACTGTGTAAGATCTGTAAATAATAATGCACATGTGTAAATTCTAAACTGAGGCAAAATATTGTTCAAACTGTACTTATTTTTCTTAAGAAATGCCATGTTCAGGTTAGGACAGTTTGTAGATTTGAACATTTTCATAATGGAAGCAAAGAGGAAAGTTCTGTAGTTATTATGCTATTTTTTTGTTTGTTTGTTTGTTTGTTTTTCTGGTTCGAACCACTTAAGATCATCCTCGGCTGAATGTGGAACCTGAACTTCATCGTCATCACTCATTTATACATACAGCTGTGATAGTGTTTATTATATAGTTACATAGATGGTAGTGGTTTCTATTACTGGTACTAACAGTTACAGTAGTAGTATAAATACAGTAGTATATTTACTGTTAATACTTGTATTTGTAGTAGCAGTATTAACAGTAGTATCCATATTCACAGTTATGAACATTTGTTTTCATTCATTCATTTTCTGAACCCGCTTTATCCTCACTAGGGTCATGGGGGTCTCTTGGAGCCTATCCCAGCTACTCATGGGAGAAGGCGGGGTACACCCTGGACATTTCTCCAGTTCATCACAGGGCTGAACATATAGAGACAAACAATCACTCTCACATTCACACCTATGGGCAATTTAGAATAACCAATTAACCTCTCAGTGCAGGTCTTTGGATGGTGGGAGGAGCTGGAGTACCAGAGAGAACCCACACAGACACATGCAAACTCCACACAGAAAGGTCCCACCCCCCGTCGACTGGTGTTGGAATGGAACCCACTGCAGCATCGTGCCACCCAGACATTTGTTTTAGTTATTGATAATTATACTAGCACCTGCTGTTCTACTCTTTAACAGTTCTAGTTCAGTTTGCTGTGCATCCATATCTCCCCCCCCCTCTCTCTTCCTTTACTCTCTTTCTTTAACCCTTACTGGTCCTGTCAGACGTCCCTCCTCCAGGAGTCGGGGTCTGCTCCAGGTTTCTGCTGTTAAAGGTAGTTTTTCCTTCCACTGTCACCAAGTGTTTGCTCCTGGAGGATTTGTTGGTTTCTGTAAATTGGCTTCAGAGTCTGGTTTATTCCAGCTCTATATGTAAAGAGTCATGAGATAAACTTTTGTTATGACTCGGTGATATATAAATAAAATTTGATGGTTTGTTTGATTGATTGATTGAACTAAAATGCCTCAGTTTATCATTTACACATGTGCATTACAACTTACAGATCACAGTGGATCTACAGATATTGGAATATTAATGGATATTAATGGAATATTGGTAAATTACACTTATTTTTCTACAGAAATCTCAAGTTGTTTCAGGTTATTCACATTTTTCTTTAAAGATAGTTTGTAGATGCAAATATTTTCATAATAAAATCGGACTTGTTTCACTTGAAAATCTAGTGAAAATGTTTAGTTTTTATGCTGTTATTTGACTGATCTGACCCACTTGAGGTCATACTGGTCTGTATGTGGAACCTGAACTAAAATAAGTTTAACCTCCTTTATTGTTAATATCGTCAGTGTAATTTTTGCACATTACAGATTCATCCATGGGTGGGATTGGACCCTGTGGTGGGCCGGTTTTGGTCCAGGGGCCGTATGTTTGACACCCCTGCTCTACACCAACCAGGTGATAAGTTAACAGCTTGTTTCTGTGTGTACGTAAACTCAGCGGCTCTGGTTACACCATAAACATCTGGATCATGAGGGTTTCAGTTGTGAACCCGGTCCTCCAGCGCCTTCAGCTCCGCCTCCACCTGGGCGGGCAGATCGGCGCCGACCTGCTGGCTGAAGTAGCCCCTCAGCTCCTTGGTCTCGTTCTGCCAGAAGCCCTTGGGCACGTCGAACAGGGCGCCCATGTCCACCTGGCCGCCCAGCCCGCTGGTGTCGATGGCGCCGTTCTCGGGGAGCCAACCGATGATGCTCTTCTTGGCCGCCTCGTCCTCGCTCTGGCGGCTGCAGCGCTTGAAGATCCACTCCAGGACGCGGGCGTTTTCACCGAAGCCGGGCCAGAGGAAGCTGCCGGTGGCGGGGTCCTTCCTGAACCAGTTGACGTGGAAAATCTTGGGCAGCTGAGTGGGCGCCTTGCGGGACTCCATGCTCAGCCAGTGAGCGAGGTAGTCTCCGAAGTTGTACCCGAAGAACGGGCGCATGGCGAAGGGGTCGTGCATGATCACCTTACCTGGAAATGAAGACATGAACGTCAGTGAGTTTAGAACAGGTTCAGCTTAGTTTCAAAACCCTCAGAGTTCCATTCATACATTTTTACCTCCACCAAGGAGGTTCTGTTTTTGCCAGCGTTGGTTTGTCTGTCTGTCTGTCCGTTTGCAAGATAACTCAAAAAGTTATGGACGGATTTGGATGAAAATTACAGGAAATGTTGATACTGGCACAAGGAACAAATGATTAAATTTTGGTGGTGATTGGGGGGGGGGCACTGGTCTGCCTTGGCGGAGGTCTGTGCTCTCCAAGTGCTTTTCTAGTTACATAAAATTCACCTTTTTAAGGTACTTGAACATAACACAGTACACAATGTTGTATATCAAAAAGAGATAATTCAGCCCAAACGCTGAAGGTCTGAAGTTTTGTGAAAAGATTTGTGAGAACAGAATAGAATAGAATCGAAAAGAATAGAATAGAATCAGAAAGAATAGAATAGAAAAGAATAGAATCGAATAGAATAGAATAGAATAGAATAGAAAAGAATAGAATAGAATCGAAAAGGAAAGAATAGAATAGAAAAGAAAAGAATCAAATCGAATAGAATAGAATAGAATAGGTATTATTGTCATTACACACAACTAAATTGCAGGTGGTCTCTGCCAGTGAAAGTACACTAACGCCTAAATAACAAACAACAAAATAAAATACAGACATACACTAAAGAATATAAAACATAAAATAGTGTGCATTAGAAATCTGTGCACATTATTCCTTTTATATCACCTTTGTGCTCAGCAGCTGCCGTGGCCTCAGATCTCATGGCGGCTCCAACGAAAACTCCATGTTTCCAGTTGAAAGATTCATAAACCAGAGGAACTCCTGCCGAAAGGAAGGTTCCACATGTTTAACTGTCATTCATCACTGTGGACGTTTTAGTCCGTTTCAGTAAATGTTTCCTCTTCATCGGCATCATTTATTTCTGTGTCAGTGAATACAACACAGTTTATTATACCAAAGTCTGTCTCTGGACAAAGTTTACAATTCTAAGTTAAAATTTTCTGATACATCATCACAACACTGTAAAAGATTAACACTTCTTTAGAGTCATTCAAGACAAAAATGTCCACAGATATTTTTTTTTTTTTTGCTTTTTTTCTGCATAAATCTCTTAAACAACTTCAGTCTTGCTCAAAACTACCAAACATTCTATTATTTTAAAGATTTTAACCCTTTAAATTCCATTTTGACTACTTGGAGTCACTGAAAAATAAACAAAAAATTTGTTATTTTCCATATAACAAATGTTTGGTGTCTGGGTGTTCTGTTTTCTTTTGAAGTCAGTCTTGAATATGTCAAAGATTATCCAAAATATTGACTTTGGTCCATTAATAGTTTTTGTGTAGGATCAGTTTTAACATTTACTATCATCTTCATTCATTCATGACAAAAATATCCAAAAACTGATCCAAAATAATAGAGATTGTTATTGTTTTTTGCTTCTTTGTTTTCAGGTCAAATATTTTGATCAACTTCAGTTCTAATCAAACTATCAAATATTAAATAATTATAGGGATTTTAATCCTTTAAATGCCAGTTTGAGTACATGATGCTAACGTTTTGTACGAAAAAATAAACAAAAATGAGTTATTACATATATACATATAAAAAAAAATGCTTGGTTTTATTTTTACTTTAGCTAAATAGAATGAGAACACTTTAGTCTGATGAGTAAGATGTCTGGTTTTTGACTAATGCAAAATGAAACCATGACATTACAGAATGCATGATTATATTTTATAATGACTGAGATTAAAAAATATGGATATAATGAGACTTAATGGGACATTTTTGTCTTGAATGAATGAAGAGGGCAGTGAATGTTAAATCTGATGCTACAAAAACCTAATAATGCACCAAAGTCATAATTCTGGATAATCTTTGACACATCCAAGGGTGATTTAAAAAAAACAAAGCACCTCAGACATTAAACATTTGTTATATCGATGACTGAAAAACAAAACCTCTTATCTGAAAAACACACTTGTTTTTGGACTATATTACTTATTTCAAGGTATTCCAAATATTTTACGTTTTCTCAGAAAAGTGCATTTTTCAAATATGAGGATTTGTTCTTCGGCCATCGATATGAAAAATAAGTAATTTTATGTGTATTTTTCAGTGACTTGAAATAATCATACTGTCATTGAAATGGTTAAAATCCTTAAAATGATTGAATGTTTGGTCGTTTTGAGCTGGACTGAAGTTGTTTAAGAGATTTATGCAGAGAAAAAATATTCATCTGAAAACTTGCTTTTTTTGAAAGTGAATATTTTTACCTAAGGATAAATAACGACTTGAAACTGAAAATAAAAACAGTATCTGCTGATGCGGACTCACCCTCCGGCCTTCTGCCTCCGAAGATGATGGCGTCGATGGGGACCCCCTCCTCGCTCTCCCACTGGGGGTCGATGATCGGACACTGGGCGGCCGGAGCACAGAACCTGGAGTTGGGGTGGGCGCACGGCGTGGAGCTGCCTGTGGACGCAAACAACCACCACTTTAGTCAAAACCCAAAAGTAAACCCAGTGTCCACCTGGATGAAGCCCCTGTTGGTCCAGGCTCTGTTTTAATGAACTTTATTAAGACTCACAACAACACAATCTAACATTACAGACAATGTACAAAATGTTAGCATTTCTAAACATGGTGTAACTATTCCAATTTAAAGAATTCTTGGTACATACTAATGGATTTCATTCCTTTTTTGTTTTTTTGTTTTTTTAGTTTATTAGGGATCAAGGTTTGAAATAAATTATGGACTTACATGGACATTTTTAAATTTGGAACATAAAAAAAATATGTTATGAATATGAAATTTTTATGATTTTTTTTTTTTTATAAGATCAATTACAAAAGAAATTTTAGCATTAGTGTTGTCAAAATGTGTCACTATGTTATTACCTTTAGTCCAGGTTCTTTCTTAAATTAACTTTATTAAGATTCACAATGATACAATGAAACATTACAGGCAATAAACAACCAATGTACAAAATATAATAATTTTGAATGGTGTTGTAATTATTCACATATATAGAATTCTTTATACATACTAATGGATTTCATTCCTTTTTTTTTTAGTTTATTAGGGATAAAGCTTTAAAATAAAATGTGGAGTAACTTACAAACTCCTCCCCCCAAAAAAACCCAATTCTGTTTGTGAATATTAAATTGCCCAAATAAAATAAAATGACTGATTACAAATGAAATTTTAGAATTAGTGTGGTCAAAATGTGTAGTTATATTACCTTTAAATCGTGTTTTTTTTTTTAAATGAACTTTATTAAGATCTACAACAATACAATTAAACATTACAGGCAACGGACAATAGACAAAACATAAAAAAAATACAGAAATACATAAATTACATACAATACAGAATTTTTAAAGGCAATGTATTTATTCCAATTTAAAGACTTCTTGATACATACTAACGTATTTCGTGGAGTAACTTCCAAAAAATAAAAAAATCTGTTTGTGGATATGAAATTGCCCAAATATAATAAAAAGATTGATTACAAAAAAAATTCTGAATTAGTGTGGTCAAAATGTGTAGTTGTCCTCTAACCTTTAGTCCTTTTTTAAATTAACTTTATTAAGGATGACATCAGTACAATCAAACATTACCATCTAAACCTATAATTGTGTTCTTACCTTTGGTCCAGGTTTTTCCGTGCCAGTCTGTGAGGGTGACGCTGGCGGGGGGCGGGTCCAGCCCCTCCCACCACACGCCTCCGTCGCTGGTCTCGCCGACGTTGGTGAACACGGTGTTTTTGGCGATGGTGGACATGGCGTACGGGTTGGTCCTGTCCGAAGTGCCCGGGGCCACGCCGAAGAATCCGTTCTCTGGGTTGATGGCCCTCAGTTTCCCTGCAGGAACAGATGGAACTGAATGAACACAAACTCTGACCCGACGCCAAGGTGATCCACAGATTCACCTCCATCGAATCAACTGCACTATAAAGAACTGACCAATGAATGACAAGGCTGAAACTTTGAGTATCATTATTGTGAAAAAAATATTGTGGAATAGATAGACAGATAGTTAATCTCTCTCTCTCTCTCTCTCTCTCTCTCTCTCTCTCTCTCTCTCTCTCTCTCTCTCTCTCTCTTTCAAAATGCGGTAATCAAACACGGTTATGTGATGATTAGAATTTAAACGGTAATACTAACTATCGGGAATTTTACCGTGGTTTATCGTTATACTGGTTATCGTTACATCCCTAGTCATGATGTAAGTGTTCTAGTTGAAAAACTGACTTTTGGGAGAAGTTCAATGGAAGTCTATGGGAGGCTTCTAGTGGCTGGCAGTGGTATTACACCCCTCCTCCTATTCCTCCTCCTTCTCCTTCTATTCCTCTTCCTCCTCCTTCTATTCCTCCTCCTCCTCCTTCTATTCCTCTTCCTCCTCCTCCTCCTCCTCCTCCTCCTCCTCCTCCTCCTATTCCTCCTCCTCACCTTGGCTGTCGAATTTCATCCATGCAATGTCGTCGCCCACACACTCCACCTTCCATCCGGGCAGAGACGGTTTCATCATGGCCAGGTTGGTTTTACCACAGGCGCTGGGAAACGCCGCCGCCACGTAACGCTTCACTCCCTGAGGGTTTGTGATTCCCAGGATCTGAGGAAGGACAACAGGGAATCCCAACAACGCTGGTGACTACACTGGTCTTTTATATCATTCACATGTTGCTTTTTTTATCCTTTTATTTTATAGTTTTACTGCTTGGGGGAGAAAATATTTTAATGTTTTTTTGCCCTTCTGTTGAACCCTCATTCATCACTGAGGACGTTTTAGTCCATTTGAGTAAATGTTTCCTCTTCATCTGCATCATTTAGTCTGTGTTAGCGCATATGACACAATTTATTATAACAAAATCTGACTCTGGACAAAGTTTAGATTTCTAGTTTTCATTTTTCTAACACTGAAAAAAATAACCCCCTCTAGAGTCATTCAAGACAAAAATTCTGTGCAATAACCGTACAATAAACAGTACAATAAACTGTGCAATAAACCTGTGACATGATCAGCATGTGCTCAGTTGTAAATAGTGTATATAGCGTTCTTGTTTTTGTGTCTGTCTTGGTATTGCACTTCTTTTGCTCTTGTGTGCTCTTGTAACTTTGCTGCTGTAAACCTGGAATTTCCCCTTGTGGGACGAATAAAGGCATATCTTATCTTATCTTATCTTATCTTATCTTATCTTATCTTATCTTATTTAAAGATGTCCACTTCCAAAATACCCCATAAAATCTTTATAGATTAATATTTTGTCTGCATAAATCTCTTAAACAACTTGAGTCCTGTTCAAATCTACCCAACATTCAATCATTTTGAGGATTTTAACCCTTTAAATTCCACTTTGACTACTTCAAGTCACTGAAAAATACACAAATAAATGAGTTATTTCCATATAACAAATGTTATATTTGTTCCTATTTTTATTGCAGTTCTTGGTTATTTTTGTCCTGAATGAATGAAAAGGGTAGTAAATGTTAATTCTGATGCTACAAAAAAACTAATAATACACCAAAGTCAATATTTTGGATAACCTTTGACATATTCAATACTGATTAAAAAAAAAGCACCTTAGACACAAAACATTTTGAACCGGCATTTAAAGGGTTAAAATCCTGTAAATGATTCAATATTTGATAGTTTTTATCTGGACTTATGTTGATCAATATATGTGACCAAAAAAAAGCTGAAAAAATATTAATCTATTCTATTTTTATACCAGTTTTTGGAGATTTTGTCATGAATGAATGAAGACGCTCGTAAATGTTAAATCTAATTCTATACAAAAACTAATAATGCTCCAAAGTCAATAAGTAAGTATAGTAATAAGTAAAGCTGTGAAACTCTTGGCCCCTACAGAGGACAGAAATGCATTGCTGGGTCTGAGGAGGATCTGGAAATAACTCATTTTTTGTGTGTTTTTCATAAATAACAACAGTGACTTAATACAGTGGACTCTGTATGTGTGTGTTTGTGTGTGTCTTGGGCATCACACAAAATCCGTACAGAGCTGACGGCAGCAGTTTGTCATACTTCTGTATTTTTGGTCAAGGAAGAGATTAGTGAAAACGGCAAGTTGATATAATCAATATTTTGGGACATATTAGTAATTTTGGAATACAATAGCCTTAAAATCACGCTACTATGCCCATGATGGTTGACGGGAAGTGCAGTACCATGCTTCATGATGGGAAATGAAGTTAAAAACAAGAACGACACATTTACTAACTTCAGTCCCTTGATATAGGTATTAATATATTAATTGTCGTTTAAATTTTAAAGAATGATTTACCAAACAATTTTTATGTCAGTATTTATAAAATATAGTCTAACATCTTTTCCCAAAAATCAGCTCTGCCCAGCATAAAAACTACCACTACCACATCTAGAACCTGTAATTCCCCACACGTCAATGCGCTAGTTTATTTTAAGGATACGATTTAAAAAGAAAAAAAAAAAAAAAACACACTAAGAAAACTTCCATGTAAATATGTTCAAAATTCAATTTTACTAAAAGTGACGCAATCCAATATGGCTGCCACCCTGTGATGTCACAATATGCAAATTAGATGTGTAAGTTTACTCCCGTCCTAAACTTTGAGTCAATATTTTTCTCATTTCCAGTATGACCTCATCTCTAACTAGCTCCAAGATACAGCTTTTTGAAATCTTGATATGAAAATTGAAATTATGTTATGAAGAATGTTTTGAGAAGTCTCTGGCGCCTAAAGGGTTAACCGCGCTGACTCCTCAGAGTTAATGGACTCCTGATCACTATAGGTCACAGGTGTCAAACATGTGGCCCGGGGGCCAAAACTGGCCTGCCAAAGGTTCCAATCTGGCCAGCAGGATGAATTTGCAATGTGCAAGTTAGGGCATCGAACTCAAAAATAATATCATAATAACCTATAAATAATGACAGCACCAATTTTTTTCTCTTTGATTTAGTGCAAAAAACATTAAATTATGAAAATATTTACATGAAGAAACTATCCTTTAACAATTAAATGTGAATAACCTGAACAAATATGAACAACCTGAATTGTCTAAAGAAAATTAAGTAGAATTTTAACAATTTTCTGCCTGTTACTAAAAGTTTTGTGCCTTTGTAGCTCTCATATGTAATGCATATGTCTAAATGATAAGTCGAGGCATAATATTGATAAAACTGTACTTCTATTTTTTAACAAATTTCTTTTTTTCAGGTAATTCACATCCTTTTTGTTTGGATAATTTGTAAATGTAAACATTGGCATGATTGAATGTTATTTTTTGCACTAAAACAATTTGGAGTTGTCATTATTTATTGGTTATTATGCTATTATTTTACTGGTCCGGCCCACTTCAGATTAAATTGGGCTGAATGTGGCCCCCGGAAGAAAATGAGTTTGACACCCCTGCTATAGGTTATAGGGCTGGTTGTCCATAATCTCTTCATCCTCTGTAATTGTTTCCTGTTTTGTCCGTCTACTTCTTTCTTTCCTCACCAGCATGTGTTCGGCCAGCCAGCCTTCGTCCTTGGCGATGCGGGAGGCGATGCGCAGAGCGAAGCACTTCTTCCCCAGCAGTGAGTTTCCTCCATAACCGCTGCCGAACGACATGATCTGCCTGGTGTCGGGCAGGTGAGAGATGATGACCTTGTCTGGGTTACAGGGCCACGAGTTCACCAGGGGGGCTGCACACAAACCCAACAATAACATGTACAGCAAAGGATACAGCGGGGGTGTCCAACATACGGCCCATGGGCCAAAACCGGACCGCCAAAGGGTCCAATCCGACCCAGGGGATGAATTACACTGAAGATATTAACAATCAGTGGTGTCAAAATCATTTCAGTTCAGGTTCCACATATAGACCACTAACATCTAAAGTGGAACAAACCAATCAAACACTATCATAATAACCTATAAATAATGACAAGTACCAACTAAAGCATCAAAATGAACAAAATGATCAATAAAATGAACTAAATAAGCATCAAACTGAAAAAAATTATTAATAAAATGTACTAAATAAGGATCAAATTGAACAAATAAATAAAACGAACTAAATAAGTATCAAAACAAACAGAACTAATCAATAAAATGAGTAAATGAGTATCAAACTGAAAAAATAATCAATAAAATGAACTAAATGAGTATCAAACTGAAAAAATAATCAATAAAAGGAACTAAATGAGTATCAAACTGAAAAAATAATCAACAAAATAAACTAAATAAATATCAAATGATACAAAATGAACAAAATAATAAATGAAATGAATTGATAAGCATCAAAATTAACCGAAATGAGAAAAATCATCAATACATTCAAATAAATAAGTATCAAACTGAAAAAAAATCAATAAAATGACATGTGTTTTTCTGTATTGTTTAAATCTTCGTATGTAGTTTTTGTGCTTTTGTGTTTTTTGTGTCATTTTTGTTTGACTGCATCTATTATTTAATTATTTTCCTATTTTGTGTTTTTGCGTTTTTTTCCTGTTGTTGTGTCTTGTATGTTGTTTATCATCTCATACTTTCTCATACTTTATATCAGTTTTGAGTCATTTCTGTCTCATATGTTTTTCTGTTTTTCTAGTTGCATCTTTTACGTTGATATCATAGTTTTTTTGTATGCATCTTTTTTTTGCATTGTTGTGTCTTTACAGGACGCCCGTCGTCGTCCACGTGGCCCAGCGGTGACAGGTTTTGTTGGGGTCGGCGTTAACCCTTCGTACCTGTGAGCGGTAGAGGCCGACCCAGAGAGTGCTGACAGCGAACAAACTCCACCCCTTCTGCCAGTTTGTTGAGGACGGGGGTGCCCATACGAGTCATGATGCCCATACTGGCCACCACGTACGGCGAGTCCGTCACCTTCCATGACAAAATAAACAACACGTATACTGTAAATTAAATAAAAACTGCACAATAACACATTCTAATGTTGGTGTGAAAACAGGGACTGATGGGCAGAATCTATCATTGAAATATAAATTTATATTGTGGTACTGATAATTTATAATGTTCACATTCATGAAAAAAAAACAGAAAAATTAACAAAATAAATAAAAATAAACAAAATAGTTGACAAAATGAACAAAAATAACCAAAATAGTCAACAAAATGAACAAAATACACAATAAAATCATCAAAAATTACCAAAATACACAAAATAAATAAAAATAAACAAATCAACAAAATTACCAAAATAATCATTCAAATGAACAAAAATGTAAACAACATTAATAAAAATGAACAAATTAGTTGCAGAATGAATAAAAATAATCAACAAAATGAACAACAAAATGAAACAAATAACCAAAAAAAACAAAAAATGAAGAAATAATTAAAATAGAATGAAACTATCAACAAAATGCATAAAATAATTAACAATATGAACAAAATAATCAACAAAAAGGAGCAACATAAGCCAAAAAAAACCCCTAAAATCAACAAAAATGAACAAAATCACAAAACGAATACAATAAACAAAATGAACAAAATAGTCAACAAAAATTTGTAAAATAAGCAAAAAAATTACAAAACGAACAAAAATGAGGAAATTAATCACAAAATGAATAAAATGAATGAAGTAATCAACAAAATGAACCAAATAATCAACAAATTGAACAAAAATGAACAAATAACTGACGATAAAGTAGTAGTAGTAGTAGTAAAGTAGTAGTAAAACAGAATATATATATATATATATATATATATATATATATATATATATATATATATATATATATATATATATATATATATATATATATATAATGTTGAAGTGAATAATGAATTGACCTTAGTTGTGGTAATTATTAAGGCTGATTGTTGTTAGTGTTGGTTTTCAGATCAGCGTTTCCACGAACCTGAACTCCATATTTGGTCAACGCTGAGCCGACAGGTCCCATACTGAAGGGAATGACATACATGGTCCGACCTGTAAATACAGACACAAAAAACACATAAATCTGTTTTTTTTGTGTGTATTTGTGCTTTTTTTTCACCTTTACTTAAAGCTGTAATTTTGTCTTTATTCTAACATTAAAAAACATTGAAATATGAGTTGTGATTTTACGGCATCCTGTAGAATCTAAAAGGGACAGTTTTGATCAGACAGAAAATAAACATGGGTCTGGAATCATAAAACATACTTAGACAGTAGATACAAACACACGACCCGTCCACCGCATGTTTGAGTAGAACTGTTCTGTGATTTTTTTTAAAGAAAGAAGAAACAGAGTTGCTAAACTCTGTTCTATTCTGTTCTGTTCTGTTCTATTCTATTCTATTCTATTCTATGGTCTATTTTGTTCTATTCTAGTCCAGTCAAATGGGTCCAGTCCCTCCTATCTGTGGTTCTGTTGGTGCCTTGCTCATACCTGCCATGCATCCTGGGAACCGTTCCTTCCGGGCCGTCATCCAGTCCGTCTCACTCATCCAGTTTCCCAGCTGGCTCTTGGCCCCCCCGGCTGGGATGGGGATGGTGTCCCTCTGGTTCTTGGTCACGATCACCGTCTTGCTCTCCACCCGGGCCACGTCCTTGGGGTCTGTACGGGCCAACCAACTGCCAAAACACAGAACCGGCACCGTGAAGGCGACGCTCCCACCTGCCAACCACCTGCACCCCCCCACGGCTGACCCCGCCCCTTACCAGTTCTGGTATTTGGGAAGCCTCTTGACCATCCCTTCCTTCTCCAGACCTGCCAGGATGTTGGATGACTCCTCCGGCGTTCCCGTCACCACGTGCACGCCGGCGGGCTTACACTCATCCACCGCCCGCTGCACGAACTCGGCCACGGCGGGGGGCAGCGACGGGACAGAGGCCAGGGCCCGGACCCCGACAGTGGCCCCCACACCGCCCTGTCTGCAACACAATAAAGGAGGCGCAAACCCACGTCTGTTACAGGTTTTTCAATTTTTTCTTTCTTCATTAATGTTTTTATGGAGAAATTAACCACAAAAACATCCATTATTAGAATTTGTCCTCATTTTGAAAAATAAACACAGAGTAAACAAACCAAAAGTACGCCACAAGACAGCAAACATAACAAACACACACCTGAACAGCACACACCGGAAGACCATATGAACTGTGGCGGTGTTAGAAAATATCGGTTCTGCAATATATCGCAATATTTCATTTCACAATACTGTATCAATATTGAAATGTGCTGTAGCAATATTTTTAGGTATTTATTCAAATGCAGATATGGCGGAGGTTAATTTTTAGTTTTTGGTTTTCTTTATTGTTTGTATCTTATTTCTTATTATTTAACATTGTTTTATTAAATAATGGTTATTTGAAGCATCCTTTTACTGTCTGAGAGGCAGATGTTAGTTCCTTCAGTGGGACAAAAATACTGTTCTGATGTTAGTTCTGAACTAATAGAATATGAACATTTGAACAGGATCTGAAACTGTAATGTCTGTAAAACAGAATTTAAGTTTGAACACAGGAAAATTTTGTGATATAGCATCAGATCCTGTTGTGTTCAAATAAAACTGTGTTTAGTATTTGTGCAGATTTCTGGTGTCATTCTATTCTTCCAGGAAATAATCATAAAAAAAAGAAACAAACAAAAAATTGCCTTTTTAACAGAATTGACACAGATCATGATATATCATATCTAGGGGTGTAAGAAAATATCGGTTCTGCAATATATCACGATATTTCATTTCACAATACTGTATCAATATTAAAAAGTACTGTATCGATATTTTTAGGTATTTATTCAAATGTAGATGTTGTAGAGGTTCGTTTTTGTTTTACTGTTTTTCTTTTTTTGTTTGTATTTTATTTATTATTAGCCTATCTAACACTCTTTTATTAAATAATGTTCGTTCCTTTGTTGGGATTGAACAAAAATAATGTTATGATGTTAATTCTGAACTAATAGAATATGAACATTTGAACAGGATCTGAAACTGAAACGTCTGTAAAACAGAATTTAAGTTTGAACAAGGGAACATTTTGTGATATAGCATCAGATCCTGTTGTGATCAAATAAAAAATGTGTTTAGTATTTGTGCAGATTTCTGGTGTAATTCAATTCCTCCAGGAAATAATCATTAAAAAAAAGAAACAAACGAAAAATTGCCTTTTTAACAGTATGATATATCGTATCATGTTCCTAGTATTGTGTTTTGTATCGTATCACCAGATTCTTGCCGATACACACCCCTAATGAACTGTAACACTGCTCAGGTTGATTCATCAATATACTGTCAAAGGCAGTGGCGGCCGGTGAAGCAACTGTTTGGTGTGGTGCAGCGTCCGAGTCAGTTTTCAGCTGCGCTATAACCACATATCACCACTAGGATACGCCAAAGCACATGCACCACAGTTTGAACCCACGAAGACCCAAACAGCCACCGACAACCGAAAGCATCTACACATGTCAATGTGTAATACCTATTGATCCACTAATCCTATCAATACATGTCAATAATTGGTGTAAAATACAGATTATCATCTTTTAATGGTCATCAGATATGACCCATTTGGATGTTCATAGGCTCCGTAGTTACCGTGGAAACACTGTCATCTTCAACAACATTGATTCACCAGTAAAACCCATGGAGTTGGATCGATGACAGTGGATGGACATGCTTGTTTTTATATTCAATTAATGATCTTTGCTGAAAAAAGTCACGTTTTCTTCAGTTTTCTCTGTTTCTGATATAATAACCCTCAACTTTCATCAGGGGTGTCAAACTCATTTTAGTTCAGGGGCCAGATTCAGCTTAATTGGATCTGCAGTGGGCCGAACCAGTAAAATAATAACATAATAATATATAAATAATGTCAACTCCAAACTTTTCTCTATGTTTTAGAGCAAAAAAAGTTAATTTACATTATGAAAAGGTTTACATCTACAAACTATCCTTTTAAAAGATGTGAATAACATGAATAAACTGAAAAAATAAGTGTAATTTTAACAATATTCTGCCTCAGTTTATCATTTACACATGTACATTAGAACTTACAGATCACAGTGGATCTACAAACACACAAAACATTTAGTAACAGGCAGAATATTGTTAAAATTGTACTTGCTTCTCTTAAGACATTTCAGGTTATTTGCATTTTTTTTTTTTTTGTGCAAAATTATACTTTGTTTTAGTGTAAACACATGAAAATATTTACATTTACAAAGAGAAACATTTGGAGTTGTCATTATTTTTTTTATGTTATTATTTTACTGGTCCTGCCCACTGCAGATTGAATTGGTCTGAATGTGGAACCTGAACTAAAAGGACTGTTAATATCTTAGTGTAATTTTTGCATTTCACAAATTCATCCCAAGGGCCGGACTGGACCCTTTGGCGGGTTGGATTTGGCCCCCAAACCGCATGTTTGACACCTGTGATATACATGATCAGTGAATAAAATATAGGATAATACCTGATTTTTACTGTAAAAACAAAAAATACAGAGGATAATATTATAATAAATAGTGATAAATCACTTAAGAAAAGTTAAATATCGAGAAAAATAAACTATTTTGGAACTGCCACGTAAGTAGCACTGGGTCTCTGTGGGTTAAGGTAAGGAAAATTGTTGCAGTTTTGAAAAATATTTTAAAAATCTAAACAATATGTAAATAGTACAAACGTATTGAAATCAAACGGAGTGAGGTATTTGTGTGATTTGAGGGAAAGTCATTCGGGAGGTGATGGTGGAAATACAACAAAGTCAGGGAGGAATGTTCACAAGTATCAGCCGTTCAGTTACAGATGGACTGGCGTTCTTAGGAAGTGGGTTCTCTGGGACATGGCGGCGCCCCAAACAGGAAACATGTGACTTGACTGCTCATTAAATGAACAAAAACATTTTAAAGTCCACTTGAATGCAGATTAGACACAGTACTCAGCCTGTATCATGTATAGCTCATTTGTTTAAATATTCATGTTTTTCTAGAATTATTTTAGGTGATTCCTATCGTCTTCTTCTTCATGTGAGACAGCTCTACTGAGGAGTCCCCTCTGGTAGAAGGGGATGTCAGCTCGTATTGAACTGGTGTAGTTTATTTAAAGGGCTCATATTTATCTAAACCAGGGGTCTCAAACATGTGGCCCGGGGGCCAAATGCTGCCCACCAAGGGTTCCAATCCGGCCCCTGGGATGAATTTGCAAAATTTGAAAGTGCAAAACTTCCACAGTCAAGGTTATCGAACTCATCAGGTTCCACATACAGACCAATATGATCCACAGTAAAATAACAGCATATAAACCTACAAATGTACCTACAGATGTGAAAAAAATAATACTACACTATACCTATAAATAATGACAACTTCAAATGTTTGTCTTTGTGCAAAAAATAACATGAAATTATGAAAATAGTTACATTTACGCACTATCCTGTAACAATAACATGTGAATAACCTGAACAAATATGAACAACCTGTAATGACTAAAGAAAATTAAGCACAATTTGAACAACTTCCTGCCCGTTCCTCAGTGTTTAGTGTCTTTGTAGATCTGATCCATAATGCACATGTAGAAATGATAAGTTGAGGCACAATATTGTTAAAATTACACTTATTTTTTTTTATTAAGAAATTTCAGTTCTTTCAGGTTAATCACATCTTTTTTGTTTGGACAGTTTATAAAAGTATTTTCATAATTTAATGGGGGGGGGTTTGCACTAAAACAAAGACAAAAATTTGGATTTGTCAGTATTTATAGGTTATGTTATTATTTTACTGGTCCGGCCCACTGGAGATCAAATCAGGCTGAATGTGGTCTCTGAAAGAAAATGAGTTTGAGAGCCCTGATCTAAACCCACTTTTCTTAGTCTGTGGTTCATTTATTTGTGTGTTTGGACCCTAATAGTTCAGACAGTTTGAATTTGAACCCTCCAGCTGCTGCAAAACTATCTTTATATTCATTTGGACAAAAATCAAGTGGATTTCTACAACCTGTTTTAATTCCTTCTTAATTTGTTATATTTTATAACTAGTTACGTCACGACATTTGCACATATCAGGTCCAGACTTCAGACGAACATTTCTCCGACTACGACATAATTGTTTATCAGCAGCAGTAGTTGTAGTAAAAACTGAAAATATGTCCAAACTTGGAGCCCATTCCCTAAAATGTTCAGTTGTTGGTTGAACAGGACAGAGCAGCACAGCCAACAGCCTGGAGGGGGTGGGGCCTGAAGTGGCTCATGTGCATTTAAAGGGCCAGCGCTCCAAACCACCTTTCTGGTGTCATGACTCAGAAATAGGGTTGAAGAAGGACCTGTGGAGGTGAATGAATGAAGAATTCAGACGCAAGCAGAGCATTTACAGTTTATGGAGACCACAGGGAAATGTGGGAAAAGGAAGAATTCCATTTAAAAAAGCAAAATATCACTCCTTTAAGACAAATTAAATATAGAGGAAAATTCATTCAGGAACTGCTGTAAAATCACGCCTGGGTTTTAATGGGTTAAAGACTGTTATACTGTCGCCTGATTGGCTGCGCCGAATGTACCGCTACAGGACAAACTGTACACAATGGGACGGTGGCGTTCAAAGTGCACAGACAGTGAGCGGATCACGGCCACCGACGAGATAACGGCGACGACTACAGGGCAAAGAGCTGAGACCAACACACAATCACACCTGAGGACGCACAACACCGACACACACACAATGGAAGTCTGTGGGATGAAGAAGGAAAAACAGCAAAATGTAGAAGTAAAGGATGAAACTAAAACCTGTGCAGACACTTCACACAAAAAAAACCCCCAAAAAACAAAAAAAAAAACCCACAGCTCCAAAAACATACTTTCCTCTGGTTTTTACACATGATCCACCTCATCTTCTTCATTATTTTGGTCATCTCTTAATTATTTTCTACATTTTTGCACATTTTAATGATTATTTTCCTATTTTTTTTAACAATTTAATTAATTTTCTTGATTATTCCCTTGATTTTGTTGATTATTTTATTTAATTTTTGTTGATTTTCTTTGCTTTGTTATTTATTTTCTTCTTTATTATCTTGATTTAGCTCATTTTGAAGATAATTTTCCACATTATATTCATTTCCTTGATAATTTTCTGCATTATTTTATACATTTTGTTGATTATTTTCTTCATTAATTTGGCTATTTCTTTCTGATTTTCAAAATTTTTGCACATTTTAATGATTATTTTCCCCATTTTTTAAATCATTTTAAATTTCTTGATTATTTTCTTCATTTTGCTAATTATTTTATTTATTTTTGCTCATTATTCTCTTCATTTTCTTGTCTATTTTCTTCACTATTTTCTAAGTTTTTGCGTATTTTAATGATTATTTTCCCCATCTTTTATTATTTTACACATTTTTCTTGGTTATTCTCTTCGTTTTGTTGATTATTTTAATCATTTTTGTTCATTATTTTCTTTAGTTTCTTCTTTATTTTCTTAATTTTAGTTCATTTTGATGATAATTTTCCTCATTATATTCATGTCCTTGACAATTTTCTTCATTTTGATTATTTTATTCGGTTTTGATCATTTTGTCGATTATTTTATACATTTTGTTGTTTATTTTCTTACTTTTTAAAATATTTTATTCACTTTCTTAATTAATCTCTTTTGTTCATTATTTTATTCACTTTTGTTAATTTTTGTTGATTATTTTATTAATTTCTGCTCATTTTAATGCTTATTTTGTTAATTTATTTTTCTTAATTTCCTTCATTATTCTCTTCATTTTGTTCACTATTTCCTTCATTTTACTATTTATTTTGTTCATCATTTTGTTAATTTTTGCTCATTTTTTTCAACTTGCTATGTCTTATATACCACTTTACAGCTACATTTTCCACTGTTCTGTGTTACATTTAAATGATTCCCACTGGAAACAAGTGGCCCAGGGTTTAAATAACACTAAAAAAATCTGATCTTCTTTCAGTTACTTTCTTTTTGACCTTGACTTTATGGTTTAAATTAGGACCATTAGTATTAGAAAACTACATGTGATCCATTAGAATTGTTCACGCTTTGCTTTTTACAGTTTTTTTACGCAAATGTATTGTTTTGTCTGAAAGATTCTTCATATTTGACACTTTACTGGATCAGTATTGAATGAGAACAGACTCCTTTTGGAAACAAACGGACCAGGATTCAACAGGTTAAATACAAACTACATAGATAATATTTAATATGATTAATATTTAATCATATTTAATATGATTAAATATTATCTTGTGATATTTTAGGCTTTGGACTTGAACCTGAACTGAAGATGATCTCACTACATTAAACTAAAATACCATGTGATTTTGACCCTGAAGCCGCTTTGTGAGTCTAATATGAGGCGAGATGAGTCGTGTCTTTAATTATCCAAACCTCCTGAGGCATGCTGGGTATTAACTCTAACGCCATGAGGATGGTTTTTAACCATTGTTTACTTGTTAAAACCTGGAATCAAAGGGTTTACGTCCTTCGCTGCTTCATTCTCTCCAACAGGACGCCTCTTTCAGAAACACAGACCTCCATGACCTTTGACCCCGGTTGCCCCTGTGGTCTTTCATCCCATGATGCCTTTGTGTCCGCCTCCCATCCCCCGCCGCTGATGAGCTCCAACACGCTTCCAATTCATGACGTGAACAGGCTTTTACCGGTGAGGAAACTGAAACGTTGTGCTGACGTTTCAACTTTCACCCAGAGACGTGGACGTTCATGTGTTGAATCAAATCAAAGGGTGGATTTATTTGCATTTTTTTCCCCAGGTATTTTCTAAATACATACATAAATCATCAGTTCTGAGCCAAACATGACAGTTAAAATAACAATTTTCTACAATTTTGTCTTATTTTTCATATGCATCCTCTGTTTCATGCCACAGAAATGGAATGTTTTAGGCCTTCTTCACTGTCAGTGGTTGGACAAGAAGTACTGATAAGTGTCACAATAAATGTCATTATTAAAAGAAGACGACGAAACCAGACGGTTATTTATGGTTATGCATGATGCAACAACATGAAAACAACGTAGAAGACCCAAAGCCAAAAGTACGTCAAAGAAACAAGAAGAAAAAAATCTACATTAACGATGCAAAACAACACAAACCAATGTTAAAGATGGAAGATAAAAACTACATAAAAGACTCAAAATATGAGAAAAGATGAAACAAAAAAACTTTTTAAAAGACACAGGACGATTAAGTAAAAAATTTAACAAAAACTACACAAAAGACACAACAAAACAAAAAATACATAAAGGACATAACAAAAAAAATATATAAAAGAGTGAAAGAATGAAACCAAAACAAACAATAAGACAAAATCTACATTAAGGACACAAAACAACACAAACCAACTTAAAAGACACAACGTAAAAACTGTGTAAAAGACTAAAAACACAAAAAAGACGCAACAAAACAAAAACTCCTTAAAGCTGTGTTTGACTTTCATCACCAATTTTTCATCAAATTTGTAAAACCTGAATCACAGCCTGAGTATCACGAATCTATAAGTCTTTCCATGATTACTCACCTGAATCTCTTCCCTCACAGTGAACAATTTCGAAGTGTACTCCACCATAAACAAACTATTTGTTTACAAACGGAGCTGGTAGGTCACTCGGGCATTTTCGGAAATTTGTGACGACGTGCATTGTGGGAAACAGAGCTACGAGCAGCTGCATTATGGTCGCAGCGGCAACAAACACAGAAACGGCTTCATTACCTCCTGCTACTGCAGCTGCATATGTGTGTTGTTTTTATTGTTATTATGTATTTATTCTGCATAGTTTTTGCTTACTTTTTGTCATAATGATTTTTTTCTGTCTTTTTAAGTAGTTTTCATGATGTTGCATCTTTTTAGTAGTTTTCACTTTGTTGTGTCTTTTTTGTAGTTTTTGTTGCATTAAACCTTTGTTGTAGTGATTTTTTAAAAAACTTTTTAAGTAGTTTTTGTATCTTTTACATAGTTTTTGTTGCATCTTTTTAGTAGTTTTCACTTTGTTGTGTCTTTTTTGTAGTTTTTGTTGCATTAAACCTTTGTCGTAGTGATTTTTTAGAAACTTTTTAAGTAGTTTTTGTATCTTTTACATAGTTTTTGTTGCATCTTTTTAGTAGTTTTCACTTTTTTGTGTCTTAGACATAGTTTCTGTGTTGTTTAATCTTTATTATGCATTTATTCTGCATAGTTTGTGTTAAATTTTTGACATAATTGTTTTTTTTTTTGGGGGGGGGGGGGCTTTTTATAAGCAGTTTTTGTGTTTTTGCATCTTTTTAAGTAGTTTTTGTTGCATCTTTTTAAGTAGTTTTCACTTTGTTGTGTCGTTTACATAGTTTTTGTGTTGTTTTATCATCTATGTAGTTTTTGTTGCATTAAACCTTTGTCGTAATTTTTTTTTTTACTTTTAAGTAGTTTTTGTATCGTTTACATAGTTTTGCTGCATCTTTTTCAGTAGTTTTGTGATGTTGCATCTTGTGTGTAAATGTCTGTATTGTTTTTTTTTCCCATAGTTTTTATTTTATTCCCTCTTTTATGAGTTTTTTTTTTTTGTCTTATTTTATGTACTTTTCACTTTGTTGCGTCTTTTACGTAGTTTCTGAGTTGTTTTATCTTTATTATGTATTTATTCTGCACAGTTTTTGTGAAATGTTTGTCGTAATGATTTTTTAAAAACTTTTAAGTAGTTTTTGTTGCATCTTTTTCAGTAGTTTTGGTGACGTTGCATCCTTTATGTAAATATTTGTGTTGTCTTATCTTCCCCCATATATTTTATTTTGTTCCATCTTTTATGTAGTTTTCTTTTTTTTGGGGGGGGGGGGGGGTGTTAAAGTAGTTTTTATGATGTTGCATCTTTTTATGTAGTTTTCACTTTGTTGTGTGTTCTCTGTTCTATCTTCTACATAGTTTTTGTTGCATTAAGTCTTTGTCGTAATGTTTTTGGGGGTTTTTTGTGCCTTTGAAGTAGCTTTTGCATCTTTGACATTTTTGTTCCATCTTTTATGTAGTTCTTTTTTTTTGGGGGGGGGGGGTCCTTATTTTCAGTAGTTTGGTGTAACGCCAGGCTCTGATTTGAGTGAGTTTTTATTTTTCCTGTCGGTTGAAACTACTTGGACTTTGACCCGGTCCATGTGTGTTGGACATTAACCCGTCCTCTGGGGTCTGGGTGGACGCCGCTGCGTTTTGGGGTCATGTGACGGCGCCGTGTCCACGTCCTGTCCGTTCTGTTTGTGTTTCTGCCTCAGAGGCCGTTCATCAGGCCTGTATTTGCTGAGAACCCGGGGTGTGTTTCCTGTGTGTACACGCTGTTCTCCTACACGTGTGCACATGTTCGCTTTGATACCGCCACCTGGGGCGGGGGTGGGGGCGTGGCCGTCGCCGCTGTCCTCCCATTGGCCCATCAGTGTGAAGGTGTGTCAGAAGCTGGAATGATGCTCCCCGGGTTATTCCTGCGTTTCCTGTCACCGACTCCGTTCATCACTAGTAATAGTTCAGGGTGAATTTCATCCACATACTCAAAATTTTATATAACAAAAACTACTACAAAAGATGCAACAATCATGAAAACTAGTTAAAATAAGACCAAAAAAATTCATAAAAGATGAAATAAAATAAAAACTATGGGGAAGAAAAAACAACACGAACATTTACATACAAAAAGCAACATCACAAAAACTACTGCAAAAGATTTAGCAAAAACTATGTAAGAGATACAAAAACTACTTTAAAAAAAATAAATCATGGAGAGAAAACTCTTTGGACTCACTGAATTGCGCTGCATTTTTTTTTTTTACCAGAATGAATCTGTTGAACCAGAATGTGCTTAATCGCTCTGTGTCATGATTTAGGTGTGAATCGTATTGTATCACATTGCAAGGTGCCACACACGTACCTTTAATATATCGGATCGGAGATGCCGTATCAATATACGTATCGTATCGGCCTTACAACTAAGATTCCCAACCCTACCCTCTAGAGTCATTCAGGACAAAAATATCCACGTCCAAAAAACGACTATAAAAAATACAAAGAAATATAACATTTGTTAAATGGAAAATAATTAATGTTTTGTGTATTTTTTCTTAAATAACAATAGTGACATCAACTGAACTGACATTTAAACCTAAACGTACAGACTTTAACCTTTAAAAACAAACAAAACCTACACATTAAACCTCAGATAAAGCTGTGCAACTTCACACAATGTTCTACTTCATTATTGTACTTGTATTTGGGAGACTGATAATGTAGATGTTCATTAAAGCTCAGAGTAAGTTCAAAGGTTATTATGTAAAAACAGGGAAAACTGAAGAAAAAGTGACTTTTTCAGTAAAATATATCATTAACTAAACATAACACAAATGTCTCCATCAACTGTCATTTGTCAAACTATATGGATTATATTATTTATTTAATATTTTACATTAAATTTGTATTAATGTACATGTAATAAACATAACATGCTGTGCACTTTTAATACCCCTCGGCCAAATATAGCGCTTAGATAATTGAAAAGACATGTCATTTGACCTTGAAAAAGTAGGTCAAGGTCACCTGTTTTCAACAGCCTTCTGCTCTATGACACGATGCATCCACAGGATAAATTTGGTACTGATATCTCAATGCATTCTTCAGATAATGCGATTACGTCATTGAATGGACAGACAGACAGACAGACGACAAAGCGATTATACAACACTCCTCTGGTCAGAGTTAGACGAGGGGTAAAAACAGACTTCAGTCTGATTTAAGCTTTATAGACATACAACCAGTTTTGCAGTGTTTCTCCATCTTTCTTTATGTTATTATATCACCCACTGAATTTTGGGTTTTTCAATGCAAATCAGGTATTTTCCTATAATTACTGTTCATGTAGATGTTCATTAAATTAAATTTACATTCACAAACATGTATTTTAAGTCAAGTTTCAATCATAAAACCTGACTTAAGTCTGATTTAAGACTTTTCTTGCCGTTTTTCAAATAAATTTGTTCTCCACATTTATTATATTACCCTTTAAATTTAGCATTTTCAGTATAAATCGTATATTTTCTTATATTTATTTCACTGATTATGTAATTGTTCATTAAAACTCAGACTACATTCAAAGTTTATTTCATAAAAACAGAGGAAAAATGAACAAAAAGTTACTTTTCCAGTAAAATATATCATTAACTGAACGTAAAAACAAACGTCTCCATCCACTGTCATTTGTCAAACTATGTGGATTTTATTCTTTATTTAATATTTTAGTTTAAACTTTCATTCATAATGAGTTGTAAGTAAAGTTTCAAGTCAGAAAAACGGACTTAACTCTGATTTAACTTTGTGCCAGTTTTCAAATTGATTTTACTACATTTTACTACATCTACATTAATAGATATGTATTTCAAGTCATACAAACTGACTTAAGTTTAATTTAAGCCTTAACTATATAGAACTATTTTTGTGACATTTTTCACATAATTTTTTCTCTACATTATTATATTACCCTCTGAATTTTGCATTTTTTCAGTATAAATCATATATTTTCTTATATTTAATTCACTGATCATGTAGATCAGGGGTCTCAAACATGCGGCCCGGGGGCCAAATGTGGCCCGCCAAAGGTTCCAATCCGGCCCATGGGATGAATTTGCAGAGAGCAAAAATTCCACAGATTCATTTTAGTTCAGGTTCCACATACAGACCAATATGATCTCAAGTAAAATATCCTACAAAAAATAATGACTCCATATTTTCTTCTGGGTTTGATGTGAAAAAAATATTACATTATGTCTATAAATAATGACAACTTCAAATTTTTGTCTTTGTTTTAGTCCAAAAAATAACATTAAATTATGAAAATATTTACATTTACAAACTATCCTGTAACAATAAAATGTGAATAACCTGACATGTCTTAAGAAAATTAAGCACAATTTTAACAATTTTCTGCCTGTTACTAAGTGTTTAGTGTCTTTGTAGATCCGATCCATAACGTAGATGTAAAAATGATGAGTTGAGGCAGAATATTTTTAATATTACACTTATTTTTCTTAAGAAATTTCAGTTTTTTCAGGTTATTTATATCTTTTTTGTTTGGAGAGTTTATAAAAGTAAGTATTTTCATATATTTAATTGGGGGTTTTATTGCACTAAAACAAAGACAAAAATTTGGAGTTGTCGTTATTTATAGGTTATTAGGCTATTATTTTACTGGTCCGGTCCACTGCAGATCAAATCGGGCTGAATGTGGGCCCTGAAAGAAAATGAGTTTGAGACCCCTGATGTAGATGTTCATTAAAGCTCTGAGAGAAAGAGAAAATTCAGAGGTTTTATGTCAAAACTGAGAAAACTGAAGAAAAAGTGCCTTTTTCAGTCAAACATATCATTAACTGAATGTAAAAACAAGTGTCTCCATCCACTGTCATTTGTCAAACTGTGGATTTTATTCTTTAATCAATATTATAGTTTAAATCTACATTAATAGATATGTATTTCAAGTCAAACAAACTGACTTAAGTTTAATTTAAGCCTTATTGATATAGAACTTTTTTTGTGTCATTTTTCAAACATTTTTTTTCTACATTATCATATTACCCTCTGAATTTTGCATTTTTTTCAGTATAAATCATATATTTTCTTATATTTAATTCACTGATCATGTAGATGTTCATTAAAACTCAGAGTAAATCAGAGATTTTATGTAAAAACTGAGAAAACTGAAGAAAAAGTGACTTTTCCAGTAACATATATCATTAACTGAATGTAAAAATAAGTGTCTCCATCCACTGTCATTTGTCAAACTGGATTTTATTCTGTATTCAATATTATAGTTTAAATTTACATTAATAGATATGTATTTTAAGTCATACAAACTGACTTAAGTTTAATTTAAGCCTTAACTATATAGAACTATCTTTGTGCCATTTTTCAAACTTTTCTTTTTCTACATTATATTACCCTCTGAATTTTGCATTTTTTCAGTATAAATCATATATTTTCTTATATTTAATTCACTGATCATGTAGATGTTCATTACAACTCAGAGTAAATTCAGAGATTTTATGTAAAAACTGAGAAAACTGAAGAAAAAGTGACTTTTCCAGTAACATATATCATTAACTGAACGTAAAAATAAGTGTCTCCATCCACTGTCATTTGTCAAACTGGATTTTATTCTGTATTCAATATTATAGTTTAAATTTACATTAATAGATATGTATTTTAAGTCATACAAACTGACTTAAGTTTAATTTAAGCCTTAACTATATAGAACTATCTTTGTGCCATTTTTCAAACTTTTCTTTTTCTACATTATCATATTACCCTCTGAATTTTGCATTTTTTCAGTATAAATCATATATTTTCTTATATTTAATTCACTGATCATGTAGATGTTCATTAAAGCTCAGAGTAAATTCAAAGGTTTTAAGTAAAAACTGAGAAAACTGAAGAAAAAGTGAGTATTTCAGTCAAATATATCATTAACTGAACATAAAAATAAAACATTTATGCAGAAAAAACATTCATCTGTGAAGTTTTTCATTAGTTTTTGTGAAGTTTGGAGTTTTTGTTGTTGTTGTTGTTGTTGTTTTAAAGGTAATAAACCCCAGATTAAGGTAAAGTTTGATAAGTACAGGTCTGGACCGGTTCGGACCCGGATCCGGATCCGGACCCGGACCGGTGGGACTGACCTCCGCAGAACTCCCCTCAACAGGCAGGACATCCCGGTCTATTTGTGGTCCTGGTCCTGGTCTAGTCCTGGTCCTGGTCTGGTGAGCTCGGCTTCTGGTGGATGTCAGAGTCCTTCAGTGCAGATCCAGGCTCATATCTGGGTCTGACCGGACCTTTGCACTTTGCTCCGCGGTAAACAGAGACCCGGACCCGCCGTAGACCACTTCCCCCCCCACAGTCCACAGAGTCCAGACTCACAGATCCGGCATCGACCCAGAGGAGGAGGAGCGGGGGGAGGAGCTGTTTGACGGACTTTAATCCGAACTTCTCCAGGACTCCCGGTACCTCTGGATCCGGTCTAAACCCCGTCCCGGGTCCGCCCCTCCCGGATGATGCAAGTCCACAACCCGGAAGCACGAGCGCGGCGCGGAAACACATGCACGGGGCGGTGGAAGACGAGTCACGTGACCCGGAGTGGAAAGGGTTAAAGGGTTGAATGTGACGCAACAGGTTCCAGACCCTTAGAACCAGCAGAACCAGCAGAACCAGCAGAACCAGGCCCAACACCGACACACAACACACAGACTGAATATGACAAGAAATAACAGAAAACACAATGATGGAAATGAAAAGAAGACAAACTGACAGAGGAGTTCAGAGGAAAAAGATTTTAATAAAACACAGAATGAACAAAGAAAATACATGACAAAAGAACAAGAAATTAAAAAGATCAACAACATGAATTTAATTAGCATCAACATGAAAAAAAAAATGGACAAAATAGTCAAAAACTAAATAAGCATCAAAACGAACAAAAATCATAAAATGAATTAATTAGCATTAAAATGATCAATAATATAATCTAAATAACCATCACAATGTACAAAAATGGGCAAAATAGTCAATAATATGAACAAAATGAGGATGAGGATGGACAAAATAATCATTAAAACGAACTAAAGCATCAAAACAAACAAAACATCAATAAAATTAATTAATTAATTAGCATTAAAATGATCAATAATATGAACTAAATAACCATCAAAATAAACAAAAATGGATACATTTCAATATAATGAACAAAATGAGCATCAAGATGGACAAAATAATCATTAGAACGAACTAAATAAGCATCAAAATGAATGGAAAATCAATAAAATGAATTAATTTGCATCAAATTGATCAATAACATGAACTAAATAACCATCACAATGAACAACAAGAAAAGCACTCGGAGAGCGCCGACCTCCACCAAGACAGATGTGCCCCCCCCCAATCACCACCAAAATTTAATCATTTCTTCCTTGTGCCAGTATCAACATTTCCTAAAAATTTCATGAAAATCCATCCATAACATGAGTTATCTTGCTAACAAACAAACAAACACACAAAGCAAAGCGATCACAATACCTCCTGGCAGAGGTAAAAATTGGCAAAATAGTCAATATGAACAAAATGAGCATCAAGATGGACAAAATAATCATTAAAATGAACAAAATAAGCATCCAAATAAACAAAAAATCAATAAAATGAATTGATAAGCATCAAAATGATCAATAATGTGAACTAAATAACCATCACAATGAACAAAAATGGGCAAAATAGCTGATATCATGAACAAAATGAGCATCAAGATGAACAGAAGAATTAATTAAACAAACTAAATAAGCAACAAAATGAACCATCAATGAAATTAATTAATTAACATTAAAATGATCAATAATATGAACCAAATAAGCATCAAAATGAACAAAAATGGGCACATTATTCAATAAATTAACTAAACAAACATCAAAATCAACTAAATGAACAAATTAATAAATAACATGAACTAAATAAGCATCAGACTGAACAAAAAATGAACAAAATAAGCACAAAAATGAACCAAAATGGACTAAATGTGCATCAAAATTAACACAAAGACCAAAATAATCAATAATATGAACTTGATAAGCATCAAAATTGACAAAATGATCAATTAAACTAGCTTTTATGAACATCTACATGATCAGTAAATTATGTATAAGAAAATACCTATTTTTCACTGAAAAAAAAAAGCTAAATAAAGAAGATAATGTTATAATAAATGGAGATAAAACACTTAAGGTAGCTTAAATAGAGACAAAAATTCATTTGAGAACTGCCACAAAAGTAGCACTGGGTCTTAATGGGCTAAACTTTTTCCAGAGACAGACTTTGTTATAATAAATTGTGTCATATTCACAAACACAGACTAAAGGATGCAGATGGAGAGGACTAAAATGGACTAAAATGGACTAAACCGTCCACAGTGATGAATGAGGGTTCAACAGTTCGGTTCTAGTTTCAGCTGTGAACCAGCAGAGCAGGTCTGTAAATGCTGAGTTTCCTGTTAATGTTTCTCCCTGTGGTAAATGGGGGAGGGGTCTCTCTGTCGATGCCGAGGCTCATGGGAAGTCAACGGGTGGGGGTTGAGCGGAGGAATATACAGTAGACATAAGATAAAGGCCGAGCCGCGGCCCAACGTGTCTGTTTAAACTTTGTTCTATGGTAGAAGCTGCAGAGTCAGCGACAAAGCAGAGAACGCACATGCACGGACACACACACAGTCACACAACCGCCATGAATGAACATACACATGCAGCGGCCACGACCGCAACCGCCGCCCATGAAAAGGAACATTCACACATGCACCGCCGGCAAAAAATAAACATAAAGCACGACGTCACAGGCTGTGGCCAAAGGGATTTGTGTCCTGCATTAGTTTACATTTTCTAAAAAGTGTCAGCACAAAGGTCAAAGGTCATTAATGCTGCAAAGTACACAAAATGGACAAAATAATCAATAAAATGAAAAGGAAGAAGCATCAAAATGAACTAAGTAATCAATAAAATGAACTAAATGATCATCAAAAAGGACTAAATAAAAAATGAACTGGAGAAGCATAAAAATGCAAAAAATAAGCATCAGAATGACCAAATAAGCTTAAAAATTAACAAAATATTCAATAAAATCAACTAAAAAAAGCATCAAAATGGACAAAATAATTAAGAAAATAAACTGATAAGCATCAAAGTTGACAAAATAGTCAGTAGAATTAATCAGTAAGCATCAAAATTAACAACAAAAAAAAATCAATAGAATGAACTAAATAAGCATCAAAATGGAAAACAAAATGATCAATAGAATAAATTAATAAGCATAAAATTGACCAAGTAATTAATAAAATGAACTACATGATAATCCAAATGGACTAAATAATCAAAAAAAATTATCTAAAGAACCATAAAATGCAAAAAACAACAACAACAAAAAAAAACATCAGAATGACAAAATAAGCATCAAAATGAACAAAATAATCAATAAAATGAATTAATAAGCACCAAAATTGACAAAAATTAAAAAATAAAAATAACTAAACAAGCATAAAAATGTACAAAATAATCAATAAAATGAACTAAATAAGCATCAAAATGGACAAAATAATCACTGAAATTAATTAAATAAGCATCAAAATGATCAAAACAATCAATAAAATTAATTAGTGAGCATCAAAATTGACAAAATAATCAGTAACATGGACAAAATAAGCATAAAACTGAACAAAATAATTAATGAAATGAACTAAATATGCATCAAAATGGACAAAATAATCAATACAATGAATTAATAAGCATCAAAATTGTCCATCCATCCATCCATCCATCCATCCATCCATCCATTCTCTTCCGCTTATCCGGGGCCGGGTCGCGGGGGTAACAGTCTAAGCAGGGACGCCCAGACTTCCCTCTCCTCAGACTCCTCCTCCAGCTCTTCCGGGGGGACCCCGAGGCGTTCCCAGGCCAGCCAAGAGACATAGTCTCTCCAAGGTGTCCTGGGTCTTCCCCGAGGTCTCCTCCCGGTGGGACATGCCCGGAACACCTCCCCAGGGAGGCGTCCAGGAGGCATCCGAAACAGATGTCTGATCCACCTCAGCTGGCCCCTCTCAACGCGGAGGAGCAGCGGCTCTACTCCGAGCTCCTCCCTGGTGACTGAGCTCCTCACCCTATCCCTAAGGGTGCGCCCCGCCACCCGACGGGGGAAACTCATTTCGACCGCTTGTATCCGGGATCTTGTCCTTTCGGTCATGACCCAAAGCTCATGACCATAGGTGAGGGTAGGAACGTAGATTGACCGGTAAATCGAGAGCTTCGCCTCTCGGCTCAGCTCCTTCTTCACCACAACCGACCGGTACAGCGACTGCATCACTGCAGACGCTGCACCGATCCGTCTGTCAATCTCACGCTCCATCCTTCCCTCACTCGTGAACAAGACCCCGAGATACTTAAACTCCTCCACTTGGGGCAAAGACTCCCCACCGACCCGGAGAGGGCAGACCACCTTTTTCCGGTCGAGAACCATGGCCTCGGATTTGGAGGTGCTGATCCTCATCCCGCTCGCTTCACACTCGGCTGCAAACCGCCCCAGTGCACGCTGAAGGTCCAGGTTCGATGAGGCCAACAGGACAACATCATCTGCAAAAAGCAGAGATGAAATCCTGTGGTCCCCAAACCAGACCCCCTCTGGCCCCTGGCTGCGCCTAGAAATTCTGTCCATAAAAATTATGAACAGAACCGGTGACAAAGGGCAGCCCTGCCGGAGTCCAACATGCACCTGGAACAGGTCTGACTTACTGCCGGCAATGCGAACCAGGCTCCTGCTTCGGTCATACAAGGACCGGACTGCCCTTAGCAAAGGGCCCCGGAATCAAAATTGTCAAAAAAAAAAAAAAAAAAAAAAAAAAAAACAAGCATCAAAATGAACAAAATAATCAATAAAATAAACTAAATAAGCATCAAAATGGACAAAATAATCACTGAAATTAACTAAATAAGCATCAAAATGATCGAAACAATCAATAAAATTAGTTAGTAAGAATCAAAATTGACAAAATAATCAGTAACATGAACAAAATAAGCATAAAAATGAACTAAATAAGCATCAAAATTGACAAAATAATCAATAAAATGAACAAAGTAAGCATAAAAATGAACTAAATAAGCATCAAAATGGACAAAATAATCAATAAAATGAACTAAATTGCCAATATGAGGAGTTTACATGTCCTGTCCAGTGCCAGTGCAGAGGTCAAAGGTCATTAAGATGTAAAATCCCCTCAGATGTATAATCACTAATCACACATACTGGGCTGCTGTTAATAAAAGCCACAGATAAAAACACAATCTGCGACTTATCAGGAACAATGAGATGTCGTCTGAGGTGAGAGCGAAAGGCGAAGGTCACGTTGACGTACGACGCCATCGTCATTAGTTATTGATTGGATGGAGCACGTGATCGGAGCAGGGGCTGTTGGGAAATATCCCAGACAGAGGTCACATCTGTGGACACGAGGGGAGGGAACATCAGGACGGTAAATAATCTAATGTTTATGGATTCAGACGCACACTGAGCTGCTGCCAGTTACACATTTACCACTGGAAACACACACACACACACACACACACACACACACTGAGTAAAATAATAACATCATAAACTATAGATAATGACAACTACAAAGGTAAGCATCAACCTGGAACAAATGATCAATAAAATGAACTAATAAACATTAACATGAACCAAATAATCTATAAAATTAACTTAATAAACATCAAACTGAACAAAAATGAACTCAATAATCAATAAAATGAACCGAATAAGCTTTAAAATCAATTTTAAAAAAATCAATAAAATGAACAAATAAACTTCAAAATGAACCAAATATTTGATAAAATGAACTAATAAACATCAAAATGAAGCAAATAATCAATAAAATGAACAGATAAACATAAAAATGAACCAAATTATCAACAAAATGAACAAATATACATCAAAATAAACTAAATAATCAATAAAAATGAACTAATAAACATCAACATGAACCAAATAATCAATAAAATGAAATAAATAAGCATAAAATTGAACTAAATAATCAATAAAATGAACTAATCAACATCAAAATAAATCAAATAATCAATAAAATGAAAAAGCATCAAAATTAACCAAATAATCTATAAAATTAACTAAATAAGCATAAAAATGAACCAAATTATCAATAAATTGAACTAAATACACATAAAAATGGACAAAAATCAACTCAGTAATCAATAAAATGAACTGAATAAGCTTTAAAATCAATAAAATAATCAATAAAATGAACCCAATAACCATCAAAATGAACAAAATAATGAATAAAACAAATTAATGTATTCGTTTTACTGTACATGTGTAACTGAGGCAGAATATTGGTAAAACTGCATTTATTTTTTAAAGAAATTTCAGGATGTTCATGTTATTCACATTTTTTAAAGGACAGTTTGTAGATGTTAGAAAAGAAGTCCTTTTCTGTATATTTTTCAGTGACTTCAGTAATTAAACTGTCATTTCAAGGGTTCAAATCCTTAAATGATTGAATGTTTGGTAGTTTTGAGCAGGACTGAAGTTGTTTAATAGATTTATGCAGAAAAAAGTATAAAAAACCAAACTGACTCATCTGAGATTGATAATAAATACATACATACATACATACATACATACATACATACATACATACATATATACATACATAAATAAAACACCGCAGACACCAAACATTTGTTATCGATGAAAAAATCAGAAAAAAAGCAGAGACAGTGTGAACCTGTTTATATAGTGGGGTTTGGAAGTGGACTTTAGTTTTCACTCTAGTACAGAGTTAAATATTTGTGTGAAAACAAAGGGTGTGAATGTGACAAAGCAGCGACATTTACAGATTGAACCCAAACACACAAGTGAGTCCACGTTACACATTCAACGGATCACATGACAAGGCACCAGGTCAAAGGTCAGTCTGACAAACACACAGGTTTGGGTTAGACACAAAAACAACCAGGTTAGGGTTAGGAACAGAACCAGGGTTCTAGGGTTCAGGTTCAGGTTCAGGTTCAGGTCTTGGACTCATCACACATGAAACATACGAAGCAAATCAGAGCAACTGCACAACCATCAAGATGACCACATCACTGCCGCTCCTCTCCACCTCCTCCTCTACCTCCTCCATTTCTCCTCTCCTCCTCCTCTCCACCTCCTCCTCTTCCTCCCTCTTCCTCCTCTCCTTCTCCTCCTCCTCCTCTCCTTTTCCTTCTCCTCTCCTCCTCCTCTTCCTCCTTCTTCCTCCTCCTCTCTGCCTCCTCCTCCTCTCCTCTTCCCCCTCCTTCTTCCTCCTCCTCTCCTTTTCCTCCTCCTCCTCTCCACCTCCTCCTCCTCTCCTCTTCCTCCCTCTTCTTCCTCTCCTTCTCCTCCTCCTCTCCTCCTCTCCTCCTCCTCCTCCTTCTTCCTCTTCCTCTCTGCCTCCTCCTCTCCTCTCCGTCCTCCTCGTCCTCCCTCTTCTTCCTCCACCTCTCCGTCTCCTCCTTTCTCTTCCTCTCCTCCTCCTCGTCTCCTTTTCCCTCCTCTTCTCCATCTTCTCCTCTTTCTCTTCTTCTTCCTCTCCTCCTCTTTCTCTTCTTCCTCTCTTTACAGGTTTTTTTTTTTTTTGCACATGAACTTTTTATTGTTAAACATGTTATTTCCTCCTTGTTTTTATTTGCATAAATCTTTAGTGAAGGTGCTGGAACCCAAACATCAGGTTTATTAAATGCAGCAGCAGCCCCATCTAGCGGACACAGTTAGAACCTGCAGAAAAACACACACAAACTGACTTTATATGATGAAAAATGTGTTTGTCTGTTGTTGTATTTAACCCTCATGAATCACTGTGGACATTTATGTCCAGTTGTGTATTTTTTCTCTTCATCTTCATCATTTAATGTGTGTTAGTGCATAAGACACATTTTTAGAAATGACAAATTCTGTCTTTTGACTAAGTTTTGAATTATAATTCTAAAATGAACAAAAAATACTCCAAAAATACACAAAACGAACTAAATATTGAGTAACCTTATTGTTCATATTTCCTGCCAGTTGGTGTATTTATTGGAAATGGCATCTGTTTATAATAAACTACATGTCCCATGATGCACCAGTGCCATTCTCTGCTGTAGCGCAAAGAGCGGAACTGAGAGTTTACTTTCATTTTCCCACTTTGTGCTGAGTAACTGTGAGTACTGGGTCTCTTTGTCGGCTCTGAAATCCACTTTGAATCCTTTTGTTCTAATTGTTTTCGGTTTTATTCTTTTTATGTTTCTTTTATCAGTGTGTTGACACTTTTGACGCACGCGCACAAACATGGCTGTGGCAGTTTTCACCTGCGAACCAAACAAACAGGTGAGTCCGGGTCCAGGTCCAGGTCCAGGTCTAGGTCCAGGTCCAGGTTTATATAGAAAAGGGAAAGGGACGGAACCAGGTCTGGTGACATGAACAGGTGGGTCTGGGTGGTTCAGGAGGGTTCGAGTGAATCCAGATGGATCCAGGAGGGTCTGGGTAAGTCCAGGTGGGTCCAAGAGGTCCGGGAGGGTCCGGATGAGTCTGGTCCAGGTGAGTCCGGGTGGGTCCAGGAGGTTCTGGGTGAGTCCAGGAGGGTTTGGGTGAGTCCAGGTGGTTCCAGGAGGTCCAGGTTAGTCCAGATGGGTCCAGGAGGGTCTGGGTGAGTCCAGGTGGGTCCAGATGGGTCTGGGTGAATCAGAAGGGTTCGGGTAGGTCCCTGTGAGACTGGTCCAGGTGAGTCCAGGAGGGTACGGCTGAGTCCAGGTGAGTCTGGTCCAGGTGAGTCCAGGGGGGTTCGGGTGAGTCCAGGAGGGTTGAGGTGAGTCCGGGTGAGTCTGGTCCAGGTTCTGTGGACCACATGAGGAGACCCTGGTCCATCAGGTTCAACATCCACATCTGGACAAATGTTTAACCTTTAAAAAAATCTGGAAATAATAATAATCCTGTTTATTTCCAGAGTGAAAATAAGATTCACATCAGATTTATGGAATTTTGTTGGTTATTTAGTTCATTTTCTTCAGTTTTTGGGTAAATGTTGGTTATTTTATTCAGAGGGTTTTGTCAGTTTTTGCTCATTTTACTCATTATTTAGTTCATTTAGTTGTTGTTTTTTTTCAGTTCATCCTCCTTTTCTTTTCTTTTCATCCTGAGGACATTAAAACTGATACTGAGTTTATCATTTTGTTTCAGGTCGATGACTTCTGCCAGAAACTCACCATCGAGGTCATTCTCCTGGTTTTGTCTCTGTAATGATGGAATATTTTAAATTTATTTCACTCACTACGTTTCTCCGTTAAGTCGTACTGTGTGTTTTTATTTCCAGGCTGAAGATGCGGTGGCAAACCTTTTCCCTCAGAAGATTGAAGATCTGCAGAAGCTGTTACTGGTAGGTGTCTTCACTGTGTTTATGGGACAAAGGCATTCCTGCTGTTTTAGATGTTTAATATAATATAGATCTATATTATATTAAATATGTACAGGTCTAATTATATTACTATATGTAGGAAAGTTATTATATATTAACTGCTGCTTTATTGCAGTTTTCATGCTTTTATATAATAAATCCAACTGCTCTTTAAGCAACTAAAATGAAAGAAATAAAATTTGCCACAAGTACAAGTAATTTCTGTGACGTTCATAATTATTGTATTTGGAATACACACACCAGTAAAGTTTACACACTACAAGTTAGTATTCTGAGCTGGTACACAGTAGTCTGTATATAACCAAAAGTACACATTAAACGAATACAAATACTATAGATTTTCTTAGTAACAGTAACTTGGGTATAAGTGTAGTATGCAGTCTTTTATACCTGTATTAATGCTCACAATTGTGTTCATTTTGTTGCTTTTTTGGGGTCTTTTTTGTGCATTTTACTCAGTGTTTTATTAGTTTTTGCTCATGTTATTCATTTTTTCATTAATTTTGTTTCTCTTTTGGTTAGTTTGTCCTAATTTCTGTTTGTTCTATTTATTGTTTTGTTCATTTTGTTGCTTTTTGAGTTTTTTTTGTTCATTTTAAATATGTGTTTTATTAGTTTTTGTACGTGTTATTCATTATTTCATGAAGTTTGTTTCTCTTTTGGTTAGTTTGTCTTCATTACTGTTTGTTCTATCTATTGCCTTGTTCATTTTATTGGTTTTGGGGATTTTTTTGTTCATTTTCTTCAGTGTTTTATTAGTTTTTGCTCATGGTATTCATTATATCATTCATTTTGTTTCTCTGTTGGTTAGTTTGTCTTCATTTCTGTTCATTTTATTTTATTTATTGTTTTGTTCATTTTGTTGCTGTTTTGGGTGTTTTTTTTGTCAATTTTATTCCATTTTCGGTCATTTTGTTGCTTAATTTACTTATATTATCCATTGCTTTTCTTCATTTTGTTGATTATTTTGCTCATTCTTTTTGTTTTTATCATAAGGGTGATAAAAGTGATTATGATATCATTTGTTTGTTTGCTTTTCTTAAGTAAAGTTAACTAATTGAATGTTCTAGTGTGTCTCCAGCCGTGGACCTGAAGGGGATCATCTGCACCAAAATAAAAAAATATTTTTTATATATTTTTGTATTTTTTCAGACGTCTTTCAGCTGTGAAGACCTAGCGTCGCTGAAGGCGCCGCTGGACATCCCGATTCCAGATCCAGAAAAAGAGGAGGCCAAACGCAAGAAGAAAGAGGAGGTGGGTCCGATAGTTACCAGATAATTATTACGATAAACGTCAAATTGCTAAAGTTTAAAGGAAGATTCTGGTCCTGAATGAAAGTTAAGAAACCAGAACATTCATGTGGTTTTAATTATTCACAAAAGACACGACAATAATGCAGCGAAACAAAACCGAAGTAAAAAATTGTAAACGGATGAAAATGATGTAAAAGACGCAACAGGATGAAAGAAAAACAAAGACACGTAAAAGACAAAAACAAGACTTAAAAGATTAAACAAGATACACAACATAAAAAAACACAACAAAACGTAAAATATGGATCAAGATGAAATGGACATAGAAGAAAAAAAGGTAGAAAAGTCTGACCTGATGTTTCTGTTTTAGAAGGAGAAGGAGAAGGAGAAGGAGAAGGAGAAGAAGGACAAGGACGAAGACAAAGAGGATGAAGACGCAGGTAAAACATAGGTTAATGAGTACATATATGCATAAATATGTGTACATATATATGCATATACACACACACATATATGACACTTGGTTTATATATATTAAATACTAAAAAAGACGAACAAAAATTAATAGACAAAAGTACAAAATAGTAAATAATGTGAATAAAATAAGCAAAAAGAACTTCAATGCAAATTAAAAAGAATAAGATAAGTAACAAAATGAACAAAAGCAGCTGAGGTGATCAATAAAATGAGCGAAAATGAGTCATTCATTAAAATAATAAGTATCATGAACAATATATACCACAATCTGAACAAAATTGAAGAAAGAAATATTAAAATGAGCAACAAATTGAACAAAAATGAATAAATCTACAAAATAATGAAAAAAATAATTTGGAGACACTTGTTTTATGTTCATTTAATGATATATTTTGCTAAACTTCTCTCCAGTTTTCTGTGTTTTGATATAACCTTGAAATTAGACACAATTAGCACAGATCAGGTGGAAGAACCAGGTTAACGCGGTTCATTTACTACCTGTTAAACTGGGCGCAGTCTTTGTTCGTAGCTCCGCCCCCTGCAAACGTCTGTGCTCTGTGATTGGTTGCGGTGACATGAGTCCGTCTTGTTGGTCCTCCAGGTCCTCCCTGTGGTCCCATCGAGTCCAATCCTGCCCTGGAGGTCCTGCTGAACCAGGTCGACCCCGAGATCCGGATTCTGAAGGAGATGCTGAACCTGGTGAGTCCAGTTCAGGATGGGTCACATACCAAACATGTTTGTTTTTTGCTTTTTGTGGCTTTAATTATTTGTAAAAGACACGACAACATGAAAATGATTTGTGATTTAGTGATTTACTTCATTTTCATCTTTTATTTTTTGAGCGAAAGTTGTAGAAACCAGACATTTATTAATGGCTTTTATTATTTGTAAAAGACAAAAGAAATAATGCGTAAATTTTGTAAAAGATGCAACAAAATGGAAAAAAAAACTTGAAACTAACTTTTATTATTTGTAAAAGACAAAAGAAATTATATATAAAGTATGTTGTTAACAGTTTGTCTTTTACAAATTTTTGAATTTTACTTAGTTTCTTTTTTTTTTTTTTTTTAAGCTTTTTGGGGCTTTAATTATATGTAAAAGACACAACAACATGAAAATGACATCAAAAGGAGAAGTGGATAGAATAGATCAAACAAAATGAAAACGACAAAGGACGCTGCGAAATTAAGACAAATGTAAAGGAGCAGTGAAACAAAAATGATGTAAAAGATGCAACGAAATTAAAACAATGTAACGGTTCATTATTACTGTCTCATTTGTTTTCTTTTATTTTTTGATTGAAGTCGAAGAAACTGTAACTATTATTTGCAAAAGACAAGAAATAAGGTAAAAGATGCAACAAGATGGAAAAAATAAAAGATTTTTTGAGTAAAACTTGAAGAAACTTTTATTATTTGTAAAAACTTCATCATTAACGGTTTGTCTTTACATATTTTTTGTCTTTTACTTAGTTTCATCTTTTACTTTTAGATTTTTGTGGCTTTAATTATTTGTAAAAGTCACAACAAGATGAAAATGGTGTCAAAAGAAGTGGAGAAAATGTAATGGAAAGAGACAGATTTTTTTTTTTTTTCATTGTGACGCCGAAATGAAAAGATCCAACAAAATAAAAACGACATAAAAACTTAATGTTATAAAAACGATATAAAAGATATAACAAAATGAAAACAATATAACGGTTCATCATGAAAAAAAAATCAAAAATGGCGTTAAAAAAAAGAAGTGGTGAAAATTTTACGGGAAGAGATTTTTTTTTCGTTGTGACATCGACATGTTAAAAACTGAACATATTTTTGTGTATAAATATGTGTTGTTTTATAAAAGATCCTTGGATTACATCATTTCACCACAGTGATGTAAACTCTTACAGTTTCCTACTGATTTCCCGTCGTAAAAATGTTCAATTCTGATGAAACCGTTAAAACCGGCCCATGAATCCAGTGAATAACTGTGGTTTTGTTGCAGGTGTCGTCGTGGCTGCAGCTTCATATCCCTCAGATCCAGGATGGGAATAACTTCGGCGTGGCGGTGCAGGTCGGTAATGCCCCTGACACCGTTTAACGCATCCGCTTTCATCATGTCGATTCACATTTCTGCTCTTCATTCGACAGGAGAAAGTGTTCGAGATGCTGACGAACACACGCACCAGAGTCGACGCCTTCCAAACTCAGATCGCAAAGTAAGAATAAAAGCCCGACAGGTTCGTCGTGTGGATCCGAGATGTTTTAAGACGCTTGAAATGAGACGAAATCATCAAACAAAACGATGCAGCAGAAAGTTTTCCAGAGTCATGTCAACGAGCCTGTTTACGTGACTGTAAATGTCCAAAAACTGGGAGTAATCGGATAATTGTAGTAATCAGATCTGACGAGTATACATGCACTTAAGAAATGCGATAATCGGAAACCCTGGTTTAGACGCTCCAGTCCGTTATCGGATTTCTTTCGGAGTTCGTACACACATAGTGATAGTAGAATTAAATTTCCTGTTATTGTCGTCTGCTCATGTTTGACTACGTAACTTCCGTTGTCTACGATTTTTAATTGTGTTTATGTATGTGCGGACGTAAAAGAAGGAAATATATCAGCTTAACCTGTGTACATGCAGGAAGATATCAGAGTATTGGAGAGAAATCCAGGTGTATTAATCTGATTTCTCATAATCAGATTATTGCTGTTTACATGATCACTTGAATAATCTGAAAACTCCAGAAATCGGGTAATGATTGTAGTATTATTACCTAAGGCTACGTTCAGACAGCAGGTCTTCATTTGCAATTCAGATTTTTTGGTGAAATACGATTTTTTTCTGTGCTTGTTCATATTACACATTAAATACGACCTCTGTCAGTTTTGAATGTGAACTGAATGTGACCCTGAAGTGACCCGCATGTGCAAAAGAGGTCCTGACGTAATACGTGACCACACAGGTACGCACTGTGTTTACGGGAGTGACACTCCTGGGACGCAGAATTGTGACGTTTATCGCATTTCAATGATGTAAAGGTCGGATAAATGTGACCTAGCTGTTCAGACTTAAGTCACATTGCAAAATATCAGATACGTATCGGATTTAGGACCACATATGAAAGCGGCCTGGGTTGGATTTGAAGAAATCAGTGCTGTTCAAACTGTCTTTAACAGATCGGATACAGGTCACATATGAGCAAAAAAATCGGATTTGGGCCACATTTGGCTGCAGTCTGAACGTAGCCTAATACTCCGATCATTACTGCTCAGCATCGCATTTGTACTTTAATTAACATTTTATCATTATCGTACGGTTTTATCGGATGAGTAAGTTCTTGTTTCTTTGTTTTCATCAGGTATTACAGTGAAAGAGGCGACGCCGTGGCCAAAGCGTCCAAACAGCCCCATGTGGTCGGTATCATCGTGTTTGTTTCTACTTCCTGTGTTCGCTCTGAGCATCCCATCATGCATTTCTCTGCCTTGTTGTGGTTGTTTAGGGCGACTACAGACAGCTGGTGCATGAGCTGGACCAGTACCAGTACTCGGAGCTCCGCCTTGTGGTCCTGGACCTCCGCAACACATACGTAAGCCCCGCCTCCTCCTGCCTCGCAGCTCCTCCCATCAACGCCACCTCTCGTTAAACGGAGGCTAATTAGAAAATGAAAAAAAAAGAAAAAATGAAATGAGATGAAAATAAAGACACGAGAGATAATGATGAAAGGAGCTGCTGAGCACCGCCATTTTGCCTTTCGCTTTCATTGACCGCCGCTGCTTCCTCCTCCTCAGGCCGCGCTGTTCGACATCGTAAACAAGAACTACGACAAGATAAAGAAGCCGAGAGGAGACGGGAAAGCGCCGATCTACTGAGGATCTACCACCGTTCCTTCACCGGACACAAACTCCATTCTCACATCTCTGCACATTCAGCTTCAGTCAGAACGTTATTAGTTTCATTAATTTGGACTTTTTGATCATTAGGCCTGTGGTTCCATAATCAGTCTGTAATAAACTGTCTTGAAACTCACTGAACTGCACGTTTTAATCCTACAGCTGCACTGTCAACGATTTCATTTCATTTTAACTCTGTGAAAATAGAAAATAATCAACTTTTATCTATAATATTTTCATGACAGGATTAGTAAGTGATCACATTTAGTCTCTAACGTAACGATTGTCGTTTTCTGTATAAACAAGAAACAAAAATATATTTGGGTGCTTCTTTGAAACTGGTCCTAAAAACAGGACATGGGGCTAAAAATTCAAACCAGATGTAGACGAATGTTATGAAGCAGGTTTAGAAGCACCTTGGGTCTATTTTAAAAATAAATATTTACTGAGATAAAAGAGAAACTATTTTTCAGGTAAAACACATTTTTATGTTATTTTACATTTAATAGAAAAATCCACATGTAACACGGTCAAAAGGACACGAAAATTACGTGCTACTATTTTTTTTTTTATATATATATATATCTCAGGTACATTTTGGGAGTCGAACTAATTATGCAAGATAGAGTCATTCATAAAAATGACCGCTGTTGCAAAATCCCTCACGATTTATTTGTGTTTAAATGTTCAGGTTCTGTATGTAACACCAGTGGACACGATGGGGTCCACACCAAGATTAGATTAGAAAAACCACTAGGACTGACACATTTAACACAGTGTCTTTATTTATAGTCTATATAAGACCATTTACAGACATGTTTACGCATCTAATGCACTGACACCTAAGGAGATTTCCATGTCCTGTTTGGTCCTATTTTTGGTCAAAATATTTTATTCAAAATGCATTAATTTTGGGATAGATCCGAGCAAGAGTATATATTTTTTGTATTTATCTGAGGTCATCATTAGGTCCATCTTGGGGAGAAATATGTCTACATTTAAGTTTTATTATTGGGTCTAAAAAGCTGGAAAAATGCCAGATACCAAAATAAACCCCATTTCACAGAAGCACCCATATAAAAATGCCTCAAAATTAGTGTTAAAATGACAAAAATGGTTAAAGTTTAAACAGATTCAAAGACACAAAATGAAAACAATGTTACTAAAATGACCAAAGAGACATTACAACTTGAATACAACATAAAAAATAGTTTGTGTCCCTGTATCTCACTGACATGTTCTATTAAGAATCAATACCCAGTTGAATTTGTGAGGTTGTCAGGTTCTGTTCAATGTTAAAATCCTGTGGTTTTGATGCAGGATGACTGGAAAATAAACTTACCTTCCATCGATCAGGAACATAAGGCCTTCAATCCACAGTGATGACGATCCTAGCAGGAACCATTAGCCACTTAGCGCTTACTTGTCCCACCTCTCCTCTGTTTGGATTGGTTGCTTAATTGGACCAATCGCAACAGTTTCTACCCTCAGAACATCTTTTGTTAAGTAAAACTCCCATTTGTGTTGAGTTCAGGCAGAATGTGTTTGTGAAAGACATTCGGACACAGTTCAGAGAAGAAGATTGTTGAAATCTAGCCATCAGTGACCTTCAGTTTGAGCCTTTAAGGTCATCAAAGGTCAAAGGTCACGGACCCAAATGAAAGTTCATATATGACTTCCTATCAGTGCTCAATAATAACTATATTTATATCTCTAACCATTAACATATAATAAACCATCAAATTATGGACCATTATAAGTAAAGACATATTTGTAATATTTAAAAACAATTGTAAAAAAAAAAAAAAAAAATCATAATTTTTCAAAACTGTGAACAAACTTTGTAGACATTGTTGTCCCAAGGAACATACATAAAACATTTGAATTTAATCTGATGAGTAGTTTCGGAGAAGATTTTTGAGGAAATTACTGATGAAGATGATGAAGTTGACGCCGGACGCAGCGCCTTCACAGTAGCTCATGGTCAATCACCCAGTGAGATGAAGAAAAAGGACCAAAATTATTCTGAAAATGTCCTGTAACGTGACCTTTGGTTTAGAGAGGACCCTCCCAATAAAACGTATTATCATTATTACTATAAATGTGATTTTTCTGTAAAATTCAATATAACAGCTGTTCAGAAAATCATCAAACAGGTTAAATTAATAATCAGTAACTAAATGAATTCAATAAATGACATGAGAACTATGAGATACTGAAATACTAAGACATCGTGTGAATCAGTTACATATCAGAAGAAAATCAGTAAAACAGATTTAGTTTATTAAAAGGTGCAGTAGAAAACAGAGCTGAAAACAGAGGAGTGTTTCCTCTAAAACCCAGACCACATGAACACAAATAAAATACAAACGATACTTTATCTTATTCATGTAAAGCAGAGGGTCCGAAACTTTAGACATTTAGAATTTGACTGAAACTTAAAAGTATAAAAATACATCATGACTTAGTGACTAAAACAAAAAGGTAAATGTTCATTCACATTTGGGTTCTTCTATGAAACTGGTTCTAAAAACAGGACGAGGGCTAAAAATTCAACCCAGATGTAGACGAATGTTATGAAGCAAGTTTGGAAGAACTTTGGGTCTATTTTAAAAATAAATACTTACTGAGGTAAAATAATTTTTTTTAGATAAAATACATTTTTATATTATTTTATATTATATTTAATACAAAAATCCACATGTAACACAGTCAAAAGGACACGAAAATTACCTGGTACTATTTTCTTTGAATATCTTTTTATTCTCTCACAGGTGCATTTTGGGAATTGAACAAATTATTCAAGGCAGAGTGTTTCACAAAAATAACTGCTGTTGCAAAATCACTCATGATTTATATGTGTTTAAATGTTCAGGTTCTGTATGTAACACCAGTGGACACGATGGGTTCCACTCCAAACCTGGAATGAGACTGAGATTGATGAAAAACCCACGTGTGGATCAGAAAAACCACTAGGATCCACACATTGAACACAGTGTCTTTATTTAGAGTCTATAGAAGAGCATTTACAGATGTGTTTTCACATCTAATGCACTGACACCTAAGTAGGTTTTATGTCCTGTCTGGTCCTATTTTTGGCCCCAATATTTTATTAAAAATCCATTAACTACGGGATGGCTCAGAGCAAGAGGATAATTTTTTTTGTATTTATCTGAGGTCATCATTAGGTCTATCCTGGGGGGAAACATGTCTACAGCAAAGTGCCAGGTACCAAAATAAACCCCGTTTCATAGAAGCCCTCATGTATGTCATTATTCACATTTATTATGTTTGTCATTAGTTCGACCAGCGTCGAACGAAAATCAACCTGAAACAAACTATGACGTGGATTCAACTTTTTTTTAATCACATCGGTTTTTGTCCTGTTGTGTCTTTTGTTTTCATGTCGTCATGTTTTTCCTGTTGGTTGACAATGTCATTTTCATCTTATTGCGTCTTTTGCGTCGTTTTCATCTCGTCTCGTTTTCGTCTTTTGCGTCTTTTTCTTTCTTCGTTGCCATCTTATTATGTCTTTCACAGTGTTTTCTTCTTGTTGCATCTTCAACAAATAATGTAAACCCAAAGATAATTTGTTTCTTCAGCTTTTATTCAGTCTTGTACTGACTTGACATCTATTGTAATAAAACTTTTGTCTGCGTCTCGAAGCTAAAGTTAAAGTCTTTAACGTTTTCATGGAGTGAATAACTTTCCTGCCTGTTTTTCCGTCGTTCTGTTCAGTCTGTTCGTTCTTTTCACAGCCTTTAAATCTCCTTTAAGTTCAACGGTCGCTGTTTCAGAAGTTTCCACAAGTCCGAATAGAACTACGTGGTTTTCATCTTCTGGCTTCTTTTGTGGCATTTTCATCTGGTTGAGTCTTACGATGTTTTCATCTTGTTGCATCTTTTGCATCATTTTCATCTCGTTTTCTCTTGTCTGTCTTATTGTGTCTTTCAGTGTTTTTCTCTTGTTGCGTCTTTTATCTTGTTTCTGTCTTTTATGTCATTTCAGTCGTTTACGTCATTTTCGTATAATTGTGTCTTTTGTGTCATTTTTGTCATGTTGTCTTGTTTTAGTCTTGTTGCGTCTTTTCCGTCATTTTCATCTTGTTGCGTTGTTTTTGTCTTTTGTGTCATTTTTGTCTTCTGTCTTTTGCGTCATTTTCATGGTGGTGCATCTTCTTCGTTGTCATCTTCTTGTGTCTTACAGTGTTTTCGTCTTTTTGCGTCTTGTACAAAAGCACAGATCATTTGTTTCTTCACCTTTCATTCAGTCTCGTCCTGACTCGGCCTGGGCGTCTACTGCGGTGGTCGCTGTGTTTCGGAGGTTTCCAGAAGTCCGTCTCCAGGCAGACCAGGACAGACCCAGCTCACTTTGAGTCTGTACCAGCCCTGGTAGAGCCCCCTCCACCCCAGGTAGCCCAGAGCGCCCCCTAGCTGCTGGGAGGGGAACTTGGGAAAGTGTGCGAGTAAACAGAGCAGCAGAAACATCCACATGGCGAGTAACAGCGAACAGAGCAGGAACAGGATCCTTAAGGGGGCTCCCGGGGGACTCTGCAGGGACTTAGCGGCGTCAAAGATGGATATTTCCTCGAGCAGCAGGAGGCAGCAGAAGCTGAGGATGAACAGGTCCTGGGAGACCTCGTAGCCCCTCCACACCATGTTGGACCGCAGACACGTCACCTTGGTCTGGTCCTGGTGCAGGACCAGGATGGGCCCGGACGCCGCTGCCTGGGTCCCCGTCACGGGTCGGTAACAGGCCCCGGCGGCGTCCTCCAGAAGGGTCAGCAGGTGGCGACACCCCCACCACAGCAGCCCCACCACCCCCAGGCGAGACAGGTGGCGGAGGCAGACGGCGGACGAGCGGCGGGCCGAGAGGAAGAGGAGGACGATGAAGGAGCCCGTGAAGATGCAGGTCCAGCCCCATGTCGACCGCAAGAACTTCCTGGAGGAGGAACCAGAGAAGAAGAAAGTAGCTTTGGTGACGGAGTTTGAGCATGTCGTACCACCCACAGCCACTAGAGGCAGCTCCCATAGACTTACACTGAATGTACTGGTGTAATACCACCCACAGCCACTAGAGGCAGCTCCCATAGACTTACACTGAATGTACTGGTGTAATACCACCCACAGCCACTAGAGGCAGCTCCCATAGACTTACACTGAATGTACTGGTGTAATACCACCCACAGCCACTAGAGGCAGCTCCCATAGACTTACACTGAACATACTGGTGTAATACCACCCACAGCCACTAGAGGCAGCTCCCATAGACTTACACTGAACATACTGGTGTAATACCACCCACAGCCACTAGAGGCAGCTCCCATAGACTTACACTGAACATACTGGTGTAATACCACCCACAGCCACTAGAGGCAGCTCCCATAGACTTACACTGAACATACTGGTGTAATACCACCCACAGCCACTAGAGGCAGCTCCCATAGACTTACACTGAACATACTGGTGTAATACCACCAACAGCCACTAGAGGCAGCTCCCATAGACTTACGCTGAACATACTGGTGTAATACCACCCACAGCCACTAGAGGCAGCTCCCATAGACTTATGCTGAACATACTGGTGTAATACCACCCACAGCCACTAGAGGCAGCTCCCATTGTGCTGCCCCCTGGTGGGCACAGATAATTCAGTTTGGGTTCGTGTGTTTTGTCAGTTCAGAGCCACTGTAGTTGCTAGACTGCTGAAGAAGTCTTGTCAGTTGGGTTGCAGTTACAGACCAGCTACCTGTTTTTTGGCCCTACAAACACATCTGTCTGTGAGTATTGTGATATGTTGGGATGTTAAAGCACTGTAATTACTCGGTTGAGACTCTTTGTGTTGTTTAAAACCTTTATTTTTGTGCATTAATGGAAGATGCTAATAGCATTAGCATACCTATGGGATTTTCCATGCATTTTAGCATCATGCTAATCGCTATTATTGACTGCTGTTTTGTTTTTTTTTTCCGAACTGTAGCTCACACTGTAGGTGAATGTTATGTATGAAGTGCATATGCAAAACACTGATGGATTGTGTTTTGATGTTCTATACATGTTGGTGCTCATGAAAAATGTGAGTACACATGATTGTGACATGTATTTTGTTTTTGTGTTTGCAGTTTTACAGTCATCAAGTAAATGTCCAAAACAGCAAGAAGCTTCCTGGGTGTTTTCTTCGAAGAACTGTTAGCTATCTGTACGGCTAGTTCATAAACACAAGTGAAGACAGAATACCCATAGACTTACACTGAACATACTGGTGTAATACCACCCACAGCCACTAGAGGCAGCTCCCATAGACTTACACTGAACATGTTTGAACATACTGGTGTTTTCCAGGATCATTCTGATCTTCTTTGGACCTTCATGATCTTTTGTCTTGTTTTCATCTAATTTTTGTCTCATTCTTGTCTATTTTTTTTTTGTCATTTTATCTCACATTTGTCTTGTTCTCATCTTTTTAGTCTCTTTTTTTATTGTCTTTTTAGCTCCTTTCTGTCTTTTTTTTTTAAATTCAGTTTTGTTTCCATCTCAGTTTGGTGTCATTTTTATATTGTTTGTCAGGTTTTCATCTTTCTGTCTTGTTATCTTCTCATTTTTGTCTTTTTTTTTTATCATTTTGTCTTACATTTGTGTTGTTTAACATCTATTTTGGTCTCTTTTCTTGCTTTTGTCTAATTCTTTCACAAACAGACTTTCAAGGACTCACCACATACAAGCATTTAACCCCCCCCCCCCATCTCCATCTGCCTCACAACATTCTTCTTCTCTTCCTGTCCCCCCTCCTACAACCAAATCCATTGAAAAAGTTCCATCACATGACCACATGTACTGTGTTTATAATGTCTTTTGTCTTATGTATGTGATGTATGTGCGTGCATTATCATCACTGTAATCCTTTCGAAGGACTTGTGTTGGGCGCATGCGCAGGCGAGAGCTGCAAAACAAATCTACCCACGGGTACAAATAAAGTCACCTGAACCTTCTTTGTCTTTTGTCTTATTTTCTTCCTTCTGTCTAGTTTTCATCCAGTTTTGTCTCATTCGTGTTGAATTATTTTTTTGTCATTTTATCTTTCGTGTTGTTTTCATCTTTTTATGTCTTCTTTTTGTCTCTTTTTGTCTTATTTTCATCCCTCTGTCTTGTTTTCATCTCATTTTTTGTCTAACCCTTTGTCTGTCAGACCATCCATGACTGTAAAGACGCTGACTCCTTCATATTAACTGTTTCTTATTAGTGCTCTTAAATATCATCTAACACCAGACTGTGAAAAGTGCACAGTGACACTCGTAGAACCATCATTTCGTCATTTGTTGTCTCATTTCCAGGTACGTCTTCACCTGGAAATGAGATGACGGATGTGAGAAACGGTTATTGACATGTTTCCTCCTGTCGTGAATGTGAGTTGTTTGTAACTCAGATGCAAATCAGTTGGACGTTGTCCCAGAGTTAATCAACCACATCCATCTGTCAGGATCTGCAGCGTCTGAACCCGGGTCCAAAAACTAACCCCACAGTCAAAGCAGAGACTTAATGGAACCCCAAACCTGAACTTCTGACTTTTACGTCCGTGTTTCGCAGTAAAATACTGAAAATCTGCATCAAGGTTCTTCACTAAAACCTGGACCCAAATGTAGGTCATCAAATTCAGGGATGCTGACATCATTTTAGTTCAGGTTCCACAGTCAACACAATATGATCTGAGGTGGGTCGGACCCGTAAAATAATAACATAATAACAAATGCAAATTTACACATCAAAATAAGCAGAATAGTCCTTAAATGAGCTAAATAAGCATCAAAATTAACCAAATTAACAATAAAACGAAGTAAATAGCATCAAGATGAACAAAATAATTAATAAAATAAAGTAAATAATAATAAAATGGACCAGATAATCAATAAAATGAAGTAAATAAGAATCAAAATTAACATAATAATCGATAAAATGAAGTAAAAAAAGAATCAAAATGGACAAAATTAATAAAATGAAGTAAATAGCATCAAAATGAACAAAATAATCAATAAAATGAACTAAATAAGAATCAAAATGGACAAAATAATCAATAAAATGAAGTAAATAATGATCAAAATGGACAAAATAATCAATAAAATGAAGTAAATAACATCAAAATGAACAAAATAATCAATAAAATGAAGTAAATAACATCAAGATGAACAAAATAATTAATAAAATAAAGTAAATAATAATTAAAATGGACCAGATAATCAATAAAATGAAGTAAATTAGAATCAAAATTAACATAATAATTGATAAAATGAAGTAAATAAGAACCAAAATGGACAAAATCAATAAAATGAAGTAAATAATGATCAAAATGGACAAAAAAAATCAATAAAATGAAGTAAATAGCATCAAAATAAACAAAATAATCAATAAAATGAACTAAATAATAATCAAAATGAACAAAAAAAATCAATAAAATGAAGTAAACAAGAATCAAAATGACAAAATAATCAGTAAAATTATATAAATAAGAATTAAAATGGACTAGATAATAAAATTAAGTAAATAAGAATCAAAATGGACAAAATAATGTGTTTTGTTTTAGTGCCAGAAAAGTAAAACAACATAATGAAAAACTATATGAATACGATGTACAATCATCAACAATCTGATTGTTTAGAAAAATAAGCACAATTTTACCAATATTCTGTCAGTTTATCATTTCCACATGTACATTCTGACAGATGACAGTGGATCTACAAATACACTAACATTTATGAACGGATAGTTTATAAATGTAAACATTTTAATGTAATTTGACTTTTTTCACTAAAACACAGAGAAAAAATTGTAGTTGTCATTATTTATAGGTTATTCTGTTATTATCTGACTGCTCTGACCCACTTTACATCATATTGATCTGAATATTGGAATCTGAACTGAAACGATTTTTACTATAAAGAAAAGTTTAAAGTTGTCATCCTTTATTGTGATGCTTATTTAGTTGATTTCATTGAAAATTTTGTTCATTTGGATTTTTATTTACTTAATTTTATTGATTAGTTTGTTCATTTTGATGCTTATTAATTCATTTTATTGATTATTTTGCCCATTTTGATGCTTAACTAATTTTATTGTTAATTTGATTAATTTTGATGCTCATTAATTAATTTTATTATTTTGTCCAGTTTGATGCTTATTTATTTCATTTTATTGTTTATTTAGTTCATTTTGATGCTTTAGTTCTTTTTTTTTTTTTTTTTTAATTTTTCCATTTTGATGCTTAATTCATTTTATTATGTTGTTTATTTTGATGCTTATTTACTTCATTTTATTTTGTTTATTTTGATGCTTATTCAGTTCATTTTAATGATTATTTTGCCCATTTTTATGCTTATTAATTTGATTATTTTGTTCATTTTTATGCTTATTAATTAATTTTATTATTTTGTTTATTTTGATGCTTATTCAGTTCATTTTATTATTTTATTTTGATGCTTATTCAGTTCATTTTATTGATTATTTTGCCCATTTTTATGCTTATTAATTTGATTATTTTGCCAATTTTGATGCTTTAGTTCATTTTACTGATTATTTTACCTAATTCTATATTTACTTCATTTTGATTATTTTGTCTCTTTTGACGCATGATCATTAATTGTATTGATTATTCTGTTGTTTACCTGTGTATTTGTCATTGTTTACCGGTCCTTCTGTTTCATTATGCTACCTCAGATCATATTACTCTGTCAGAAGGGCGTGGCCTGTCCAGATGCTCACCTGTACAGGTAGTGCTGGCCTTTGGCGAGGATGCTGTACTTGGACACCCAGAAGCTGAGCAGCGGTCCGAACAGAACCAGACCGGACAGGACCAGAGGGAAGCGGTGCCGGACCGCGCCGCTGCCCAGGACCCGGGCCAGGAGGTCAGTGACCAGCTCCAGGATGGCGCTGAGGAGGCGCAGGAGGAGGCGTCCGGGCAGGAGCGCGTCGTTCACGTCCATGTTGGTCCGTTTCTTCTGGACTTTTCCCAGCGTCCTCTGCTGCTGCTGCCGGTTGTTTTCGTCGTTTCCTTCTGGTCGCACCGGTTCGACTGTGGCTGAGTTCCTACTTTATCGCCGTCAGGCATCTGGAACACATGGTTACAAACACCCCGGCCCCTTCAGCCTCAAGCCCCGCCCCCTCCACAGCGAGTGCAGACACGCCACCGCCACTGAGAAGAAGAATGAACACGGATGAGTCTCCTCAGGGTTTCATCTGGTGTTTCAGTTTGTTTTCCTCTCATTTTTTGTTTTGCTTTGTTCTTTTTCTGTTTCATTTATGTCACAGTTACTGAAATTTTATAGTTTTTTTTTTTGGTAATTTTTTTTAATTTTTTTTGTCTCATTTTCATCTTATTTTTACACACACTTGTCTTTTTTTACCTTGTTAATGTCTTGATTTTTTTTTTTTTTTTGTCTTAGTCTTGCTTTCTTTTTTTGCTTTTTTCGGTTTGTCTCATTTTTATCAGTTTCTTAATTTTGTCTCTTTTTTTTTTGCCTTATTTTCTTGTTGCTTTTGTCAAAATTTTGTCTAATTTTTGTCATAGCCTGTCTTCATTTTGTCTATTTTTTTGCCTTATTTGCATCATTTTTATGTAATTTTTCTATCCTTTTTTTGTCTAATTTTCATCTTATTGTTTTTTTTTTTTTTTTTTTTTACACATTGTTGTCTTTGTTACCTTGTTTTTGTCTTGTGCTTTTTTTGGTCTAATTTTTCTCTTAATTTAGTCTTGTTTTCTTCTCTCTTTTTTGTGCTTTTTTCTGTTTTGTCTCATTTTTGTCAGTTTCTTAATTTTGTCTTTTTGCCTTATTTTCACCTTGTTTTTGTCTAAATTTTGTCTCATTTTTGTCAGTTTCTTAATTTTGTCTCCTATTTTTTGCCTTGTTTTCAACATTTTTATGTTTTTTTTTTCTGGGCTCATTTTCATGTTGTTTTTTCCACACATTTTTGACATGGTAAAACCTTGTTTTTGTCTTGTTTTTTTGGTCTCATTTTCAAAAAAACAAACTTTTTTTTGTCTTAATTTTGCTTTGTTTTGTCTTTTTTTGGGCCTTATTTTCTTCCTTTCTTGCTTTATTGTCTCTTTTGTGTCATTATTGTCACAGTTCTATTTTGTTTTCATCTCATTTTGGCTTCTTTTTGTGCTGTTTTCTGGTTTTACTTTTCTCTTCTTTTGTTTCATTTTCTAGCATTGTTTTTGCCTTGTCTTTTTTCTTTTAATTTTGCCTTGTTTTCATCTTATTTTTGTCTAAATTTTGTCTCATTTTTCTCACAGCTTGTCTTAATTTTTTTTTTTTTTTTACATCATTTTCATTGTTTTTGTCATTCTTGTTTCTTTTTTGTCTAATTTTTTTCACACAGTCTTCTTATGACCTTTAATTTAGTCTTTTGTCTCCTTTTGTCCTTTTTCTGTTTTCATTTACTTTTACACCTTTTATTTTTCTCACTTTTGTCTTATTTGTCTTTTGTCTCTTTTTGCCCTTATTTTTATCTTGTTTTTGTCGTGTTGCTTTTTTGGTCTTGTCTCATTATTGTCACTTCTATTTTGTTTTCGTCTCATTTTGGCTTCATTTTTGTCTTTTCTGGTTTTACTTTTCTTTGTCTCATTTTGTAGCATTTCAGTGTTATTACCTTCTTTTTTATCTTGCTTTTGTCCCAATTTCCATAATTGTTTTTTTTTTCTCTTAATTTTGCCTCGTTTTCATCTTGTCTTAATTTTGTCTCCTAGTTTTTTTCCTTATTTACATAATTTTTTATGTAATTTCTGTCCCATTTTTTCCTCCTTTTCATCTTCTTATTGCCTTGTTTTATTTAACTTTTGTCTCAAGTGATGAAAAGTGACGTGTCACTGTTTTTGTTCCGAGAATTTCTAGAAAGTTTGATAAATCGAAAGAATTCTCCTATAATGTATGAACTACAAAGGACTATGAATTCATTAAAACACATTTATAATTTACTGTATCTGTAATTTTATGTGACTCAGTTTAACCCAGATTTAACCCAAAGAATAAATTCAGTTCTTATTAAAACTCGTTCACTGGAAACACATTTAAAGAAAGGTTTTATTGTTACTGTAAAACAAAGTTCTGAGAGTGAAATTTGGATGTAAATTCCTGAAAATTGCATAAACAGCGATCAGTGTTTACGATTTCCATCCAGACCTCGACATCAGACCACGAACATTCAGCTTTCGGAAACAGATCGGGTTAAACATCGTCCAAACGGGTTCTGTTCTAAATCGTGTGCTGACCCAGGATCAGCGCCAGGACTTTACAAACCGACAGAAAAAGGGACAGGATTAGGAAACGTGGCGTTGGAGACATGAAAGTCGAGACTGATTCTACATCAGCACACGAGGCGTCAGACCTGGAGTTCTACGTCCATTAGAGCAGATCCGATCACATGTGGACACGTTTAACGAAAAGGCCGCGAAAAAACACATCAGGACAAATCCAGAGGTGGGCGTGTCCTTCTCACATCTGTTTTATCTGGAAATATCTGGAATAAATCACAAAATATCCTCCTGTCTTTTTATTCGTGTCATTTTTTATCATATCTCATCTTGTTTTGTGTCTTAATTTTGTCTCCATCTCTTTTTTGTCATTTTCATTGTTCTTATCTAGATTTTCCCTTTTTCAGTCATTTCTTTGTTTTCATCTAATTTTTATCTTGATTTCACTCATGTTTTGTAATTTTTATACATTTTTGTCTAATTTTCATCTCATTTCCTGCTTCTTTTTGCTTTGCATCATGTAACTTTTGTCTCTTTTTGCTGTTTTTTTGCCACATTGTCATTTTCCTGTTCATTTTTATTCCTGTTTTTCATCTCATTTTATTCTCATCATGTCATTTACACCACATTTTTGTCTCAATTTTGTCTTTGATTTGTCTGTCTTTGTCATTTTTTCATATTTTCGTTGTGTTTTATCAAATTTTTTCTCTAATATTTGTTCATTTTCTCAGTTTTGGTCTTGTTCGTATCTAATTTCCTTCTCTTGATCTAACTTCTGTCTAATTTTTGCCTCAAATGTTAATTAATTAATGCGTTGCTGTTTTTGGAATTTGCTCCAACAATCCACACTGAAGTAAATGTTCATGATCCTTATATGCAGATGACATCCGTTTATATGTCACAGATCTTTTATTGTTTATAAATCTAGACAGGAGGTAAAATAAATTTCAGGCACTGCAGGTTTGTGTCATCAGCTAAAGTTTTATTTGTACAAACTTATAATTTAACTGATGCTACAGCTTACGCTCACTTTTTGTCGTTTTCATCTAATTTTCTTCATCCTTTTGACTCATCTTTTCCTCATTTTTATCTCATTTCTCATCTTTATCTGGCTTTTGCCTTGTTTTCCTCATTTAGATTTTTGTCTTTGACTCATTTTGCATCTTGTTTTTGTTTTGTCTTAATTTTCATCCTGTTTTTAGCAAATTTTGGTCGTTTTCATCTCGATCTCACTAATTTTTGCCTTGTTTTAAGTAACATTTGGCTAATTTTTATCTTGTCTTCTTCATTGTCATCACATTTTCCTTTTCTTTTTGATTAATCTTTTTCTTGTTTTTAATCCCATTTTATCTGATACTATTCTTTCTTTTTGGCTTATTTGTCTTTGTCTCATTTTGTATCCCTTTTGACTTGTTTCTTTTTCATTATTTTGTCTCTAATCTACTTTTAGTCTCACCTTTGTCTCATTTTTATCCTATTTTTAATCTTTTTTTCTCTTATTTTCATCTATTTTGTCTCAATCTGACTAATTTTCATCTTTAACCTTTTTTTCCTCAATTTTTGGTTTGGTTTTTATTTTTCTTCCTCCTCCATGTAACTTTTGTCTCATTTGCATGTCTTTTTTTGTCTCGTCTTCATCTTCACCTCTTTTCTAGCTGTGGATGTGTTCTATTCGAGTGGAGAACTCCGATCCGATCGTCCACTTGAGGTCAGATATCTCAGGATGGATGCTAACGCCAGGTCTGAACAGCGCCTCAGACTAATATCTAAATGCACTCTGTGATTGCACATATCATGAAAATACTATACATTTATACATATTCTCCTCATGGGTTTCTCCCTGTTATATCCAACATTGATTTGTGTGTATCTATCTTACCATTATATCTCATTAGCTCATTATTATTATTATCATTATTATTGTTGAGTGAGTGTGGTGCTTTGCCTTTTTTGAGCTTTAGCACTTTTAGCGTCAAGTGTTTTAGGCCAAATTCCAAAAGGCCTGTTTTTTTTTGCGCAAGACAGTGAGGCAAAAGCAAAAAATAACAAACAAACTTTACGTAGGTCATCCCAGGCTATTACGCCATCCCAAAGTATACGTCACAGCCACTCTATTATTTTAATCATTAACATCCAGCATTGAATTGAAAAGATATCGGAGTCTGTTTTAGTCCTTGAGAATTTGTTGCCTCCTTCCGTCGAGGCTGGCGTCCCCCTCGTCTGAGGCGAAGTCACTTCTTCGGACGTCTTTTCAGCAGTCTCTCGTCTTCTGTTCCTGGATCAGGGTTTTAATCGTCCCTCGTTCGCCTTCTCGTTCCTCCTCCAGAGGATGGGTTTGTCTGTGCTCCCACATCCTCACAGCTCCGTCCCACTGTGGGAAAACAAAAAATGACGTGAAGATGGAAAACATCGCACGACAAAGTTTACTTACATTTACAAAGGCGCAAAGTTAAAGGTTAAAGGTCAAGTCACCTTATTATCCTTGTGGGGAAAGTCAGTCTCTGCATTTTACTCATTCTAATCCATGCATAGAGTACATGTTAGTATTAGCGATTAGTATTAGCATGTAACGCACATGTTATCAGCTTTGGTAAAAAAAAAAAAAAAAACTAAGCTAAATATGTAGAGAAAAAGTTTACTAACTTTATTATCCCTGAGGGAAATTCAGTGCCAACATTGTACTAATACACACAGCACCTAGCATAATCAATTAGCATTAGCACCCATTATCAGCTTGTGGTGAAAAAAAAGGTTAACATGGTTTATTATCCCTGGAGGGAAATTCTGTGTTTATATTTTACCCATCCTAGAACACACAGTACCCAGAGTTAGCGATTAGCATTAGCACTTGGCACACATGTTATTAGCCTTTCATGTACAAAGAAAAGATTTACTTGCTTTATTATCCCTGGAGGGAAATACAGTCTTAACATTTTACCTATCCTAATACACACATACGGTACATCCCATAACACCCAGCATTAGCATTAGCAATTCTAAATAGCATTTAACGCACACCTCATCAGTGATTGCTAAAAAGAAAAAAAAGAAAATGTAAAAAAAGAAGGAAATTCAGTCTTCACACTGTACCAATCCTAATACACAACGTGCCTAGCATTAACAAGTAACATTAGCACTTAGCACACATGTTATCACGCTTTGGCTTAAAAAAACAAAAGGCTTACTTTGTTTATTATCCCCATAGATTTTAACCATCCAAATACATTTATCACCTAGCATTAGCATTAGCACACATTAGTAGCAGTGGGCTGCGTCTGAAGGCACATGGGGACCGACTCCAGATCTTCATCAGCACTGTGGTGAAGCGCAATTAACCTACATGTATCTGTTTTTAAGACATTTAAAAAAAAACATTGCACCGACTGAATTTAAATACATTTATAAATGTTAAAGATTAACTTACTTCATCATGCTTGTCGGGAAATTTTGTCTTAGCAATTATCATGAGGATTTATCCCACGTTATCAGTTTTTATTAACAAGACTAAAAAAAGTTGACTTCATTTAGCATCCCTGGAGGGAAATTCAGTCTACATTTTACCCATCCTAGTACACAGAATACCTAGCATTAGCATTGGCATTCAACATTAGCATTTCGCACTCATGTTATCAACTTTTTATTTAAAAGGAAAAAAAGTTTACTTGCTTTATTACCCCTGAAGGAAAATTCAGTGTTTTCTTTTTACCAATCCACACACATGCACAGTACCTAACATTATGATTAGCATTAACACTTAATGCACGTTATCAGCCTTTGGTAGAAAAAAAAAAGAGGTTTACTTGCTTTATTGTCCCCATAGGGAAAGTCACTCTTTAAAATGTACCCATCCTAATACAGTTGCATTAGCATCGGTACACATTAGTAGCAGTGAGCTGCCTTTGAAGGCACTCCAGGACCAACTCCAGACCGTCGTCAGCACTGTGGTCCAGGAGAATTAACCCATATTTACCTGTATTTTCGAGACCTTTTAGGGACAACATATCAGCTTATTATCAGATGACATTTCCTGGACACCACCGAGCTCCGTCTCGATCATCTGAGTCCTGTATGTCCATGTCTTTGAACCAGTTCTGTGTGTTTTAATGAGGCGTTACTCACAGAGCTGCTGATGATGTTGTCTTCGTAGGGATGCCAGCTGACGTCCCTCACACAGGCGTCGTGTCCGGACAGTCTGGTCACCACGGAGCCCGTCAGCACGTCATAAACTGGACAAACACAACACAACCCACCGTTAGTCACCAACGGACGCTGACATAAAGACTCATTCACGCAACAGACACGCGATGTGACTCACTGATGATTTTGCCGGTGGAGCATCCGGAGTAGATGAACCTCTGTCCGGTGCTGAACTCCGGTGAGAAGCGGCAGCGAATGAGCGTGTGCAGGACGCCATGGCCACGGTACGTCATCACTGACGTGTCGCCTGTCAGCTTATGTCTCTTTAAGGCTGCAACAAACAACAGGAGACATGGAAATAAACAATACAGGTGTGTAACAGTTCACAAAGTATATATATGTATGTACAATTACCAGCAAATTCTACTTCAAGTATTAAAAGTCAGTGTTTTACTGTTAGACATGAATGATTAAAGTACTTTCAGATGCATGTAGACAAGGAAAAAGTACAATATGAGGTAAAATTATAAAGTATTTAGTTCAATTGTATCATGCGGTTAAACATCAGAACGCTGTGAAAACAAATGACTCCCCTCTAGAGTCATTCGGAACAAAACCGATCATTTCTACAAAACAGCAAAAAAAAAAAAAAAAATCATGTTTTTCCTGCATAAAAAAACTGTCAGCCCTGTTCAAAACGACCAAACATTCAATAATTTTAAGAATTTAGACCGTTTAAATGACAGCTTGATTACTGCTCTAAGAAGTCTCTGTCTTGACAAATTTCAGAATTCTAATTCTAAAATCAACAATACCCCAAACAAGAAACAAAATGAACTAAATGAGCAACCTGAGGAGAAAAAAAAACTAATAAACCACTGAAAACAATGAAGACAATAATCAACAAAATGACCATCAGAGAAATAAAATACAATGGATAAAAGGAAATAAATATGAATAAAAAAAAAAAAAACACTCAAGTCATTTTCCAAATATTTGTAACTATCCTCATAGTAGTTTTTGGACAAACAAAGATTATCCAAAAATACTGACTTTAGTAGATGAACAGTTTTGTGTAGTTTCAGATTTAACATTTACTACCCTCTTCATTCATTCAGGACAAAAAATGGCCAAAAACTGCAGTAAAAATAGTAACAAATATCACATTTGTTATACAGAAAATACCTCTATGTACTTTTGTGAATTTTTTGTGTATTTTTGTGTATATGTACTAAGGTATTTTCATCTTAGATTTTCTATGTTATGTTGAGGTGTCACTCATAACGCTGTCGTATCCGCTGCTCTTTTCTTTCTCCTCCTGTCGTCCTCTACCCCCCCATCCCCCTCCCCCCCTACCTCTCTGGGGAACCTGCTGCCAGCGGTAATCCCAGTTCTGTTGGGTGACGGCCAGGCGCGATGCTGCCAAACCCTCTTTGGGAGAGAACTTCCTGACGTCCCACAGCTTGATGGACTGGTCTTTTGAGTTGCTGATCAGATAACGTGCATCGCCCTGAACGTATAAAAAAAAAAAAAAAAAGACAAGACATGACATGAGATGATGAATACCAAACACAGGAAGCACTTGAGACCACTTCCATAATATTTACCTGCTTATATTCATTCACTGTGTCATGAATTTGTTCATTTTGTTTGGAGGTTTTTGTTCATGTTTTGTTCAATTTGTTTTGTTAATTTTGTGATTAATTTGTTTTTTTTCTCATTTCATTTGTGTTTTTGCTTATTTTGGTCATTTTATTAATTATTTTGTTCCTTTTTGTAGAGAATTTATAGATTATTTTGTCAATTTTTAATAATTTTGTTTGCTTTTTGCACATTTTGTTTATTTTTTGCTTATTTAGTTCATTTTTTTGATTATTTTGTTCATTTTTGTCACATTTTGTTGATTTTTTTTGGTCAATTTCTGTTCGTCTTGTTGATTATTTCAGTCATTTTGTAGAATTTATTGATTATTTTGGTCATTTTTAATAATTTTACTTGCTTTTTTGCTCAGTTTGTTTATTTTTTGCTTATTTAGTTCATTTTTGTCACATTTTGATTTTTTGTTAATTTCTGTTAGTTTTTTTGATTATTTCAGTCATTTTTGTAGAATTTATAGATTATTTTGGTCATTTTTCTCATTTTATTTGTGTTTTTGCTTATTTTGGTCATTTTGTTGATTATTTTGTTCCTTTTTGTAGAGAATTTATTGATTTTGGTCATTTTTAATAATTTTGTTTGCTTTTTTGCTCAGTTTTGTTTGATTTTTGCTTAATTTGGTAATTTTTACTCATTTTGTTAATTAGTTTCCTCATTTTTGTTCATTTTGTTGATTATTTTGTTCATTCCTGTTTCATTTGTTAATTATTTTGGACATTTTGTTGTTTATTTTGGTCATTTTTATCCAATTTGTTTGCTCTTTTGCTTATTTTGTTCTTTTTTTTGCTTATTTTGCTAATTTTTGCACATTTTGTTGATTACTTTGCTCATTTTTCTTCATTTTGTTAATTACTTTGATCTTTTCTGTTTAATTTGTTGATTATTTTGCTCTTTTTGTTGATTATTTTTGGGTTTTTTTTTCGTGCGTTTGCTTTTTTGCTTATTTTGTTGATGATTTTGCTCATTTTTGTTCATTTGGTTGATTATTTAGTTCAATTCTACTTCATTTGTTGACTATTTTGGACATTTTGTTGTTTATCTTTGTCATTTTCATTCAATTTGTTTGCTCTTTTGCTTATTTTGTTTTGTACTTATTTTGCTAATTTTTGCACATTTTGTTGATTACTTTCCTCATTTTTCTTCATTTTGTTGATTATTTTGTTCTTTTCTGTTTAATTTGTTGATTATTTTGTTCGTTTTGTTGATGATTTTGGTAGTTTTTATTCATTTTGTTTGCTTTTTTGCTTACTTTGTTGATGATTTGCCTCATTTTTGTTCATTTGGTTGATTATTTTCTATTCATTTTTGCTTTATGTTGATTGTTTCTGTTCAATTTGTTACCGGTATGAAACATCAGAAAACTAATCTCATAAATCTCATACTGTCTGCTGAAAAGTGGTCAAGGGGCATATGTGTGGTCATTGGAACCTAACGTTTCCTTGTACACAGGCCAGTATGTGCTGCTGGTGGAGTCAGCTGACCGCCGCTGAGCTGCTGTGTGTTACTGATGGGATGGAGGCGGTACTCCACCTTGCTGTGGATGAAGGTGATGCCGTCTCGGTGTCCGGCCAGCTGTCCGACAGGCTGCGGTCTGTCCTCCCGCAGCGTCCGTCTGTCCCACACCTTGCACAGCGCGTCGTCGCTGCCAGAGAAGAGCAGCTGGGACGAGCTGTCGGCGAACGCCACCGCATTCACGTCGTCCTCGTGGGCATCAATCTGAAACAGACAGAGCCCCAGTGTTTGTGTGAGGCTGCGTGTTGTATAGATGCATACATGTGTGAAAATGTGTCGTCTGTGCAGAGAAGACCGGCTCCAAACAAAGGAGAAAGTCGAGTGCGGACGGATTTGCACATTAGTACAAGAGTGGAACGCAGTCGACGCTCAGACAATTAACCTTCAAAAATCCAAACAACTACCATCGACCAAAACCATCTACTGGTCTATGATGTTTAATACCTGTTGATCCACTAATCTTATCAATACATGTAAGTAATTGGTGTAAAATGCAGGCATTCATGCGTGAAGACATCGAAGTATTAGGGAGATATCCAGATGTGTTCATCTGATTTCTCATAATCAGATTATACTATTTACATGATCACTTGAATAATCTGATAACTCCAGAAATCAGACAATGACCAGAGTTTTAGTGTGAATGTAAACACGGTTCATAGTCACAAAGTGCCTCACAATTAAAATAAAGCAGCTGAGTAAATAATAAAATAACAGAAGCATCATGAAAGTAGGTATACACATAAAGAAATATAGGAAAATACAGAGAAAAAGAGTAAAAAACATAAAATCATATTAGTCGTATATAACTTGTTTAACCCATAGAAACCCAAATACCCACCGTTGACCAAGAGCATCTACTGAATTAAACTGTTTAATACCTGTTAATCCACTAATCCTATCAACCCATGTAAATAATTAGTGTAAAATACAGTTATTCATCTTTTCATGGTTATCAGATATGGACGTTCAGAGGCTCTGTAGTTACCGTGGAAACACCATCATCTGCTACAACATTGATTCACCAGTAAAACCCATGCAGTTGGATCAATAACAGCAGATGGACACACTTGTTTTTTGTATATATTAAATGATAAATAAAACAAAAATGAACAAAAAAAATATATCAAATAATAAAGTGAAAAAATAAGCAAAAAATTTACTAAAATGAAGTAAAAATAAATAAATTAGCGACAACATGAACAAGAACAGCCAAAGTAATCAACAAAATGAATAATAAATCAGCTAAATAATAAATAACATGAATCATATAAGACACAAAATGAACAAAATTAATGAAAAAACAATAAAATAAAATGAATAAAAAACAAATAAACTAATAAATAAAATAAACAATCTTCTACAACATTGATTCACCAGTAAAACCCATGCAGTTGGATCAATAACAGCAGATGGACACACTGGGTTTATGTTCAGTTAATGATATAGTTCATGAAAATGTCACTTTCTGCCTCAGTTTTGATATAAAAACAACTGTATTTACTCTGAGCTTTTATGAACATCTAAAACATGATCAGTGAATTAAATATACATTCCAAAAAATGCGCGATTTACACAGAAAAATGCAAAATGCAGAGGATAACATTATGAAAAATAGTGATAAATTACTTAATAAAGGTTAAATGTACAGAAAAAAATCATTTGTGAGTTGGTGCTAAAGTAACTGTGGTTCTTTAAGGGTTAAAGATTTGGTGGAGATTGAACGGAGCTGTGTAATAAACAACCTCTCAAACGGCCGCTACAAGGGATGCATATCTGAGCAGACTGACTCCTCAGCTCCATTAAAGTTTTATAGCGTTTGTGACGAGGACTATATCAATCTAATTACATTCTGCTGCACTCCAGCCCATTTATTCACACTGATGAAGCCAACCAACACGTCTGCAATACTTAAGAGACATTTTCTAATCCTTGACTTTAAGAAAAGTGTCTGAGAACTTGTAAAATGGACTTACAGGTTCAGTGTGTGATATTTACTGACATCTAGTGGTGAAGTTGCAGTAAAAGCCCTGGTTAGACTGGGGATATTAATTTTCAAAATTAATCTATATTTCTAATTAAAGTTAAGGTAAAAAATAACAATGTATGTTTTTCCTCAGTATTTGGCCTCTGAAGAAATAAATAAATGAACGAATGAATAAAATATATACATTAGAGAATGGAAAAGACACGAAAAATAAATAGACATAGCCTGTATTACATATGTGTATTACATATATATTAGTATGTCATTTTTGTAGTTTTGGTGTTGAAAAAACAGTCAGAAAAATGCAAATTTGTGATTAAAATGGTCAATATTGAGAAAAGTTCATTCATATTTATCAGTTATGATCAGGATTTACCTCAGTGAAAGTGAAAAATATTAATATAGAGGATTGTGTCATGTTTGGCTTCTAATGACACCAGAGGATGTTTGTTAAGTTGACAGCTAAGGGTTGACTCAGTGGTTCCAACCTTTGCTGGCTCATGACCTTTTAACATCACAAATTTCTGGCGACCCCAGACAGTCAAAACGGAGACTTTTTTTTTTTTTTTTTTTTTTTTTTGCAAAAATGAATTTGTTTTTGATCATGCAATAGTTTGCTATACTATGTTGCAAATAAACGTTAATTTTAGGGGACACTTAGTCTATATAACAGTGGTTCTTAACCTTGTTGGAGGTACTGAACCCCACCAGTTTCATATGCGCATTCACCGAACCCTTTTTTAGTGATGGCCAAGTGGGGCGTGACATCACGAATCATATGTAGGCCGTCAGGTCAACCCGGTTTTCGTTTCATCTCACTCCGAACTTTCTGAACCGCGCAATTTTGACGTAAAAAAAAAAGATAATTGCATGTAGTGTATCAAAAAAAAGTTCTCGTTGTACTCCTTCAGTATTTTTGTGATCGTTGTTTTATTAGGGCACTAGCTCGGCTTTAGTGTAATACGATTTCTCCATCCGCGACGGTGCGTCGGTCGTCACATGATTGTAACTGACCAGTGCGGTGACCGAAAAATGTAAACAAGTGCTACACATGGCTGCCTCCGTGGTTAACAGGAAGTAGCAAAAGTTATAACGATGTGGAAAATACTCAAATAATTCATCGTCAGATGAGTGGAAGAGATTATAAACACTTCCGGGTGTGTTGTAGTGCTATAAGCAACAACAATACACCGCGTATATTGGATGTCAATCAGAGACAGAGTCTCCGAAGCTGTTTGTTTACATACACGGACCTAGCCCGACACACACACCCGACTAATGAGTCGAGTGTGTGTCTTGACCTCCGCCGAACCCCTGAGACTGCCTCACCGAACCCCTAGGGTTCGATCGAACCCAGGTTAAGAACCACTGTTATATAATGTATATTATTATGGACGGAGGCAGAAAAGCCAGGTGTAGATTACTGCACAAAGGGAGAATTGGATTTTCCTTGGTCAAGATATGTACAGTCAGTCCAGCTTGGATTTACAAGGCTGACAATTAATACTGAACAAACAATAACTCAAACTATGAATTATGAAAGAGCTGTAGCATCTGAAACTGACCACAATGAACATTTGACAGATAAACAGAACCACAGTGCTGCAGTTTCATAACCACAGTTTGTCATGTCTTTTATGTATTGAGATTGTCTCTGTCAACTCACCATATACTTTTTATTAATAAGTTTGTTTGTTTTTTCTTATCAGTTACCAGAAATTTCAGGCGACCCCATTTGAATTCCAGGTGATCCCATGTGGGGTCCCGACCCCAAGGCTGAAAAACACTAGGTTAACTCTTAACCTTTAAATGCATAAATGGATCAAAAATGACCTGGTGAAGTTGTTTTCTTGTAATATCTTCTATCTAATAAGTTGTTTTTATTTCATATTCCCGGTATTCCTCAAAAACATGTTACTGACATCATGCCATATGCATTTTTAACTTACCTTTTACAGATTTTATGAAATTGTAGTTTTTGTATTACTATCCCATGCTTCCATAAGTGGGTCAAAATGACCTGCATTCATTTACAATAGAATTACACCTGAACCTTCAATTTAACATTCTTTCATTCATTCTAAAGCAAATCCAAAGAACTCACTTACTAAATGAATGTTAACAGTGTTCTATTGCTCATATATACTATATACTAGTGATTCTCAACTGGTGGGTCGTGACCCCTAAGTGGGTCCTAAACCCGTTTTCAGTGTGCCACAGGCCTTTGTCTGGGCAGAAAATAATGTTAATAAACCACTCCTGTGCTTTATTTTGTATAGAGCTGAGCGCCATCCTTTCACTTTCCCCAACAGTAGGTGGCAGTAATGCACTGTAATGATAATAAACACCAAACATTTCACAGCATAAAAGAAGAAGCAAAAGTTTCTATTCAATCGTGACGAAATTCAGGTCTGACAACGACTCCATCAGATCTGGTTTTACCTCCACTGGACAAAAACCTCAGTGTGTTTAATTCTTCAATAAGTGACTGAATACACTTATAATTTTTTAACTGAGTTCACTTTTTTGGTTTTGGTTCAAATGGACCTAATTTAGCGTTAAAGGGAATATTTCCATATTTATCATCGCCACCTGCTGTGGCTTGTCTTCTGTGTTTTCATACTGGGATATTCTGTTTTATCTCAGGTTCAAAACTCACCATCTTTACATGAAATAAATTTGAGTTGAACTTTTATCAGTTTGGGTCTTGTCTTGTCACTGAGGGGTGATAGTGGGTCCTGAAGCCAGACCAGTTAAGAACCGCTGCTGTATAATATATACTGTTCTTAACTTATTAATATATTATACCGGGGTGTTCAAAGCCAGTCCTTGAGCGCTGGTATCCTTCATGTTTGAGATATTTCCCTCTTCCAGCACACCTGGTTCAATTACTGATCAGCTCATCATCATGCTCTGCAGAAGCCTGATAACGATGTAATGGCTTCCAGGTGTGCAACATGCAGGATACCGGCTCTCAAGGACTGGAACTGAATACCCCTGTATTATACTATGTTATTATATTATATAGTATATATACTTTGCTTTTAAAATTTTCAAAATATTAAAAAACATTTTAAAATAAAATGGAAAACTAAAAAAATATTTCAAACATAAAATTATTCTTTTGTGGACCAAAATATAATACAAATTCTTATTTTTAACATGACAAATTGACAAACGTGGCCTAAAAACCCATTGATTTTACCACAAGTCATTTTTTACTCATTTATAGATGAGTGCAGGGTCCAGACACTTGTGCATCTAAGGGTTAAAGACCTACAGCTATTTTTGTGGTGAGTTTTCCTCGGTTTTCAACATTAGAAAGTGACTGGACAGGGAGTGGAGGAAAAAGTGACCTAAATAAACACCTGATCGCAGTAAAGTAGTACAGGTTACTGTGTAGTAGCTCTGAAAACACACAACAGTTTGTAATGCTTTCACATGCAAATGGGCTCTTTTCACAGCAGACGTTTGGTTTGTTCCAACAGGTGTTAGTGACAATATTAACAAAGGCTGCGTCTACAGTGAAGCAGCATCGACGACACCACGGCCCTGAAACCGATACAGACATAGAACGCAGCCATTGTCAACACTAACAATTACACCTGTGCTATTTCCTGTCTTGACAAACCAAACGGCGCACTGTCAAACAGGTCTGTGACTGCACCAGATCAGTGAATAATGAGGAGGTTCACTCTGACGTTTAGGAGTAAAACTCTACATGAGCAGCGGTGGTGATCAGGGTGAAGTTCTGATGGGTTTGGTCCGTCAACAATATTGTTGTGTGTTTTGCATCATTGGAGTCTTTTTATGATGGTTTTTTTTTTACATCCTTTACATCATTTGCATCTTATTACATGTTTTACATTTTCATTTTGTTATGTCTTTTTTGCATCTTATTGCATTTTGTGTTTCGTTTTTTGCATCATGTCGTTTGTGTCTCATTGCATCCTTCATATTTGGTGTTTTTGTGTTTTTTTTCTACAACATTTACATTTTGTTCCGTTTACCGTTTTCATTTTGTTGCATTTTTTAATGAAAGTCTGCATCTTTTACAGCGTTTATCATCATCTTGTTGGCCCCTCGTGATCTTTGTCATTTTTTGTGTCTTTCATATTTCTGGTCTTTTTGTGTGTGTGTGTGTATGTATATACAGGGTGGGGAAGCAAAATGTACAATATTTTGAAGTAGGGATTGAAAGACAGTGTATGACCAATTAGTTTATTGAAAGTCATGAGAATTTATTTGCCACAAGGAAATTTACATAATAGAAAATGTTTTTATTCTATGTGTCCTCCTTCTTTCTCAATAACTGCCTTCACACGCTTCCTGAAACTTGCGCAAGTGTTCCTCAAATATTCAGGTGACAACTTCTCCCATTCTTCTTTAATAGTATCTTCCAGACTTTCTCGTAATAGTTTTGCTCATAGTCATTCTCTTCTTTCCATTATAAACAGTCTTTATGGACACTCCAACTATTTTTGAAATCTCCTTTGGTGTGACGAGTGCATTCAGCAAATCACACACTATTTAACGTTTGCTTTCCTGATTACTCATATGGGCAAAAGTTTCTGAAAAGGTATGGATAATAGTGTTAGGTATGATTATGACATCAATATATGTTTGGTTTCAAAACAATTGACGTAGTGCCTGCTGAGAAAGAACAACTAAATGTTCATTGTAAATTTTGCTTCCCCACCCTGTGTGTGTGTGTGTATATATATATATATATATATATATATATATATATATATATACACACACACACACACACATATACATACATACACACACACACATATATATATTTTTTTTTTTTTTTTTTTTTACATAATTTACATGGCACCTTTTCCGTCATTTATGCCCTTTATAAAGATTCCGTTTTTTATGTTTCGGCTACACCTGTAACCTTCCTCATTCTTTTAATGTTTGTTTTTTTCAACATTTGCAACTTTGCATCTGTTACATTTTATGTTTTCATTATTATTTGTGTCATTTTTGTATCATGTCATCCTTCAAATTCAGTCTTTTTGTATCTTGTTTTGTCTTTTACATCTCTTACATTTTGCATCTTATTGTGTCTTTGACATCATTTGTCATCATCTTGTTTTGCGCCTCATGACCTTTATATCATTTGTGTTTCTTTTTCTGGTGTCGTTTACATATTTTTTTCCTTTTTTTTTACAAAAATTACATGACTTCTTTTCCATAATTTGCGTCTTCTTAAGTTTTTTGTTACGTCATTTGCAGTTCATGATTTATATTTTCATTTCGTTCGATCTTTTTACAATCTTTGGGCGTTACTGCATCCTAAATCTTTTCTTTGCGTGTCTTTTCCATCATTTCCATCTTATGCTTTCTGCATAATTTGATTCTTGTTGCATCTTTTACATCATCTGGATCTTGTTTTGTCTTGTGTATTTTTGCATCTAACAGTTTAAATAACTTCAACTCACGACTAAAACTGAGCCGTTAAACCTGAAAGCGCTAATGATTTCCTATTTATTGTCATGATTATGGGATTGGAGGTGTTCACTACGATGATGTTTTGACCCAGACCAGCACAATAAAGTGAGTCAAAACCATATATGGGCAGGAGGAAGTAGAGGACACATGAAGCACAGAGGTAAGGAGGGACCGGGCAAAAGGAGCGAAGACAGTGATGAAGCAGATGGTCGAGGTCAGCTGCTGACTTCCACTCAGGGGGAGGGAGGGGACGAGGGTTAAACCCCCCCCCCCCATCGTGGAGGCGGAGCTCGACTCTCTGCTGCTGCGCGACAAACGACAGGTCGGCGGAAAAAAAGTTTGTGCTCATCGCTCGCGGGCACCTCACCTTGACCGAGAGACGAGACGCAAAAAAACACTCAGAGGTGAATGCGACGCACATGCGAGTAGAGGCAGAAATAAAACGCACTGACCTTCAGCGTCCGTTTGTTCTGGTCCAGATCAAACACGTAGAGGCAGCCGTCGTTTGCACTGGAAAGAGAAAGAGTCGTAACGAGCCGGTGTGAACACAGCCGACAAAAACTCCACATTTACCTTGAGAAACATTTTCTGAAAAGAGGCTTCGGGACATTTTCAACTCCGTCGGCCGCTGCCTTGAAACATAAAAGTGAATTGTACTCACCCTCCCAGGATCTCCTTGCCATCTGTGGACGCCGCCAGTGAGAACACACAAAACCTCCTCTCATCTGGGCTACAAAGCACAAGAGCGCACGCACGCACGCACACACACACACACACATACATACAGGCAGGTTGAGACTGCAGCAATACCAGCCGTACAGAATTACAACTACACCCACTGTGCCAACCCACACCAGACAGAAAGCTCAATGAGGACACGCATCAGCCTTTTAAACAATGCTATTGTTAAGACGTCTATGGCTTTCATGGCTAGGGATGGGAACTGATAAGAATTTAGTGATTTCCGGTTCCATTATCTGTTCTCATTGGATGAGGCGATGAACTATATAATACAACTGGATTTGTTTGCATTAGCCCCTGACATGTCTGTGGTGAGCGTTCTGAATGCATGATTTAGTTCAATTATTCCTAAAAATTGTACCGTTTGCTCAATAGGAAAAATTTCAAAACATGCTGATAAAACAGACCTTGGTCTTTCCACAAACATCTGAGCATGCTCAGAGCACAGAGCAGAACACAGAGCAGTGAGTGAGACAGACTCGCTGTAAAAACAGACAGTTGGGCTTTTTTTTCCCCAGTTTTCCTTGTGTTTTTTTGTTTTTACTGTTGTTTACAGTGTTGTGATGATTTCCCTTTATTTTTTTTTACTGGGTTTTTCCCCAGTTTTGACCGTGTACCTACTTTTTGGAGATCAACCAGATGTCAAAAAGCAGCTGGACTGAGCCCCAAAACAAAAACTACTGGGTCCAAATTCAAATCCTTGTTGTTCAGTGTGTTCCAGTTCACAGTTCATGTTCAACATCCTAAATCTCTTATTGATGTACATTCTCAGTGCCTTATTTAGTAAAAACCTGTCAAATTTAAATTCCTCTCTTTGTCTTTTTCTGTTATTCCATCCTGTTTTGACCCTAAAACACACAGTGAAGCAAAACTACTGAAGAAAAGGAACATGAGCACATACTCACAGCAGCTTAAGGGTTAATGTCACATATGCTCTAACTTAGGGGTGTCCTCGAGGGCCGGTGTCCTGCATGTTTTACATATTTCCCTCTTCCATCACACCTGGAAGCCATTCCATCATTATCAGGCTTCTGCAGAGCATGATGATGAGCTGATCATTAATTGGACTCTGTAGGGTCTGCATCCAGAGTCATCACCCCCTTTGCTAAGCAGCCAATCAAACACATCCCATTGGTGCAGTTTAATTGGATGCTGTGGTTAAATGTTTTTGCATGTTGGAGGTATTGCACCATTTGTCATAATGGAAGCTCTGAAACTATTGCAAATGGCCCTAGTGTCATCTTTACTGGTCAAATACAACCAGACTTTAGAGCACGGCTGTCAAACTCATTTTAGTTCAAGGGCCACATACAGTCAAATATGATCTCAAGTGGGTCGGACCAGTAAAACAATAGCATCAAAGCCTATAAATAATATAGTGTGAAAAAAGGAAAATTATATTATGAAAATGTTTACATCAATAAACTAACATGAACAACCTGAAATGTCTTAAGAAAAAATAAGTGCAATTTTAACATTATTATTTCTCAGTTTATCATTTATACATGTGCATTAACAACTTACAGATCACAGTGGATCTACAAATACACAAAATATTTAGTAACAGGCAGTATATTGGTAAAATTACAGTTATTTTTCTTGATTTTGCAGGTTCTTCATATATGTTCAGGTTATTCACATTTTTTTAAAAAGACAGTTAATATAATTTTCTTTTTTTTTTTTTTTCCAACACTTAAAGAAAAAAACTGGAGTTGTCATTATTCATAGGTTATTATGATAATATTTTACTGGTCTGACCCAGATTCAAAGGAACAGAGTTACTCAGAAACCGTTCTACACAAGAACTGGTTCCCATCAATAGGTGTAAGTTTAACCCATAAAGACCCAAACATCCCAAAAATAATTGGTGTAAAATGCAGTTTGTCATCTTTTCATGGTCATCAGATATGACCCATTTGGACGCTCAGAGGCTCCGTAGTTACCGTGGAAACACTGTCATCTTCTACAACATTGATTCACCAGTAAAACCCATGGAGTTGGATCAATGACAGTGGATGGAGACACTTGTTTTTACGTTCAGTTAATGACATCTTTGCTGAAAAAAAAAAAAAAAAAAACTTTTTCTTCAGTTTTCTTTGTTTCTGATATAAAAACTCAACTTTACTCTGAGCTTCTACATGATCAGTGAATTAAATATAGGACAATACCTGATTTTCGTGGGGAAAAAAAGCTAAATTTATAGGATAATATTAAAATAAGTAGTGCTAAATCTTAATAAAGGTTAAATAGAGAGGAAAAAAATTCATTTGGGGGCTGCCATAAAAGTAGCACTGGGTCTTTATGGGTTAAGGCTAGAATAAGGTTTGTCTTATTTCCACTGTGTATTTATCTGGATATTATTATTTTCGATTCCCATCCCTCTAAATAATGGCACTTTGTTAAAATGGGTTAAAATGATGCGTGAGGGTGAGGAGGAGGAGGAAGAGGAGGAGGAGGATGGATGTGGGGATGACAGGTTCGGGCAGATTCATTCATCCAGATGGTAATGAAGGTGGGGGGGTGGGTGGGGTCTGCTGGGGGATGATAGATTACCTGCTCCGTAATGTTATAAGTTACTATGAGGGGAAACACTAACTTGAGGTCCAGGGCGGTGTGGTTTTCACTGTCTCCATCTATACTGCACAAATGAACTGTGAGGAGGACACACAAAGAGAGACAACAAACCAGTCACCACAAACGCACCGTACACAATACACATACTTTACACAACATTTTCTGTTTCACGATTTCAGACTAAAGTTTCAGGATTTTGCTTTTGTCTTCTACAGTTTCATCTTGTTACACTGTTTACGTCTTATTGCATCTCTTACAGGAGGGATACTTGTTTTTTTTTTTTTTTTAAATGGAATTCTTCATTTTCCAACATTTCCCTGTGGTCTCCATAAACTGTAAATGTTCTGCTTGGGTCTGAATTCTTCATTCATTCAACTCCACAGGTCCATCTTCAACCCTATTTCTGAGGAATGACACCAGAAAGATGGTTTGGAGCGCTGGCCCTTTAAATGCAAATGAGCCACTTCAGGCTCCACCCCCTCCAGGTTGTTGACCGTGCTTTCTGTCCTGTTCAACCACTTGTGTTGGATAATACAACCAACAACTGAACATTTTAGGGAATCCACACCAAGTTTGGACATATTTTCAGTATGGACTACAACCGCTGCTGCTGACAAACAAGTATGTCGAACACTGAGAAATGTTCGTCTGATGTCTGGACCTTCTATGTGCAAATGCATGACGCAACTAGTTATAGACGTAACATATTAAGCGGGAATTAAAACGGGTTGTAGAAATTCACTCGATTTTTATGAAAATGAATATAAAGATAGCTTTGCAGCACCTGGAGGGTTCAAACTGAAACTGTATGAACTATTAGGGTCCAAATACACAAATAAATGAACCAAAGACTAATAAAAGTGGGTTCAGATAAATATGAGCCCTTTAAATTCTGTTTTTTGTGTCTTTTTACATAATTTCCATGGTATTATGTTTTTTGTTTTTTACATCATCTGTGCTTTGTTGCATCTTTTTGTCGTCTTATTTCACCTGAAGACTCAAGTTTCAGGTTTTCTCAGACTATATTTCACATCTTTGAAAACACATATTTGTTCAATCCGTATTTGTAACTGGATTTTTTGTTCACATCTACAAAAAACTACTTCCTGTCAGTCATTCTTCCTGGAACTTTTTCTGGAATTTAACCCTCAAAGACCTAAACAGTCACCAGCGACTAAAACCATCTACTACTTTAAATTATTCAATACCTGTAGATCCCCTAATCATATCAATACATGAGTTTTTAAGGTTTTTTTTTTATCATCTGTAACTGCTGCAGAATAATACCACTCATCTCCTGTGTCATCTGAAAGTCAGATTATGAACTGAATCCATTTATTGATCATCTGACAGTATTGTATGTGCCGTTGGCTGTTTACATTGTGTCTTACAGGATCTCTAGCCTTACTGTAGTCAGACCAGCTGGAGTAGAGCACGTGGTGAGCGTCGGGGGTGAAGCAGACGTCCAGGACGCTCCAGCCCACGTCGCGGGCCTTCACCGTCCGCCGGAGGTGAAAGCGCCCCCTGGAGGTGTCGTACAGACGGATGTTCTGGTCTGCAACGAACCGCAGGAGGAAAGAAAGAAAAGAAAAAATAGACTTTGCATTAACATCTGTCACGTCTCGGTGATCGGATCCGACTTCCCTGCTCGATATTCAAATAAATGCTTTCATCTACAAGAGAAAACATAAAACCTTCGTTTCTCCGATCTGTAATACACTTGTATAAATTATAACTTGAGGCATAATATTGTTAAAATTACACTTATTTTTCTTATGAAATTTCAGTTTTTCAAATTGTTCACATCTTTTTGTTTGAATAATTTGTAAATGGCTGCTTCTATGAAACTGGGTTTATTTTGGTACCTGGCACTTTTCCAGCTTTTTAGACCCAATAACAAAAGAGAAATTTAGACATATTTCCCCCAAGTCTCATTCCAGGTTTTGCGTGTAACCCATCGTGTCCACTGGTGTTACATGCAGAACCTGCTCATTTAAACACAAATAAATTGTGCATGATTTTGCAACAGCAGTCATTTTTGTGAAACTCTCTGCCTAACATAATTAGTTCAATTCCCAAAATGTACCTACAAGAGAATAAAAAGATATTCACAAAAATAGTAGCACATAACGTTCGTGTCCTTTTTATATAAAAAATAATACTAAAAAAATATAAAAATGTGTTTTATCTGAAAAATGGTTTCTCTTTTATCTAAGTAAATATTTATTTTTAAAATAGACCCAAAGTGCTTCCAAACCTGCTTCATAACATTAGTCTACATCTAGTTTGAATTTTTAGCCCCGATGCTCTGCTTTTAGGCACCAGTTTCATAGAAGCACCCAAATGTTAATATTTTTCATGATTTAATGTTATTTTTTTTTGCACAGACACAAAGAGAAAAAATGTGGAGTTGTCATGATTTATAGGTTATCATGTTATTATCTTACTGGACTAGCTCAACTGAGATCAAAGTAGGCTGAATAAAGAACTTGAAAGGAAATGAGTTCAACTCCGATTTAAATAACACTGTTTTCTATGATTCTGCAGTGTGAACGGCGCCTCAGCCAAAGTGAGGAATCATTTTCAGATATGAATTCAGTTCCTCTGGGCTCTCCTGTTGGCTCTTGGCTTATTTACCTTGGCAAGCAGAGAGGAACATGTTGCCATCCTCGCTGTACACTCCACAGAAGGCTTTCTGCTGGTATGTATCCTTGTGGGATACATAGTTTGGCAGGAAACTGGGAAGAAACACAAGGGTCAATATCATTGACAGACAACAGCGCGAGTCGTCTTGTAAACATGTCTAAATCAGACAGAATACAACAGAAGTTTCAGTTTTTTATGCCTCACTTAAATGATTCTGATACTTTTCTTGTTATCTTATTGAACTCTGGTCCATTTGTTTCCAGTCTGAGTCATTTCACCGTAACACAAAACAATGGATTGGCCGATAGCAGAAGCTTCATTCATGTAAAACCAACTTATGATCCGAATGCAGCAAAGGTAAGAGAAAATTCATCACCATCTATTTGTGATTCAACCTTTATTTTTGCTCTTCTTTGTCTCATTCAGTGAGTTTTATCTTTTATTTAGCAGAGAAATAATCCTTGTACCATTGGATCTGTTTAGTGTTAGCTTAGCGCTGAAAAGTTTGTCTCACTGGTCGGTTGTTTTATTAAATTATTCATGACATACGCTGATCTCAGACTGTTGGACTGGTTTTCATATTTACCACTGAAGTGTTTGTTGCTTTGAACAAAACATGGAGATATTGAAGAATTAGAGGGAAATCAATGAGAAAACAGAGATAAATTACGAATAAATTAATAAATAAAATAATTAATAAAATGAATAACAATGTACAAAATTGATAACCCTATTAACAAAAATGGACAATGGCAAATTAAGAAAATTAACAAAAAAATTAATAAAGGATGGAAAATGAACAAGAAATGGAACCAAAATAAACATAAAGAGCAAGAAAATGAATAAAATCACTAAGAAAAGTAACTAAATAATCACAAAAATGAACAACACCAAGAAAAAAATAAAAATGGACAAAGCAACCAAGATTGTTAAAATAATACAACAATTGGTTTGATTGAATTTTTCTGGTCACGTGGATGTATAGAACATGTATAGTGATACAAGCGTTGCGTAGCGTTACCATAGCAACACAGATGGAACTGGCAACTGGGCTTAAGAGGCTGTTTTATGGTCAGACTTACTGTGTGCGAATACGACTGCATTCTCCGTGAGAAAAACTGGAGCCTCTACATCTGCCTTGTTCTCTCTGGGACAAAAAAACAAACAAAAAAACAAAAAAAAATCTTTGGGTTAAAACTGGTGAACATCCGTGAGATCATCTGGGTTGAAATCAACACATGCAAACAGCTTTCATCAGATGTTTGTGTCAGAGCTGCAGCTGAACCTGCAGAAACCTAAGAAGCTGACAGTGTCTGCGCTGGGTAGACCTGTCGCTGCTGTTTTTTTTCAGCTCTTACGCTCGTGTTCTGACCTCTGTTAGCATGTGCGTGAAACTGTGTCGGCCTTTCAGGGTGGACGAGCCGGTGGCCAGCAGGATCTGAGTCCTGATCTCACTGCGGTCCACTTCATGTGTGTCGGGCTGGGCGTCCACTGGCAAGACAACGCAGAAAACACGGCTCGGTATTAGGTGACAGACGACAAAACTGCTGCTATTCGTTGCACATAATATTGCACATATTGCCATGCAGAAACCTCTTATGTCCAAAGCAGTTATTTTTCATGAAACTGGAAAAACCATGTATGTTCTAAATAAATGAATGGAATTAAGAAATGTAGTCACAAGCTGTTTTCAACACTTTTCATTGGTTAAATGTTTCTAAAACCTTCAGGCCAATGTGAAGACTGATCAATAAAATCATTTTATGACAAAAAAAAAAGACCAAAAATGGACTTATGAGGTTTCCAACTGACAGCGACAATATATTGCATTTTACTGCACATACTGTTTTTACATTTTTAAATTAAATTTTTATATACAATGTACATATTCTTATAGTGTGTTTTATAATTTGTCTGAGTATTTACATTTAACCCAGAACTACCTATCTAAATGTTCTTGTGTGTTCACATAATGACAATAAACAATCTTAAATCTTCAAAACAAGCTTGTTACATGAAATACTTTCTGATTTGGATCTGAAAATGTGGAATGCTGTAAACCAGACGGTCACAGGATGAGCTCAGTCCAGATTCTCCTTGCGATGGTTTCAGTTTTTAAACCTTTAACCCTTAGGAGTCTGTAATATAAATGTCCATTTTTGACAAAAACTTTATTATCACCTTTAAAGGCCTTACATAAAAATGACAAAATGTGCGGAACATTCTCAGCTATTTCAAAAAGTAATAACTGTGTTCCAATTATGTGCAATAACCCCGTATAATGTGAATTATTTGCAGTAAGTCATACAATAATCTTCTGTCCGTGCAATAATAATGCAATATTAATTCATATACAAATGCACTATTTTTATCATAGATATACATACTGTTAGTATCGTAAATATGTGTCTATTCATATTTTATGTCTATTTTTTTTTTTTATCTTTATTATGCTTTTAGCTCTATTCATATTTTATTTTATCTATTCTTATGTAAAATTTTATATTGTGTCTTCTTATTTTATTTTTTGTAATTTTATATTTGGTCTATTCTTATTTTCTTAAGTACTGTTTTTTTTTTATTAATATTGTTGCACTGACTGGAGTAGCACTCCTAATTTCATTGCACACACAATGACAATAAAGGCTATTCTATTCTATTCTATTCTATTCTATTCTATTCGTTGAATAAAGAGTATTCTGTACTCAAACACTAGGAGTGAAATGTTGGGCCCTGAAGCTGAAAAATCTGACTTCCGATTTTGAAAAACAGTGAAGTAACTTGTAAGAATACACTTTTATTATGTGTAAATGGACATTTGAAGATTACAGATGGATTTAGCTATTTGTTGTGTTCACAAAAGTAGTGTAGCATATGAAAAATAGCCAGATAGATAGATAAACAATACTTAAAGTAAAAATAATTCAAAAAAGCTTTTTGAGCAAAATTGTTGTTTACTTCACTTTCAAGAAATGATGACAATTATGATCTTTCAACCAACTGATCAATCAATCATACAATTAGAAATCAATTAAAAAAAAAAAAGAGCATTTAAGCAGTTCTCTTTCTCCAAACTGAACATTCATTGACTGAACATTGTGAACTGGTATGAACACATAAACCAGAATCATATATAATATTAAATGAATCTTAGCAGTAATTGTTAACCCTTTATCGGGCAAGTGACCATTTATTGGTAATTTCCACACACATTACAAGACAGTGACAGTGACAATGAGGACAGTGAGTCACCAGTCTCAGGTCCAATGTGGTCTCCAGGGTCTGTAAGGTCCACCTCTGCATGAACAGTGAGTGGACCTGCTTTGTTCGGTACCATGAAGTAATGGAACTAATGTAAGAAATGATGTTCAAAGGGATCATGTGGATGTGGACAGGGGTCTGGATCAGCACTGATGTTGGTCTAATGTTCTAAAATACATGTTCCTTTCACCTTACATGTGTTTTTCTTGAATTTTTTTTTTTTTTTGCCACTTATGGGTAAGGAACCAAATATGTTAACTTCATTAACCTTGATTTCCTACATAACAATAAAAATTATGAAAAATTTCACCAAAGTAATAAAGTCTTGTTTTGTCCTCCAATAACACTCTAAGGTTGAAATGTTGAATTTCAGTGTATGTCTGTGAGTGACCTATAAAGGTTTAACGGTGTCTTTCCTATAAAACACAGATTTTGCTCTGTGTTTTCTTCGGACACTGGGGTGGGTGCGTGGGTGGGTGGGTTACCTGGCGGGTTGTAGCGGTCGCCCAGTCGTCCCTCCCAGGCTCCGTCGCTGTCCTCGTCAGAGTCGGAGTAAGACTGGACCAGCTGGAGCCCCGTGGCCCCGCTGCCGTGGACCAGTCGGACCTGGCCCCTGCAACGACAACACATCAGCTCAACGCTCACAACAGACACGACGCACACCGGAGATAAGACGCACCTTCCTCTGGTCCTAAACCTACTTCGATCAGCCACAACATTCACATTGACAGGAGACACGTTTGTATTAAATATTTCATTCCACTGGTTTGTCTCACTGGGTTGGATCATGTATTTGACACCAAGTCAACAGTTAGTCTTTGGAGCATCCTTTTCCTTCATTTTTCTCAGTGTGTTGACAATTTAGTGAATTTTGTTGACTGTCATGCTTTTTTTTTAAATCATTTTTTGTTCATTTTGTTCTATATTTTGGTCATTTTGTTCATTGTGTCAACTACTGTGTTCATTGTGCTGACTATCATATCCCTCTGCATTCATTTTTTATTATTTTGTTGCTAGTTTGGTGATTTGTTGGTCATTTTTGTTCATATTGTGCACCATATTCTTTCTTATTTACAATATTTGTTATATTTGTTAGTTTGCAAATTTTTTTATAGTCTGGTCAGCCGTTGGTTTGTGTCCACTTGATCATTTTGTTGACTATCGTATTCTTCTGCATTCATTTTTAATGATTTTTTTAGCAGTTGGCTATTTTTTTTGTTTTATCATATTCTTTCTTATTACTATATTGCTATAGTGTATTTATATGTTGTTACATTATTTGTTTGGTAGTTTGGTCAGTATTTATTAATTTTGGACATTTTGTTCCTTTTGTTATCAATCATGTTTTTTATGATTCTTTTCTGTTCTTTTTTGTATATTTCAGTCCGTTTTTGTTTGTTTCTGTCCATTTTTGTCCACTTGATCCTTATGTTGACTATTGAATTTTTTTGCATTCATTTTTAATCATTTTGCAGGTTGGTTTGGTCAGTATTTATTCATTTTGTTGAATTTTTTGGTAATTTTATTGACAATTATGTTCTATTTTAGCAGTTTTTGCTAATTTTGTTGAATATTTTAATCAGATTTTGTTCATTGTGTTGATTCTGAGTTCATCTTGTTGACTATTGTGTTCTTTTGTGTTCATTTTAATCACTTTGTTGCTAATTTGGTGATTTGATCATTTTTGGTCATTGTGCTGACTATCATATTCTTTCTTATTTACAATACTTGTTATATTTGTTAGTTAGGTTGGTATTTGTTCATTTTTGGTAATTCTTGTTCCTTTTGTTAATAATGGTTTTTTTTGTTTTTTTTAAATTATTATTATTGTTAATTTTTTTATAGTTTGGTCAGTTGTTGGTTTCTGTCCACTTGATCATTTTGTTGACTATCGTATTCCTCTGCATTCATTTTTAATCATTTTGCAGGTTGGTTTGGTCAGTATTTACTCATTTTGTTGAATTTTTTGGTAATTTTATTGACAATTATGTTCCATTTTAGCATTTTTTTTGCTAATTACCTCCGCCAAGGAGGTTATGTTTTTGCCAGGGTTTGTTTGTTTGTTTGTCTGTCTGTTTGTTTGTTTGTCTGTCCGTTAGTGTGCAACATAACTCAAAAAGTTATGGACAGATTTGGATGAAATTTTCAGGGTTTGTTGGAAATGGGATAAGGAAGAAATGATTAAATTTTGGTGGTGATCAGGGGTGGGGGGGCCCATGGGGGGGGGCGCAGACCAGAAAATTTCATCAAAATCTGTCCATAACTTTTTGAGTTATGTTGCACACTAACGGACAGACAAACAGACAGACAGACAGACAGACAAACAAACCCTGGCAAAAACATAACCTCTTTGGTGTGGGGGGGCCCACGGGGGGGGCCACTGACCAGCCTTGGCGGAGGTCTGCGCTCTCCGAGTGCTTCTAGTTTTGTTGAATATTTTCATCAGATTTTGTTCACTGTGTTGACTACTGAGTTCATTTTGTTGACTATTGTGTTCATTTCTAATCATTTTGCTTGTTAGTTTGGTCACTATTTGTTCATGTTTGATCATTTTTGTTCATTTCATTGACAGAGCTTCTCCAGATCTTGTCTCCAGGTGATGTGATCATCACAGTATCCCCTTTGTCAAAGTATCTTAGATCCTACTCATGCCCATTTTTTCTGTTTCTGTTTCGAACACATCAACTTCGTGGTCTACACGTTTGGTGGCTAATATATCCACCCACTGACAGGTCCCGTTGGAATGAGATAATCATCATTTGTCTGTTAGTGGTCACAATGTTATGTTGATCAGTGTGAATCATAATGCATTTCTAAAATAACAAACAATCACATCCACATCAATCAGCCCCTGAGATGTGACCGGTCCAGTCACACTCGTACTGAGCATGTGCAGAGCGACAGATGGAGGATCAGTGGCTCGCTCCATGGTGGTTCGATGTTAACTGAAGTGAGAGGAGAGGCTGCTTCGAGTCCGTTTCCACTCTGTCAGATCTCTGGACTCTTCTGTTGTCTTATTGTTACTGTCACACATCACATCCACGGGCTAAAGCAGAGGTTTAGATCGAGGCCGTTCCACGTCAAACATCCTCGAGCGCTCCGAGACACTTTTAACTGCATTAGAATCAAAGTGGAACGGCGCTGGGAAATCCCCCGCCAACGCCACTATTAGAATGTAATGCAATGTTTCAATTATTCCTCCCTTGTGCTCTTTTTGTTTCATGCCATCACATTTCAACTAGTACGACCAAACAGTGTCACAGTAAGAAGTATTTGTAAAGATGATCAAGACAAAATAACAATTGCCATGTACACTAGTAATAACAAAATAAATTCAATATGTACTGCTGAAAAACTAGTGGGAAGAAGAAAACTTATTAAATCCCACCCTGATCTCACATTTATACAACGCAACACATGACTTTTGCTTCCTTAATGATATAGTTGCATATTTAGGGTTAGGGTTAGATGGGTTACATACACACACACAACACACACCACACACACACCAGACACACACACATACACACACAGACAGGCACACAGGGCAGCCAAACTTGGGTTGCTTTCTATCTAACACAGAGTAAACATTAATATTAACACCAAGTTTAATGACTATTTTCGTGTGTGAGCTCGTTTTTTAACTCCACACACAGACTTGCGCTCGCACTCCCTCACTCACGCACACACGCACAATCCACAGAAAGGAAACCATGCCTCCGCAGGTTCTTTCTTCTTCTCTTCTATTGCCTTATAGAGTATATCTGCGTTAACCTTGACGCTTTCAGCTCCTGCTCTTGTTCTGGATCCAACAGCCTCTGTCATTGGGACTTGTCTCGTCTTTCCTCTTCCAGTTTCAGCCGTTCTCCTGCATGTTTTGCGGTTGAAAAGTGTCTGTGGAGCGTCCACTTTCGTTCGTGTTCCACCACAATATTGCAGGCAGTGCAGAACAGTATACTTCCACTTTTGTGTAACACGTCTGGAAACTGACTTGCACGAACTTTGGCAGTGATATTTGTCGGTAAATATGAGTGTTTTGAATCGCACGTCTTCATTTTCTCAACCGTCAACAAGGAAGTGAACGTGATGATGTACATGTCACGTAGACAGGGGTGGGCGAAAGGGGGCTAAGGTGATTTGTCAAATTTGCGGAAAATTCACGGTGATTGGACGAAATTGCAGCGCCGCGCAGAATTTGCGGCGATTGGTTGAATTTGCGTTAATAGTTGCGATCGCAACATCGCAAATACCTGGAGGGCCTGGTTTATAGCGTGTCACCGATTAATCAACATCGGTCAATATGTAACGGATGTATTAACTTTTTTGCTGTGCGGAGACTCCGTCACTTGCTGCTACTGTGTGTCTGTGCTGCCCAGAGAGTCAGAGGAATAGTAAAGCGTGTCAGTTTCACTTTCACTTTCACTCCAACAATCATGCTACACCACCACCACATGATGGACCGCTATCCCCCAGCTCCGAAAATCACGAAACCCCCTCCCCGACACACACACAATCACAGACCGCTAACCCCCCTGCTCCAACAAGCATGGACTTGCCCCCCCCAACCACACACACAACACACCCGTCTTACGAATTATTCACCCCTCCCAGCCCTGCCCATGCACTCCTGGCACTCAATATAAATACTGTGTATAAATTGTCGCTTACATTTTAAAGAAGGATTTACCAACAATTTTATGTCACTACTTATAAATATAGACTCAGATTCTTTTTTCCAAAAGTCTGCTCTCTCCAGCATAAAAACTACCAATCTACAACCCATGGTTTCCCACGGGTCACATACGAGTCGAATATAAGACTATTATACAGCGTTTTAAAGTGGTGTAAATTATCTTTGTCAATAAACAATGCAACTGCCCTATGCAACTGTAATTCACATGTCTACCATAATCTATATTAGACTATTACACATCCTGTGTATATCATGTTCGTATTTTATATATTGGCCGATATATCGGTTTATCAGCCAATATATCGGCCGTATATCATTTTTTCAGCCAATATATCGGATATCAGCCTTTTTCAGCCCCCAACATCGATATCAGCATTGGCCCCAAAAATAGCATATCGGGCGGGCTCTAATAGTTAAGTGGAAAAGGAGGTCACACTAAATACGACCACTTTGGTTTATAGAAGCGTTGTCTTTCCCTGAAACTTTGGTTTTTACTTCTGTACATATTTCCACACATATCCAGTTTGTATCATAAAAAATTCAGATGTGACAAGACAAAAACATCTGGTCGTTTGTGACTTGGTTGTCATTTCATTCGCATTTACATTGCATTTCACAACATCAGAATATTCGAAGACGACAAGTGCAATCTGAGTTCATATCCAGCAAATGAAAACAACGCTAATGATAAAATGTTAAATATTCATGAGGGCCGATTGAAGAAAAACAATCTACTCAAAATGTACCCTATAGTCCCGATCATCACATAACCCAGTCACATGATTGGTTGAAACAGTGGAGTGGGTGTGGCTCACCTCCTCAGTAGGTACGCCAGCACTTCAGCGAGGTCAACGTCCTCCTCCGATGTGGACTGCCGGTCTCCCTGTTGCCTGTCCGCCGTCCTGCTGGCCTCGGCTGCTGCTGCTCTGGTCTCTGGTCCTCTGCTGCGTCAGACTGGTCTGCTGGGTTGCCACTGGAAGACCCCCTTCCACCAGACATCCCAGAACTGGACTGAGAGCCCATAGACTGAAGAGGGCCTGGACCACAGGAGGACACCACCAAAGTCAGTCCAGGTGTGCAGTTTAACAGGACAAACCAGTAAGTGACCCGACTACAGGTAATACATAATCGGTCACTGGTCATTATTATTATTTATTGTTAGATTATTTACATAGCACCTTTCACGGACACTGAGCCTGTTTACATGACCTTAAAAATCTGACAATTGTTAGTAATCAGATAATTGTAATAATCACATCTGACACATCTTTATATTGCATTTCAGAAATACAATATAGAAAAACCCTGGTTTAGGCATTTCATGTCCATTGTCAATTTTCTTTTGGAGCACATATGTTTGTAGTGACAGTACAATTGAACTTCCTGTTATTGTCTTCCGCTCATGTTTGACAATGTCACTTCCGTTTTCTACAATTTAATTGTTTTTCCCGCATGCACATATGTAAAAGAATGAAATAAATTCCATTAATTTAACAGGTATACATGCATGAAGACATAAGAGTACTGGAAAGAAACCCAGATGTGGTAATCTGATTTCTCATAATCAGATTATACTGTTTACATGATTATGTGAATAATCTGATAACTCCAAAAATGTGATAATGATCAGAGTTTAGTGTGAATGTAAACAGGCTCAATGGTCACAAAGTGCTTCACATTAAAACTAAAGCAGCTGAATAAATAATCAAATAATAGAAGCATAATAAAATCAGTTATACACACAATCAAATACATGAAAATACAAAATGTAACAGAGTAAAAAACATAAAAGCATATTAGTTGTACATCCCTTGTTTAACTCACAAAGATCTAAATATCCACCACTGACTAAAAGCGTCTACTTTTCTATAATGTTAAATACCTGTTGATCCATTAATCCTGTCAATACATGTAAATAATTGACGTAAAATGCAGTTTGTTGTCTTTTCATGGTCATCAGATATGACCCATTTGGATGTTCAGAGGCTCCACAGTAAACATGGAAACACCGTCATCTTCTACAACAATGAGCCCATTTACATTCACACTAATACTCTGATCATTATCTGATTTATGGAGTTATCAGATTATTATTGATCACCTAAATAGTATAATCTGATATGCTTTATCAAATGACAGCAGTAATCTGATTATGAGAAATCAGATTAGCACACCTTGATTTCTCCTCAATACTCTGATGTCTTCATGCACGAATACTTGTTAATCTGATTAATTTCTTTCTTTTACATCTGCACGTGTGCAAAATAAAGAAACTGTAGGAAACAAAATGACAGTCAAACATGAGCTGAAGACAATAGTAGGAAGTTTGATTCTATCATAACTACCTATGTATGTTCGCTGAAAGAAATCCAGCAATGGGCTAAAATATCTACACCAGGATTTATTGAACCCATTTACATAACCATAAAAATTTGATATCTGGGAGTATTCAGATAATTACAATATTCAGTTCTACGTTTAGATGCACTTCAGAAATGTGATAATCAAAAAACCAAGGTAGATGCCCAAGTATAATGTCCCGTCAAACGAGAACAATATACACAAAGGTCATGACGTAAAGTTTGCTTAACAACGATCAAACATTGCAGCTTTAGTTATACGTAGGGAAAAACCCTGGATTTCCTCAAATAATCACAAAATGTTGAGTATATAACAACTGTCAGGGCTACCAGTAAATGCTGTACTTAAACTTAAATGATTATTAGACTTACAGTACAGAAGCAAACAACAGACAATTATTCAAATGGTAATTAATCATTGATTCAACTGTCAGTTTCACGACAGCCATAAGAACAGGCAAACACATAAGTATATTAATGTGAAAATACACACCCAGTGTATTTACGGATTTCGTCTTTCAGGTGTTGTAGATGCTGTCTGGGTTTAACATTCTGACTTTCAGCTAGACAGGTATGATGTCTATGATTCCCTCTGCTAGAAAATGTAACTTATATCAAATTTTAGAGCGTTTGGACCATATTTAAGCTCACATGTGTCAATAAAATCACTGAAAAAAGCACCTAAAGCTGCAAAAACCTTTCAAACACATTATATATTCAATCATTAAATCTTAGGAAAGTCATTTTAGCTAGTTTTGATGCTGATTTGGATGCACCAGATACAAATAATAGGAAAACGGGTTATCAATGAGCGGAATAAATAAAAACAGAGCTGGTTAGGTAACAACATTTGATGCAAACATGAACTACTTTTTTTTATTTTACCCGTTGAAGCGGCTCTGTCAGCTTCCAATAAAGATACAAAACAAGCTAACACTGTGCTATCTACCGTCAGGACGCAGTGGATTATAATGTTTAGCTAACTAGCTTAGCTGCAGATGCTAACGGTAACCGTTACCGTTTGACAGTCAAACTGGCTCCTTGACAGCTCGTCGGTCCAGTTCTCGGTCGGTTCGGTGGCGAGCTCCACCGTCTGCCTGAAGTGTCACCTGTCGTCAGTGTAACGTAGAGCGACCGTGGGTGTGAGAACGGGGGGCTGCGGGTGCTGGATCAGTCGGCTAAAGCTAACAAGGCCAGTCCGGGAATCGCCATGTTGTTTACAAAAGTGTGAAAAAACCTTGCGCGTGCCCCCGACCTGTACGTCATGTGACCGCAGCAGCTCCGCGGAATAAACAGAAAAAAAGTAATAAAAATAAATAAAGCACTTATATCTCTTTAAGGAAGGACTTAATAAGAGTTGAACTTAAATAAATAATAACTTAAATAATAATAATTTAAAAAAAAAAAAAAAAAAAAAAACACAAAAAATGATATGTTGAAATAAATCAAAATGAAGTACTTTCAAAAAATATATGTTTGCTGTCAGGTCAGAAACTAATGTGGATAAAGTATGTTAAAATATATAAGCTTAAATAAGGACTTAATCTAAATCTTAATCTAATATACATCAAAAATAAATATGTATGTTTAAGTCATAACTTAATGTGAAGAAAATAAATTCAAAACATAAATATGTCTTTAAAGTAGGACTTAATTCGAGTGAAGTACATTAAAAATAAATATATTTGTTTAAGTCAGGACTTGAAATAGATAAAGTAAAAGAAAAAAGAGATACCTAATTAAATAAGGACTTAGTACGAATAAGGGACACTGAAAATAGCTACAGTGGATATATCTGCTTAAATCAACGTGTAAGATGAGTTAAAGATGCGCTAAAAACATTAGTATCTGTTTTAAAAGGATGCTGAGTCCCCTTTGCGTCCGGTGTCTGCTGGTGGGTAACCGGCTGGCGAACAGCTAACCAGGTTAAACTAACTAAAATACACGTCTGGGTTCCAATGAAGACACATTGGTTGCACTAACACACATCACTTAGCAACTATACGTCTGTACGTAAGCACGTACCGACATACGTACCAATCAGGACTGTGATTGGATGGAATTTTGGACCATTCTTCCAGAAGTGCATTGTGAGGTCACACACTGATGTTGGACAGAAGGCCTGGCTCTCAGTCTGCGCTCTAATTCATCCCAAAGGTGTTCTATGGGGTTGAGGTCGGGACTGTGTGCAGGCCAGTCCAGTTCATCCACACCAGACTCTGTCATCCATGTCCAAATGGACCTGCTTTGTGCACTGGTGCACAGTCATGTTGGAAGAGGAAGGGGCCAGCTCCAAACTGTTCCCACAAAGTTGGGAACATGGAATTGTCCAAAATGTCTTGGTCTGCTGAAGCATTCCCAGTTCCTTTCACTGGAACTAAGGGGCCAAGCCCAGCTCCTGAAAAACAACCCCACACCATAACCCCCCTCCACCAAACTTTACACTTGGCACAGTGCAGTCCGACAAGTATCGTTCTCCTGGCGACCACCAAACCCACACCCGTCCATCGAATTGCCAGATGGAGAAGCGCGATTGGTCACTCCAGAGAACACACCTCCACTGCTCTAGAGTCCAGTGGCGGCGTGCTTTACACCACTGCATCCACCGCTTTGCATTGCACTTGGTGATGTACGGCTTGGATGCAGCTGCTCGGCCATGGAAACCCATTCCATGAAGCTCTCTGCGCACTGTTCTGGAGCTAATCTGAAGGACACATGAAGTTTGGAGGTCTGTAGCGATTGACTCTGCAGAAAGTTGGTGACCTCTTTGCACTCTGCGCCTCAGCATCCGCTGACCCCGCTCCGTCAGTTTACGTGGCCTACCACTTCGTGGCTGAGTTGCTGTCGTTCCCAAACACTTCCACTTTCTTATAATACAGCTGACAGTTGACTGTGGAATATTTAGGAGCCAGGAAATTTCACCACTGGATTTGTTGCACAGGTGGCATCCTATCACAGTTCCACGCTGGAATTCACTGAGCTCCTGAGAGCGACCCATTCTGTCACAAATGTTTGTAAAAGCAGTCTGCATGCCTAGGGGCTGGATTTTATACACCTGTGGACATGGAAGTGATTGGAACACCTGATTCTGATTATTGGATGGTGAGACAGACTTTTGGCAATATAGTGTGTGTATACATACATACATACATACATACGTCTGGTTTTGACCACTCTATATATAAAATGTCAAGAGATAACTTTTTTGTGATCTGGCGCTATATAAATAAAATTTGATTGATTGAGTGATTAATTGGTTTTACCCCTGTAAGTCGCTTTGGAAAAAAAGCGTCTGCCAAATGCGTAACATAACATAAACATAAACATACATACACACACACACACACATATATATATATATATATATATACTATATATATATAATATATATACACACACACACACACACACACACACATATATATATATATATATATATATATATATATATATAGATACACACACACACACACACACACAAGCACACATATTATATATATATATTATATATATATATATATATATATAGATATATATATATAACATTTATTTATTTATCCATTGTATATCTTTTGATTTTATTACTATTTCTTCACTGTATGGTTTTGGTATTTTTTTGTTTTGTTTAGTATGTTTATGAATTGTCTATTTGGTTATTTTTCTTTCTATTTTTGTCATTTAGGATGTTGATAATCTTCATTTTATTGATTTTATTGTTCATCTTAGGCTGGTTTTTGGTTCTTTTTTTCATTTTTGTTACTAGTAAAAGTATTATTTGTTATTTTTTTTCTTATTTTGTTGTTTCCTTATCTTTTTGAGTGTTTTTTGTATTTTTTTTAAATTAGTTCTCATTTTATGCATTTTTTAAAAAAAAATTTTGTTGGTTTTTGGTGATGTTTTTTATTTCTTTGCATATTTTGTGCATTATATTGATTATTTTTTTGCTTTTTCTTCTGCTTTTTGTTATCTATTTATTATTTTTCATTCCTTTTGTTTTGTTTATTTCACTGATAATTCCTTTCATTTGGTCTTATTTTGTTTTTCTTCATCTTGTTGATTTTTTTGTTGTTTGTTTTTTCATTTATACCCAACATACACTGTGGACAAAATCAGTTCAGCCTTATTCTCATTCTTTTTATTTTCATCATTACACATGTAAATTCAAAGTGAGGAAACATAACGTACTTGTGTTTCTTTCAATATGTTGGACATTCTATCTACATGTCAGGTCCATCCCTGGTCCACCATGAACCATGTCCTTGTCTCTGAGTCCAGTTGGAACCTGGGTCTTTAAGGAACCAGGTCTGATCCCTCATCAGCGGCTACAGAACGTGTTCCTTCAGTAGTTCTTCGTAGTGCTCTGGTCGATGTCTTTTCAGGAAGACGTTCATTTTACCCTCCACTCGTTGATCTCCAGTCACACCTGGAAATGGACACAAAACACCATTAGACACTTTATCACATTTTTTACTTAATGCTCATTTTCGTTCTTATTTTTAAATTATTTTTGATTTGTTGATATTTTTATACATCATTCAATGTGTTTCTTATTTCTGATTTCCTATTATTATTCTAATTTAAAATTTGTATTGTTTATTTCTTTTCCCTTTTAGGATTTGTAGTCAGTTTAGTTTTTTGTTTTCTGAACATCTTCCCTTTTCTTGATGTTTTTTCATTAATTTTTAAGATTATTTTATTAGTTAGAGTTACTTGTTGTTATTTATGGTCATTGCGTTGACTTTTTTAAATTTCTGGTTTGATATGTTTATTTTTGGTTTTCCGTTGTATATTTCTTTATTTTAATTAAGTGATTGCGTTTCATTTTTTTCTTTACCTTTTTATATTTGTTGTTCAGTATGTTTTTATTCCCTGAACTTCTTTTTATTTTCTTGATTTTTTTCTTTCTATCTAATTTTTCTTCTTTATTTGGGTAATTTTTCTTAATTGGATTTTGTTTTTGTCATTTTCATTTTATTTATTACATTATTAATGTTTTGTTATGCTGATAATTTTGTTAATTTCATGATCACTTCCCTTCTTTGTATTGATTTGTCTCATTTTATTGACTTTTTTTTTTTAACTTTTTTAAAAATGTGTTTGTTTTTTCTGTTTTCAGATGTTTGTTTTCTTATTATCTTAAATATTTTGTTCATTTTAGTTTTCGTTTTTTGTGTTTATCATTATGTTTTTTATTTCCTGGTTTCATTTTCTTAATTTTTTTCCATTAAATTTACTTCATCGCATTTTAACCTTGTCCTTTTTGTTTTTTATGTGTTGATAATTTGTTCACTTTTGTTGATTGGTTGATTAATTTTTCTCTACTTGTTGATATTTTTTTATGGGGGGGGGGGGGGGTTGTTCAGATTTTGTTAATTTTCTTAAAATTCTTGCTCAGTTTGTTCACTATTTGATTTCTATTGTTTTTGTTTCTTGTCTGTTTGTTTTTTTTGTTCATTTCATTCATTATTTTTGTAATTTTTGTTCAATTCTTCATTAGTTTGTCCATTTGGTTTGTTTATTTTGTTGGGTTGTTGATTTTTTTTTCATTATTACAATTTCTTTTTTTCTTATTTTCTTCATTTTTCTTCATTTTCTCTTCAGCTCCCAGTAGGGTTTTTTGTTCATCTGTGAGCTCACCCAGCCTTTCAGCCGTCTTCCTGATCTTCTCCAGGGCAGATTGAACGTCTCCTCCATCTGATACGATAACTTCTATCTCTCCCACGCTGTAGCCGAAGTCTGCCTGGTCTAAATCTATCTGTACTCCGTCCTCGTCCACCGTGAACGACCGGCGAACCGTTGTGAACTCTGCAAAGCACCCCAAGTTCAGCTCCTTCAGCCAGGACTCGTCTTCTGATAAACACTGTTCCTCCGCGTTCCTCTGGCGTTCTGTGGATTCACAACCTCCGTCCACACTCAGTTTTAGTTTGTCTCCAATTCAGCTCTTTGACTTTCGACTGGATTTGCTCAGGTCGGTGATCTCCTGGTATCGGCTGCACAGCGACGCCTCGGCTTCGGCTTCTGCTCCTCTCTCCGCTCAGCGGGGCATTTCAGCTCCCAGCATCCTTTGCGTTTGCGCAGCCACATGTCTTTCAGAGTGAGGTTGAACGCGGAGGTGTCGAAGTACTGGTCGTGGAACTGACGCTGACCAACACACACTGAAAGGATTATGAGTAAATAGAGAATATTAAAAGGTTAACTCGAACATACTGGTCATTTTTCTGGATCTTCACACAGGTCATGTGGTTCAGGTCAGTTTATCCAAATTCAAATCAAAACATGAAGCAAAGATTTGTTTAGACCAGAGGCATAAAATATGGCCACAAAAAACCGGCCCGCCAAAGGGTCCCAACCTGGCCCATGGGATGAATTTTGTAAAATGCAAAAAATTACATTGAAGATATTATCAATCAACCGTGTCAAAAATCATTTTACTTCAGGTTACACATACAGACCAACATGATCTACAGTGGACTGGACCAGGAGAATCTATGTCATAATACTGGAAGGTCTAAGTGTGTGTGTGTGTGTGTATGTGTGTGTACATCTGCACAGGTCTGAGAAATTGAAACGTTTTTAACTGCCCAAATTGGAACCTACAGTTGAGGAATCGTCCCATCCCCACATTAAGTATCTCGGCAAGTTGATAGGGCCAATATTTTTGGAGATATTAGTAATTTTGCAATACAACAGCCTTACAATCACATTGCGTTGCCCATGATGGTTGATGCAGCACCACACTGCATGACAGGAAATGAAGTTAAAAACAGAAACAACGCATTTACTAACTTCAGTCCCTACATATCTGTATTAATATGACCCCTGGTTCCCCACAGGTCAATGCGCTAGTAATTACATAGTAACCTATAAATAATGGCAGCTCCAAATATAAGGATTAAAAACAGACAAAATAATCAATAATATAAATTAATAAGCATCAAACTGACCAAAAATGAGCAAAAATATCCCATAAAATTAATTGATAAGCATAAAACTGACCAAATATGAGCAAAAATAATCAATAAAATGAATTAATAAGCATCAAACTGACCAAAAATGAGCAAAAATAATTAGTATAAATTAATAAGCATCAAACTGAGGAAAAATTAGCAAAAATAATTAATACAGTTAATTCATAAGCATAAAACTGACCAAAAATGAGCAAAAATAATTAATAATATAAATTAATAAGCATCACGCTGAACAAAAATGAGCATAAATAACCAATAAAATGAACTGATAAGCATCAAACTGACCAAAAATGAGAAAAAAATATTCAATAAAATGAATTGATCAGCATAAAACTGACCAAAAATGAGCAAAAAAAATTAATAATATAAATTAATAAACATCAAACTGACCAAAATGAGCAAAAATAATCAATAAAATGAATTGATAAGCATAAAACTGACCAAAAATGAGCAAAAATATTCAATAAGATGAATTGATAAGCATAAAACTGACCAAAAATGAGCAAAAATGTTGAGTACAATGAATTGATAAGCATCAAACTGACCAAAAATGAGCAAAATAATCAATGTAATGAAATAAATAAGCAGCAAAATGAACAATGGTAACTCCAAACTTTTCTCTAAGTTTTAGATTAGGGTGGTCATGGGTGTAAACCATCCTGCCAAAGGGTGTAATCTGACTGTGGAATGAATTTGTGAAATGCAAAAATTATACTAAAGATATAAACAATCAGAGGTTTCAAAATCATTTTAGTTCAGGTTCCACATACAGACCAATATGATCTCCAGTGGGTCAGACTAGTAAAATACTTTAAAAATAACCTATAAATAATGTCAACTCCAAACTTTTTTCTATGTTTGAAGGTGTAATACAGTTAATGACCACTAGATGCTGTTTGTCAGCAGCAGCGGTTGTAGTTCATATTGAAAATATGTCCAAACTTTGAGCCGATTATCGAACACAAGAAGCTGAACGGAACAGAACAGCACAGTCAACAACCTGGAGGAGGCGGGGCCTGAAGTGGCTCATGTGCATTTAAAGGGCCAGCGCTCCAAACCACCTTTCTGGTGTCATTACTCAGAAATAGGGTTGAAGATGGACCTGTGGAGTTGAATTAATGAAGAATTCAGACCCAAGCAGAGCATTTACAGTTTATGGAGACCACAGGGAAATGTGGGAAAAGGAAGAATTCCATTTAAAAAAGCAAAATATCACTCCTTTAAAGGAACCTATTAATCACAACCTGCCTATGTACCTTTTTTCCACCTAGTGGCCATCTGCGGTATTGCACATTAAGATTTGGAGCTGAGGTTTCCACCCTGTGGTTCCACACTGGGTTAAATTGGACCCAAACTGAATGTAAGAGTTAAATCCTTAAATCTACAACTTTGTACTCATGTATAAACATGTGAAAAACACAAACATACCTCCAATCTCCTCCAGCGTTTTCAGAACTTCATCTGTGCATAAAAACTTCCTTTCCACCTCCACACTCATCTGAAACGACATGGTCAGATCCAAACTGATTTACCTGTTGTAAACAAAGCAAAGAATCGAAACATGCTATTATGAAAACTGGCTGCTTTAGTTTTTAGAAACTGGTGTAATTACATGGTTTAATCCCGACTATTAAACCAGCAGGGGCTTGAAAACAGCAGTAGTTATTCTCTCACATGGGCTTTACACATAACACTAGAGGAAATATGAACATTATTATCAGCTCATTTTCAACTAGTTTACCAACTATTACCAAGTCTTTGTGTATGTGTCCTTCAGAAATTAACCGTATATTATAGATAACATATGCTGCATTTAGATCTCTTCTACAAAATAAAGAAATGAGAAAAATAAAAATGTATATAAGTATTTAGGGCCACAACTAGAGTTTATTAAGATAAGATAAGATAAGATAAGATAAGATAAGATAAGATAAGATAAGATAAGATAAGATAAGATAAGATAAGATACGATAAGATAAGATGCAATAAGATGCGATAAGATAAAACACAATAAAATACAATAAGATGCGATAAGATTCGATAAGATGCAATAAGATAAGATTCAATACGATATGATATGATAAGATCAAACAATAAGATAAGATAAGATAATCAAAAACCCACCAACAACTGAGGAAAAGCCGAAAAAAGGAAAAGGCTTTGTCATTCCATACACAACAGGAGACTCTGAAAAACTACGAAGCATTTTTAACCAGTACAATATCCTGGTATATTTCAAACCCACCAACACCCTGATCCAGGCTCTGGTCCATCCAAAGAACAAACAACCAATGGAGAAGCAAAGCAACACGGTCTACGGCGTTCAGAGCAGCGAGGAATGTACAGACTTCTGCACAGGACAAACCAAACAACCCCTCCATAAACGCATTAACACAGGAGAACCGCAGAACTCAGGACATACTGGCCAGAGAAGACACAGGGTTTGAGAGAGGAGTTAAAGAAGCCATGTTTGTGACAGTGGTCTGAGACACTACTGATCAAAAACCTACAACACCATTTTAAAGAACGTCCCCAAACAGTTTTCAACCAACAACCTAACACACCTGGACTCCCCTGAAACCAAACAACCCCCCTCCTGAAAGATTTGGACAGTGACCCACCCCTCTCATCACCGACCCTGAAACTGACACACAATACCCACTAACGACCCCACCCCCAGGGACACACCCTCTCTACGACCCAAGACTGAAGGTTATTAGCATATGGATTCCATAAAATATGACAAGAAAAGACAAGATAAGACGAGACAAGGTAAGATAAAATAAAATAAGACAAGACAAGGTAAGATAAGATAAGATAAGATAAGATAAGATAAGATAAGATAAGATAAGATAAGATAAGATAAGATAAGATAAGATAAGATAAGAGAAGACAAGAGAAGTAAGATAGGACAAGACAAGACAGATAGGTAAGGTAATGTAAGGTAAGATAAGACAAGATAAGATAAGATAAGATAAGATAAGATAAGATAAGATAAGATAAGATATAAGATAAGATAAGGTAAGATAAGATAAGATAAGATAGATAAGATAAGATAAGATAAGATAAGATAAGGTAAGATAAGATAAGATAAGATAAGATAAGATAAGGTAAGATAAAAAAGATAAGACAAGATTAGATTAGATTGCTGCTTAATTTGTGGATAAAATGTCAGAAAATGATGAAAAGTGCTTCAAAATCTTGTATTTTATGGTTAAAAACACAAAGCATTTCAATTTACTATCACAAAAGAGGAAAGAAACCATTTAAATAAAATACTCACATTTAACAAGTTAACCCTTTCATGTATAGCAGTCATTACAGTGGACAGTTCTTTTCCAGCTGTTCTCTTGTACATTCATGGGTTTTGTTGTTTTAGTTCCATACCAGCTGACACAGTGGACACTTTGTCCCAAACACTGCAATTCATACCATTACTGAAACTTTGCTGTTCTTGATAAAACCTCATCTACAGTAACATGTTTGAGTGGAAATCAATTGCTAGTTGTTATTAGACTGTAATTAACAGTCTTCTTAAACAGAAAGATTTTTTTTTTGCAAATTATCTCCATGAAGTTAGTAATAACTATTCCTGGGCCGTCCGGTGCCGTCCCCTAGAGGGGGGGGTACTGTCATGTCTGCTCCCAGACTGTGTCTGTCTTTTCTGTTTTCTCTGTCATTTCCTGTTTTATTTTGTTAAGTTTCCCTCTTGTGTCATGTCTGGTGTTTTTACTTCCCCTCCTTGATTGTTTCACCTGCTCCTGATTACCTGACTCCTCCCTGATTATCTCCACCTGTGTCCAATTGTCTTCCCGCCCTCTTGTGTATTTAAACCCTGTGTTTTCCCCTGTTCCTTTGCCAGTTTGTGTTCTACCTTTGTGTGCTCACTTACCAGCGTTTTTGGATACCTGTCAGTCTGTCTGCCCGTTCTTGACCCGTTTTGCCTTCCGACCACCGATCCTGCCTGTTCCTTGTCTGCCTGCTCGTCTGGTTCTGACCTGGTTCGTACTTCGACTTCTGATTCTGCCTATTCCCTGATTACCTCAGCCTCCAACGTGTTACCTTGTGTTTCGACCCTCGCCTGGACCCTGACAGAGTATGCTAAAATGTGAGAAAACATCAGATTAGCTCCATTAAAAACGTTTTACTTCGTAGTTTTTACACAGTTTCTCACTTTCTGATATTGCGTTTTAAATACACGTTTCTTTGCTTCAAAAATTTAATGCATGGTTTCCAGCTAAGTGGACATTTTTGAAACTATATTAAAAAAAAAAAAAAAAGGTTCATTAAAAAAATTTCAATCACATTGTTTTTTTTGTGCCTAATAAAAACACTCAGGAAAAAAAAACAAATCTTGACTAAGGTATTCATAATTCGTGGATCAAAGTGTCAAAATCCAAAAATTTAGACTTTTTCTTCTAAAAAACAAACCTCCCTAAAACCTTTTAAATTAATTAACAACTAATCAGATGACTGTTTTAACCATGTAAACCTTCAGATTATAGTCCTTATGTTCCATTCAACCCAATAAAACAGACACATACACACAATAAGTTAACTAGTAGGGACAAAAATAATAACAGGTAGTTCAGAAAAATAGTAAAAGTCACTGTAGTCATTAAAATATAAAGGAAATTATTCAACTAAAAGCCAGAACATGATGAATACAATGAATACAATGACATTAAACATTCAAATGCCCAGAGGATAAACTACCTGAGTCGTGTTTAACTCTGAATGCTTCAATTTTATAACACTTATACTAAGAGGAAATATTAGACTTTTTATTCCAGTAACAGCAGAAGGGGTTAGGCTTATTTTACATACAGTATATGATTATAGTGTAGAACTCAATTAACTCCAAGTTCAGTTGATGTAGCATAGCTCTGCAAACAGAACCAGTAGTTTATGAATAATCACATGTATTTATGGCAATTAACAGATTCACTTCTAATTGCTTGTGCATTTCTAACATTATAGTATTAATATCTTTACATTGAAATCTGCTACTTCATTAAATTGTGTTTCATCCATTACATGTGACTCTTTACATCCATAATAGTTTCTCTTTTATTTTTTTCCTCAGCCATAAATATTAATAAAATACAACTTCTATTCCTCTCCATGTCTAACGCACATGTACTTTTCCAAATAATCTATTTATCTTATTATGTACAGCTTTGGAAATAATTCTGGTTCCACTATGGCAAAGAAGTGAAAAACCTTTGTCATAAATGTATTTTTCTTCCATGCAAATGTGAGTTAAAATATGATTAAAAAAATAACACATAAAATATTTGGTATGCATATGTAATAAAGAAATAAACGGCACTAAAATCAGTGTTGACAAAAACATTACTTTCTCTTTGATAAAGTTATAAATTAAGACAGAACTGATGATGGAAAACCAACTGGAATTATAAAGAAAAAAAGTATCACAATTTGTAAATATTTAGATTTTATTTACTTTTTGTGCTGCTGCAGCTTAATCTGTTAGTTGAATACATCAGGATTTATTAATATTAATGTTATGAAGCTGCAAACTGGTAATGAAACTATAATCAGTGTAATGGAAACATATATTCTATTGACAAAAATATTAACCGCATATGATACAAATGTTTGTGTCAGTTGTTGTCATTAATTATCATGACAAAAATCAAAACATTATGCATTTTATGAGTTAGAGTCAAAGGATGTAGACAGTGACTTAGGGTTTAAAATGATTTTTTATGTTCAAAACATGATTAATACTTCAGAAAAATAGATGTTTACCATATAAAAACTAATACAATAATAATAATTTAAAAAAGCCTTTAAGTAGAATTAAGATAAAACAAACTTAAGTATTTTCTGTGTTTCATATGATAATATAAACAAAACTAATCCTAAAGGTGAAAATTAAAATGCATATTTATCTCAATATAAATTCTATTTTATCATTTGTGATTATTTTTTGTAGCTCCGCCCCCTGTTAGCAACAAAACACCTGAATTCAATGTGTCCCAATACTTTTGTCCATATAGTTTTATATAGGATTTCTAATGTTAACTTTTAATGTGTCTTTTACTGGATTTATTAACACTGTATGGACAAAAATATTAGGATATGTTGAATTCCAGCATTTCATTGCTAACAGGGGGTGGAGCTACAAAAATAATGATAACTGTCATTATGTCATTTTATACTGAGATAAATCACCATTTTTATTTGCACCTTTAGGTTTAATCCTGTTTACATTATTCTCTAAAACACTTAAAATACTTCAGAGTTTGCTTTTATTTAATCCTACTCATTTTTTTTGTATCATTATGACTTATGTCTTAAATGTTAAACCTCTATATTTCTGAAACATTCATCACTTTCTGTGAATAAATACTAATTTTCAACCACAAGTAATTGTCTGGATTCTTCAACTCTCACTGAGAAAACAAGAAATTTATTAGAATAATTAGTGACAACAAGTGACATTAATATTTTTTATCATGTGAGGTCAATATTTTTAATCCAGATAGTGTATGTATCCTCTATTACCTTTATTATGAGTCACTTTAATTTCCATTTTTCAGATTCCTACTGTTGATATTAATACATTTTTATGTATTGGACTATTAAACCAAGCTGCAGAAGCTCATACACTAATTAAAACCTAAATATTTACAAGGAGTGATAGTTTTTCCTGTATTTTGCTGATGACCTACTTCCTCCAGTGTTTCTTATCTGCTCGCAGACCGTCTATAAACACTAAAATCTCATGTATTACAGCTGTAATAACGTGATTCGCGGAGGCGGTGCAGCAGCAGCAGCAGCAGCAGCAGCCCGGTGTCCTCAGATCACTCATGCTTCTCCTTACAGACGCTTCGTCTCGGCTCATCCAACCGGATCTGCGCGCACCACGCACCGACACCGACCGCAAAACACGCACATCGGGAGGCTCCATTAACGCAACACACCTCGCACAGCCACGTCCTCTGATCCCAAATAAATGTGCATGAAACACCGAACGGCGGATCCCCCCGGTCCGGCTCCAACACGTCAGCAAAGTTTATTTTGCACAGGCGCAATTAAAGACACCTATCGGGGTGTTCAGGAACATCACTTCCTGTCCCAGTAACGCAGGGGCATACAGATGGTGCAGTTTTAATCCCCTCTGCTTCATAAATATTTATTCCGCATACTCCACTGGTAATGTGCGCCACACCTATCATTTTCATCCAAAAAAGTGCCATAAACGTGACGCAGAGTCCCGACCTTAATTAACCCATCACGGTTTTTTCATTAAGCTCAGCACAATGGGAGCTTATTTTGTTCACCTGTAACGCAAAAAAAGAGAAAAAAATGGGAAAGAATGTGATCCGAGCCGCGCAACGTAAGCGCAGACGCACTTTTACGCGTCGGAATCCGAGCTGTTTATGGCGCTTTTACGCACGGCGCACGGAATTAACCTGCGTGTCCAATAATCTTTAATATCTGCGGGGGTTACATAAGGGATTTGATAGCCGAGTGTGTCCCCTCTGAATGTCAGCAATCAGCCTTGGGGGGAGCTGTGGTCTGTTTACTAGAGGGAAGAGGGGAAGGAGAGAAGAGGGAGAGGGCGAATGAAGGGAGGGGGAGGCCGGGAGAGAGCGGAGAGAGAGGGAGCGAGAGAGGAGGGAGGGCAGGCAAGAAAACTTTTCACTTCTGAGGAGCCACGGAGGAAGCGTGTGAGTGTGTGCGTGCTGGAGCGGCGACCATGCAGGTAAAAAACGCATTAGCTAATTGCTCCGAACTTAATTAAACGTCATCCGCGGTCGGTTAATTGTGCCGATCCGTGCGCGCAGAGTGGCCTGCGACTGATCTGGGGTCGAGCGGACGACGGATCGTGCCCCATATTAATCCGATCCCTTGTGGAAATCCAACATTAAATCCCAAACTTTTCGTCCGTGCTCTGCCCGTACACCACCCCCATCGTCGAGGCGACCGCGGCGCACGTACTCCCGCTCCAAGTAGCTTTTCGGCGTTAATTCCGTCGCCAATTACGGCTGGACGATGTTAAAATGATAGTTTAAATGGCCATGTGTTGCACCGAGAGTGTTTAAGGTACGGATTCGAGCGCTAGGACGCGTCAAAAGGGGGTCTGCTGGGCGGCGAGGGAGGAGGGGGGTGCGAGTGTTTTCTATCACATCTGTAAACGGAGCCCACGTTCATTAATTAAATGGCTTTAGTCCGACTAGGCCTCAATTTGCGCTGTTGAGCTCCAGGCGGCGGGCGGCGCTGCACTACATGCCCGACTGGCAGCGCACATCACCGGGGTGAGGGAGCAACTCGAGGCCGAGGTTTGAGCACCGCAGCCTGGTGAGTGTGTTCTCCACCCAGGGCGAAGTGGGACGGTGTGGCGGGGGTTGCGCTTCCCACCTGGACCGGGCAGAGTTTTCAGGGAGGGGGGGAGAGGGGGGGTCTTACCCAGTTGGAGACAGTTTTAGAGAGCGGTTAATTACCCCTGCTAACAAGCTAGCTAGCAAAGTGACACGACTGTTAATGGCTTTAGCCCCGTTTTGTTTATTAATTTAGCCACCGTCCAGGTTTAACTCTTGGACTAATCCCAGTCTTTTTCAGTTACAGATAATTGTGTTGTTCTCACTACGGGTTTATTTTCACTAAACTACCAGCGAAATACCACTGTAATGCGACGTTTGGGGGGGAGGTGTGGGGGGGTGTCTCTCAACCTAGCCTGCTAGCTAATTGATTCATCTCCGGTCGGCATAGCTAATTAGACCGCTCATTAATTAGCCAACTAAAAGCACACACATGTTAATATAGTTATATCTCGGCTTTTAATTACAGGACACATGACGGGGAGTCTTTAAAACCTCATTCTCCACAGATAAAGACTTGTGGAAATATTATGTGCTCATATAAACCGTGCTAGCTTGCTAATTGGTATGACGAGGAAGTGAGGACTGGTGCTGTGGAGGTATTTCTCCTCATTGTTTTGTATTGTTTTGTGAAACTTGCAGAAAAAAAACACGTCAAATCTATATGATGAGACGCTTCGCTGCTTCGTGTGACGTTTGTGAATGCAAGGTGTGGAGTGTATGGTAGAGTATATGTGTGTTATTAGATAACTTCGATAAAACTTTGAGCATAAAGAGCCGTGAAACAAAGCATCTTTTATCCGTTTTACAGTCGAACAATGTAGATGAAATGTAATTTGATCTGGTCATTGCAGAGAAAATGTAGGGATCCTCCCTGCAAAACACAGCTTAATGAGAAATCCATTTTAAGATGGAGATACTGGTTTGATTGTTTAAAAAAAAAAAAAAAAAAAAAAGGACACACATGGCTTATGATTTTGTTTCAAATTGTGCACAGTGGGTCCAGGTTGTGTGGCAAAGATGCTTAACCAACACGTAACTGTAATTTTTAGTTGCGTGAGCAGTTAAACTTGTAAATTTTGCAACACCAAATATATTTCCTGCTTGTTTTTTCCCTGTACCCAAATTTTTCCTTTTTGTTCTGCCATGTTAACCCATGTAAACAATTGATAACTGTCATTTCATATCCAGTTAATGATACATATCATTATGTACAGATAAAGAAGAACGTCATTGACTCCCTGGGTAAATTCAAGAAAGAAAGAAAATATAGATATGGCACACTTTCTTTAAAGTTAATGGAAAGTTTGTTAAATTGTCTATTTCTCATTACCGTTTGTAAGTATTTATTTGATAAAAGAAAGTTACTTATTTTATTAAGAATCTTTGTGACTTTGTACCCTTAAGGTAAATTAAACACTACATTTCTGATGAGCTTTGCTGCTCTGGTTTCCATTGAAACTGAAAATTTAACTTAAACTGGCAAACAATTTACAAAATTTTACATTCCTTAAATTTGTGGAAGTTTTTTGTCAGGATGCAAGGAGTGCAAAGTTCTTGGCTGACGCAATGTAAAATAATTTTTTGGCCAATGCTTAAATGTTATTGTCTGTTTGTTTTTGATATATATATATATATAGTTGTTTTATATTGTTATGTATCTCTCCTTAACAAAGAAGTCTTTGTTAATAAATGGTCTTTCAGGACTTCATCGCAGAGTCAAACATACACATGTAACATAACATGATGAATAAATATAAAATAAATCTTTTATGCTCATATTAATACTTGATAATATCAGCTGATACATTAGTGCATTCATAGTTTTGTCCACATGGGTGAACATTGAGGGGTCTAATTTTCAATGTAAAATATGTAAAGTGGCATTAATTTGGAGTATTATTATTTTAAAACGCATTGGCTGAAACATAATCCAGTGATAAGAGCCTAATTATGGGTAATATATCAAGGTTTGCTTTCTGAAATCAGAAAAAATGCCTAAATCACAAAATCCATCTGAGATCTTTCTTAGTCAACAAAAATCCAACATGCAGTCTGTTTACTTGCTCTACTATTTAAATTGAAAAAGTGGTTCTTTCTTCCATAACATTGGAAAAAAATCAGTCACTCAGCTCTAGTCTTGGTTTTCATGTCCTGAAGTGTTTATCTCATTTAGTCTCAAATGTTTAGAGTAATTCTCCTGATCAGAATTCTCCTGTCCTTTGTCAAATGTTCAACCTCCTTTTGTGATCATTTCCGTTGCTTTCACTTTGATTCTAAATGATGAAAAACATTGCCAATTAAGAGCAGAGCTATACAATTAACCAAATCACAATCACAGGATTATGCAAAAGGATGGAATTAAGAGATGAATATTTTTAAGGACTTTTTCACTGCTTTGCACTGGCTTATGAAGTGTTTTGTAATGTTGGGGTCTGCTGTTGTTTTTTTTTGTTTGTTTTTTTTTTAGGAGGAGTCTGGAGAGACAGTGAGCAGTGAAAGCAATGGGGTGTCGGAGTGGCTGTGCCCCCTCTGCCAACAAGGCCAAGCCGACAGATCCTCCCTGTCTCTGCATCTCACTGACCAACACAGCGTACTTCCATCTTGCGTTGACAGACTGCTGGACATTGTAAGTACAACTGGGCAAAGAGTATAACTAGGGTCCTTCTTTATGTGATTTTATTTGTGTAATCGTTCTCCAAAGCACTTGTTGATAACTTGAATATAACAGCAAATGCAGTATGTTCTTGTATTTTCAAGTGTTTTTGTGTTTTAAGGCCTGTACTACTGTGGTGTCTGTTACAAACACTGTAAATGATATGCTGTAGCAAGTGGAGAAGTATTAAAAAATCACAGTGAGATATGAAAAAAAGGAAACTGCTTAAGCAAAGAGGAACAGGAGCCACAAATAAACTCGGCAAATATTATCTTAAAACATAACCTTTAAGCATTGCTTATATATGCCAATAAAAGTAAAGTGACAGACTTGGAAGGCAGGTAGACTTTAGGTAAATACTTTAACATGTGTTTGTAAACTTTAGTGTGTGAACAGTGAAAAAATGGAGTAGCAAAGCAGATGAAATGATTAAACACAGCTTAATTTATGCCTGTAGGCTACAATGCAAATTAAAGGCAGGGCAGGCCTGCTATGTGTAATATAACCACACATCAATGAGTCACGCCCAAATGTTGTCGCGCAGAAGCAAGCGTTGGGATCATCTTAAAGCAGCCGCTGCAGAGTTTTGCTGATCCCATCCTTTCATTTTCTCCTCCTAGGCTGTTTTGAAACGTAGTTCCAGTGGAGAAGGGGAGTCCAAAGCTGCTCAAAAGTCTTCAGGTGAGTGTCAAAGAGATGTGGTGTCTTGGTGTTTATTGAAGTTACACCACTAACAAAACACCACACTGTTAAACATTAACACTTCCATGCCTCTTTAACTATACAAACCAGATCAACTTCTTAAATCATTTCGTACTGTAGTCTTTTGTTTCAGTTTTAAGGTGCTGTTATACCTTGATATGTATTTTTTTTATCATTTAGCACCATAATTTAAGAGTTAATCACATCTGTCTGTTCTGTCAGATGCTGTATCTCCACAACCGAAGCCCACACAAGACATCAGCTCAGACCCCTGCCAGTCTAGTGAGGGTTCAACCTCTTCCTTGACACCCACAGACAAAGACATGGATGAAGAGCGAATATTGGAACAGGAGGGAGGTGAGGTCAACCCGGAGCCAGAAGAGGAGGGAAACTCGGCTGCAGGAGTCAAACAGCAAAACGCAACTGAAAATGCAGAAGTCGCAGATGCTGGTGAAAAGTTAGGTGGTAAAAATGTGCCACCTGAAAGTAACACCAGGTCTTTCAAATGCAATGCCTGTCTGGAAACATTTCCCAGCAGAACTGCCTTGAGTGTCCACTACAACTCTGCATCTCATATTCAGAGGATGACAACAGGCTCTGCAAAGCAGAGTGGGGAAAATGAGTCCCAGAATCCTTCAGTTCCTGTCCTCTCTCGGCCATATATATCCAACAAACCATACCAGTGTGCTATATGTAGAGTCTCATACAATCACGCCATCACTCTTGAGAGCCATATGAAGTCTGTGTTGCACCAGACCCGCAGCAGAAATGCTGGAATTGTTGCAAATGCTGCAAACAGCGCGGTGGCGACTGGCAGTAACACTAGTGCTCCAAACACTGTGGCGAGCACATCTGGAAGTGGAACCAGTCAGTTAGTTACCACCACCAACTGTGCTGCTCCCGGGACCTTGATGGTGACTTCTGCAAAAGACGGAGAGCAGATCCAAACTTCACAAGTGGCCCCCTCCCTCCTCACCTCCCCTGTGGCTTCAGCACAGGCGGTCTCGGCCTTCCTCACCCTCCTCACATCCAGCCCCAACACCATCTCACACTCCCTCCTCCCATCCCTGTTTGCAACCGGCGCTGCCCCCGGTGCCGCTGCGCCTCAGCTCGTGCCTCAGCCTCAAATGGTCATGCCCTTGATCTTGAATGGGCTCCAAGCCCAAACCCAGCAGCACCCAGAGAACCAGCAAAGCCAGCTCCTCACCCAGTGTGTGCCATTCGTAGGTCTCAGCACAGCCCAGCAAGCCCTCCTAACCCAAAGACTTAGCAGCTTACAGAACCAGTGGCCCTCTGCAGGAGTTCCAGCAAACATACAGCCCTCCCTGGAAGAGCAAAAACAGAGTTTAAAGAGTGAGAGAGAACAAGAGAGGCCAGATAGTGATGAGAGCATTGGTGAGAAGGTCTCAGATCAGATCAAGGACGGGGATAGCAGGACTACAGAAAACATTGCAAAAGAGAAACTTAAGGTAGAGGACAGTAAAGAATTTGCACAAGGTCTTAATATAGAAAGCAAAGTGAAGGTTGAGAATAATGAAGACAATGGGAAGGCACATAGAGATAGCACAACAGATGGAGACAGCTCGAATAATCAGTTGGACCTGGAAGGTGATAAAGCAGCTAGCCTGAATCTCTCCCCAGCGGGCACAGAGAAGAGCCTCCGCAATAACAACCTCTCGCCTTCTGCATCTGTGCCCAGCAACTCAAGCCTCAGTCCTATAAATTTAAACCTAACACTTAGCCCTGATTCTACTCCTCAGAAATCACATTCGGGTGCGAGCCCTTGCGGTTCTGTTGGTACCCCAAAATCCAGCCCGAGTACAAATGCCTTAACTAACAACCAAACTCGGTCCGTTTTCTCAGACCTTCCTGTACTGTCAGAGTTCCAGTCAGAGGTTCTCTGGGCGTTCTTTGAGTCCCGGAGCGAGGCTGATGCTGCCAGTCCACCCCACGAAGACTGTGAGGCACTGGGCAGGGAAGTAGGGCTCTCTGAGGAGGAGGTTCGCAGGTGGCTGAGCCAGGCTCGACACGCCAAACAGAGGCAGAAAGCGACAGGTATAGAACACCTGCAGGCCTTGGCAGGATTTACCAGACATATTCAAGGTTCTGATAATGATTATGATGATGAGGAAAGCTCACTGATTATAGCAGAAGGTGAGGATGATGCTGAAGCATCAGGAAGTCAGGCGATGGATTTGTCTAGTACAAGAGGAAAGCGTAAACAGAGAGAATGGGGAAGGGAGGGACTGGGGGACTCCTGCCTCACCTCTGACTCTGAGAATGAGGTCTACACTTCTGTTATTGTGTCTGATGAGGAAAGTCAGAATGGGTCTTTGAGGGAGGGTCCTGAGAGCCCCGCAAAGGACGAGGCTCAGCGTGATGTCCACAGTGATAAGGGCTCAGTCGGTGGAAAGGTCCTGCGCTCCACCACTGTGTTTCTGTCAGATGCAGAGGACGAGTATGAGGACGAGGAGGGCGGAGGGGGTCAGAGGGCCAGGAGGAAAAAACGAAAGGGGGAGTTTGAGCGTGATGAGGTGGAAGTAAAGAAGGAAAGACAGGACCCAGATGTGGATTTGGAGTTGGAGGCCCAAGGGGATCCTCCGAATTCACAGCCCCATTCTATAGATATTCCAGCTGGAGCTCTCCACTCTCTACCGTTGTCCCTTACTCCCTTCTCTACTCAGTTCCTCAGCCCTTACGTCCTCTCTCTCACTCCATCAGTGGTTGGAGACGGGAGCAAAGTGCCAGTGTTTCCCAATCCACCGACCATCACACGCTTCCCTAATTCGCTGCTGTCACAGTCCCTCTCCTCCCACAACCCGGTGTCCCACTACCTGTCCAACGGGGGTGACTGCGAGTCTGCTCTGGATCTGAGCATGGGCAAAAACAACTCAAAATCTGTCTCTTCCACGCTATCGCTGGCTGATAAAATCGCGGCACAGAAGGGACAGTTGTTGGATGGGCTTGGTCTGAGGCCTACATCCAAAGGTCTAGTTGTGGTTCAGGTGAAGCCAGAGTCTGCCATGCCTTCCTCCAATAGCAGCATGAATCTAATCAACTGCAATAACATGACAAAGTCTAGCCTGTACATGAGAGCGGCAGAGAAGATGAACACCACACTACTGGAAAGGGAGAGAGAAAAAGAGAGGGAGAAGGAAAAGGAGAGGGAACAGGAGCAGCAGGGGAGAAAAGCCAAAGGTAAAAGGTATCGGGATATGAGGCGTTCAAGAACCATCATTCAAGCTGAACAGCTAGACATTCTGTACGGCTGCTATTTCAAAGACCCAAATCCTGGGAAACATGAATTTGAACAGATTTCAGAGTGGGTCCACCTTCCAAAGAAAGTTGTTCAGATTTGGTTCCAGAACATGAGGGCGAGGGAGCGGAAGGGCGAGGTTCGATTCATCAGCGACGGGACCCTTGCGGCCGTCGGCAAACCTTTAATCAAGTTTACCTGGCCTCTTTCCAAACCAATATTCTCCAACAAGCCCCCTGCAAACAACACTGGGTGCATTACAACTACTCCAATCGTACGCACCCTCATCAAGACAGAGAGAGAGCCTGTTAAAGATCTGGGAAAACCAGCTGTGGTGAAAAAAATCACCCCTGTTCCCATTAAACCTAAGGAGGTCGTTTCCTCCACTGCAATCTCACCTGTGAGCAGCAGTGCTTCTGCAGTGCCAAAGACCAAGCTCGAAACCACCAGCAATGTCACCATGGTCAAAGTCGCACCCAAAGTCAACACACCTGTCCTTCTAGCTCCACCCAAGGATCCCATTCCCATCGCTCCGAGGCCAGCCCAAAAGCGAAAGCAAGATGAAGAGAGCGAAGAAGACAAGACGGATGACGAGAAAGACAATGAGAATAACATGGGTGGTGGACCTGGAACTACAAACCGCATGGTGCCCAAGCTGCCTTCGACGCCCATCAACAACCGGCCTTCTGCCACATCGGCGGTGTCGCAAAAACAAAACGGCCTCAATTACTGGACGCCCAAAGTACCCATTAAGATCAACACCCTATCGAGAGAACAACTGGCCCTGCCCACGCACACGCCTCCTCGCACCATCCCGCCTCCTCCCACTCCCAGCATCGCCCCAGTTAGCCCCAACACCCCCAGCTCTGCCAAAGTGGCCAGCCCCACCACCCCAGCCGTCGCCAAGTCCAGCCCATCTGAAGGCAGCTTTTTGCCGCATTCATCGAGTCGGAGGCCGCGCACGCACCTGTCCTGCCTTCAGCTGTCCATCCTGCAGTCCTGTTACGAGACCTGCGCGCACCCCAATGCCATGGAGTGTGAGGCCATCGGCAGCGAGCTCAACCTGCCTCTCAAAGTGGTGCAGATCTGGTTCCAGAACACCAGGGCCAAGGAGAAGCGCTGGAGGCTGCAGCAGGAGAAAATGGTAAGAAAAGCCCTTCAGTCAACATTAAACATCGAAGTACTACTACTACAGTACTAGAAAGTATGAGTGGTTTTCTTAGAGCCGAACAACAGGTACGTTAAGTCTGATGTGAATATTAAAACATAACTTTTATTCAATTTGTTAAAGTCAGGGCATAAATTAGTAATTAAAGTGTCCAGATTACTTTTTCTCCTATGACACCTCCTGGGCTCTGTGCAAAGTGCAGCCGTTAATGATATTGATTTAATCTATACTGACTTGTCTTTTTGTATTACAGTCTCTTTTTAATGTAGAAATTAAGTCTAAAATAGAATTAATTGCCCCTGAAGCTGTAGAGGACTGACTTGAATACTCTCTGGATCAGTTTAAGGATCAGGTTTAGAACGACTATACTTTGAGTGTTTTTCCAGTTTACTCTTCTCTTACAGTTACTTTCCAGATTACAGGTTTTCTTTCTCTGTCCAGTGAACCATGTATCTGTCCTTAATTAGTTTGGAAAATTAATGAATATATGTGTATAAACCCTCTTGGACTTGCTGGAACATGCATCACAAAGCTAAGAAAAGGCCTCTTTTAATCAGACATTATAGAGGTATGAGATTTCCTGTATCTCAAACTCATCAACAACATGAAATTAGTAAAACCTTAAAAATTACAACATTAAACTTCAGCAAGTACATGAATGCAGCAGTAAAATAAATCCATAATATCCTATATATGTGAGAAAAACACTGACAGGGACCACACAACTTAGAGTACACATTAGTTTGAAGTCCTTTTTGCAGATAATGCTTGAATAATAATAATAATTTAAATAATTTCAGTAAGGTTTTGAGCTCAGTTTCTCCTCATTTACCTCTTTGACTAGTTTAAGCATGAAATAATTGCCTGCAGGGTTTTTCCTTCTGTAACAAGACATGAGTGTAGCCCATGCCACTTACCTCACCTGAGCCAAATTGATGTCAAATAGATGTAGAGGAAATACAAACTTAATTAAAATAATTTTTCATGGTCTAATAGTTGCTGTTAGTCCCTAGTGAACCACTTCAGCTAGTTTCACTCATTATTAGTGTTAACTCCTGCAAATTTTGACCTATGTGGTGATGGGAACAGTCCTCAATGATGTGACTTTTAGCGTTTTATTGAAAAATATAAAGTTTTCTTGCACAAGGACACGTAAACCACCAGGGCACCGAAGTTTTCTGCAAACCTAAGGTCAAACTTAACCAAAACTAGTTTTTAACCCAAATTACATCTAGTTTTACCACAAAAAAATCGCAGAAACATGATTATCTTCCCCTTCCACCACTTTAATGTCTTAATTCATCAGATACCTGGTAAATCTCAGACCTGACATTTAATTCTTTCCTCTTCCTGTCTTTCAGTCTCCTCTGTCAGGTGGGAAGGTGGACATGAGTTCTGGAAGTTATCTGCAGTACAGTGCCCTGAAGGCCAACCGACCCATCCTGCCCAAACCCGTGCAGCTGACGGTGACCGAGCCCCCGTCGTCCCCGGTGGCAGGTCAGCCCGTTCCCAAGGAGACGCTGACGGGCCGCTGCGATGCCTGCAAAGTCTCCTTTGAATCCCGCGCCGCCGCCAGGGCCCATGTCTTCTCTCCACGCCACCTGGCCACTCTGAGAACCACTAACTTCGGCCAGCCGACAACACTCGTCAACAAGAACGGAACCGGCGGCAGCGGACCTGGTGGCGCTCAGAGTTCGCAGGTCTCTGTGTCCGCCCCTGTGACCGGTTCTGGTTCTGGAGGGGAGATGGTCATGGAGTCCCCTCAGCCGGCGGCCACCAGCAGCAGTTAAAGACTCAGATCAGGATTGGTCTGCACACTGACTATTCTTGGACCCATTTGGGCTCCTCAGATTTTAATAAACCAGTTTGAGCACTAATCCTCAAAAGCTAATATTCTTTAGTTTTTGATGTTTGCTCCCCCTGCACCCGCGACCCTCTGCTCATCCTTCACTGACTTGTAACTCATTAATCTAAAGGTTTCACCTGGAATCAAATCAAATACGCCAGACAATTTCCACGCTGCTTAACACTTAATCAGCCGCTGCCTGATGAGTGACGAACATGTCTCAAGTTTCCCTCAACCTTGACACACTTTACCTAACAGCAGTTTGGTCCTAACCCTGTGGTTATATATTACCTTTTTCTATGACCTTCCTATAATTTGTAAAGGCACTCGACTTGCCGTGCTTGAACTATCCTACCCTTAAGACTGATGCAAGAGTTTTTCTTCTGTGAAGTGGCCATTTTCTCGTGGGCTCAAACACTTTTTTTGGGATAACATGAAATACTTACCATGAATAAACTGTTTGCTCCTGTGGAATTGTTTTTCCTTATGCCTACTTTCACTTGTAGGGCAGACATTGCTTGGATAGAACACAAACAGACTGAAGAACTGGTTCGACCGTCACCTTTCATTTGCTGCAGGAGTGTGGTCTGGAGAGCGTCGCGTCTACTTATTTGGGATATAAAAGAGGTACTTTAGAGAGAACAGGGCTGTTGAATCGTCCCCAATTAAATGTTCATAGATTTTTCACGACAATCCAAATAGACAGGGCAAAAAGAGGCTGAGGGAAGTAGAATCCTGGCATACCGCACTTTGACACATTTTACATTGAAATGTTTTTAAGCATTCTAATGCAAGTGTCTTTTTATGGAAAGATACAACAATGCATGTTGGATGCCTTAATATATAATCATGTGAAATAAATTGATTTTTCTTTTTGCTAGACTAATGAAACATGCTTTAGATGTGAGCAGATCTGGGTGTGTAAATGAAGAAGAGCTCTGTTTTAAAGGCTTTTACATTCATTCTTTTGGAGGGGAAACAGCTGAATGTCACATTCTTATCTGGAAAAACTCTGAATCCTATCAGCTCCAATTGCAGCCAAGGACTCCGGTTAGGACTTTTCCTTCTTTTCTATGAATCTTTGATCCTGTGGAACTCTTCACTCCCTTCTTAAATCACATGTGTGTTGCTCTTCAAAAAAACAAAAACAAAAAAATACCTGGGGGGGAATAAACGTTGTCACCTACTGAAGGTGTTGGAGATGAAACGGCCTTAAAGAGGAAGCGGCACCAGAATGAATTTTAGCCACATCTGTCGCTGTTTTCTTATGATTTTTTTTAACATCTTTTTTTTTTAATCCTCCATGAATTCTGTGGTCACTTATATTTATTCAAAAGCAACACAAGCAAATAATTGGTGTTTTTATTTAGGTCAAAAGCCAAACACTGGGAAACACAAGGACATGGCTTGAAAAGGTGTTTCCCACACTTCCCCTCCCTCTCATTTTTTTTTTTTTTTTCAGTTTTGAAACAGAGTTACTAATTCTGGAATTGTACGTGCTGTGAAATGAGATCTAACTATATCTGGAAACCAAGACAAGGGAGAACGTTGGGTATTACCAGTATCCCAAAGGACTAACGGATACTCTGAACCTAGCAAGCAAATTGGGAAACTTTAATAAATGTGTTGACTGAGAGCTAATAAGATGGTGCTGTTTTGAAGGACGCATAACATACTAAAGATGTTTTCCTTCAATTTAAGTTGTATATTAATGTTACTATTGATAGTTTTAACAAAAAAATGCAAAACTAAAACCTGAACTTTTTTTGTAAAGAATATATTAAAATAACTGATATTCCAAAGTAATCCTCCCTTCGCTTTCTGTCATTCAGAAACCAAAAGCAATCTTGAGGTCGACAGAGAGCAGGAGAGGTGTTTTTCTTTCTATTTTTATTTTATTTTTATTTTTTTTTCCTCGCAAATGCAAACTGTAAAAGGACGTCCCAAGGCTCGACACTTGCACTAGTAGTCCGAGATTTTTTTGCACAAGCTACAGGCGTTTTTTTCAACACAGCCATTAAGACTCACTCGTGGTGTCCGGAAACAATCGGCGTCCTCTCTCGAGAGTAATAATCTGAACTCTGGAAAACTGTATCTTGTGTGTAAAGACAGGACTGGAGTGCTCGAAGCTCAAGACTGGGATCACACACACACACTCACGCACGCACACACACTGACACGGTGTTGCACTGTCCAAACTAGATAGGTTTTTATGGAGATCTGCTTTTTATTCTCTTATGTTTCATCGTCACTTTGATTATCACTATTGTTATAACTGTACTACTACTTATATGATTAGCATTACTACTCATCACTGTTTTTTGATTATTATTATTATTGATCCATAATGGTTTTAAATGCCACCTCTCTGCTCGGAAAAAGAGTATGGTATTCCTCTGAATATTGAACAATAATAGTGGCAGTGTTGTTATGAATTGTTAGACTTTTTGATTAAGCTTATCTTTTCCTCCTCACTTGTACCTGCCTTTTTGTGTTTGGTCTCCATTATGCTTTCTTTGATATACAGAAAAAAATAAAATCAGTTGAACAACAGTGTCTGCACTTTTCATTCACTTCAATAGCTTCATATACTTGACATTTTTTTTGGTCATATATTTATTTTTAATCCATTTTGTACTAATAATTCACCTTACTACAAAAGGTGAAATATCTTACATTAGATTTATTTAGCAGCTAAATTATTTAATTATTCATAAACTAATCATGTTCACTATTTTGCGTGCTGTTTTCTTAAATTTATTTGTACTATAATCAACCATACATCTTTTGGAAATGTGGAAATAATCAATTTCACAGCAATAAATAGATTAACTCCAAATCAATTCTTGGTAGAGTAGGAAAAGTGTTTTTTTTTTAGGTTTTATGGCACTTGTTAATGGACAAAACTGTTGCAATTCTTTTTTTTTTTTTTTTTTTGCTATTCTACAAATATGCTATTCTGGAATTATGTCATTTTAACTTAGAGGTGAAAATTTTTTATTAAATGTATTCATTTATTGAAAATAGTAACATTATTCGGCATCTGGATGATTTAATTATTACATTAACAACCATCAAAAATCATTTCAACAGATACTGATTAAATTTAACCCAAGTCAGCTTCAATGCGCTAAGGTTTACATTTCATTTTTGATTTTAGGAAATTTCAGGCCAAGAAAATTAGTTTTTATTGATGCCAGATTTGCTGTGGAGAATATGTGAAGACTTATTTCCTCAGTATTTTATTATAACATTTGAAAGTTTCTCAATTAACACTCAGATGTATTTTTAATTTACAAAATTGTGTAAATTCCATTTAAAACAACATTGAGCCAATATAAATATAAAATATACATGATTACAAACAACATGGATGCTTTATAACCACATCCTAAAACAGTTGATCCTGTTGTTCACTCTTATTTGACCCTTGCATAGTAAAAGAATAAAACTATGTCTTGACTTTCGGGAATTTTGTTACTTTACTTTAGAAAATTTCAGGCCAAAAAATTTTTTATTTTAGGTGTTATTACTGATGCAAAACTTTCTGTAAACAGTATAAAGGGTTATAACATTTGACAGTCTTTCAGTTAACATTCAGACATTTACAAAATTGCTCAAATGACATGAAACCAAGACAAATACAAAACCTATATTTTAACAACTTCAGAAACTTTTTGCCAAGTACATAAACACGTACAGGGACTTTTTCCTGGTAAAAGTTGTCTCTATTAATTAGAAACACAAGATGAATAATAAAAAAAAAAGTAAGAAAGGTAAAAGAACAAAAAAAAACAAAAACAAAAACCAAACTCTATACACATAAAGACACAGTATCTGCTTATATGCACAGTATACAGTCATAATAATGATAATAATAATAATTTTTATTAGTTAACTTATGTGTTGATTCTTAATTTCTCTGTTTACATTCTTTAAATACAACCGTTATATATCCTTGACTGTTCTAATAAAGGTCGCAGGGGTCACACCGACAGAGACAATTACCCACAGACCGGAATGTGCTCCGAATTAATTTACCGAACAATTGACTTCGCCCGTCGATTTACGGTTGAAAGGGAGATGATTGACACGGAGATAATCCACTTAAAGCCATACATGGGATTTGCAAACCGGAATGTCCTGTACTACCAACCAATAGGAGTCTGCTACACACTGAAAAGGCGGGTCTAGACTCACGCTCTGACCAATGGCAGTGAGAGTTTTACGCCCGCAGTGATACATGACTCCGCCCCCGCCTGCCATTTCTGAACCGAAGGGACGCCGCCGCGTACAGTCCTCGCCTTTTTTATACACACGTTTAAGTAAATAAACCCATTCTCTGTCGTAAATTGGGGCCGTTCTCTTAACGGAGCGACCGAAACCGCAGCCCCCGCTCATCGGTGAACGCTGTTTGAGGAGTGGCTGGAACTGTATCTGGCATTTTATTTCCTATTTTAACTTTACTAAGCGGCGTTTTCCGCCGTTTTTTTTCTCTCGCCGCCCCGCTCACTCGACCCCCCCGTGTGTGAGTAGGGGCCTGCAGCGTCGGTTCGGCCACGAGGCGCGTCGGTACAGTCGGAACAGGGCGATGGCAGAGTTCGGTAACGGACTGGCGGAGGAGTCTCTACTAGATTCAGACCCCGGACATCCCGAGTTGGAAGACCCGGGTGTCGGTGACGAAGAACCGGGGTTAGAAGAAGGAGAGGCCGCGATTGAAGACCCGGTAAGTGAAGGGCATTGTCTGAGCCGTGGGAGCACACGCTTAAACCGGGATTTATTGTGTTTAAAATCTGTAAAGTTGGTGAAACCAGGTGGTCGTTTTCTTATTTTTTTCCCCTCACATTTCTCGGGTCACATGCCGTGTGCGTTACTGCCATCGCCAGGTCGATATTAACCGCCATTGTGGTTCACGCAGTGCAGTAGAAATGGGTGGTGACATGCGTGGTGTCGGCGGCCATATTGGCGCAACAGCGGCACCAGTTTCTCTGCGCCAGGGAGCAGCTCGGGCAGTTGGGGAGCAAAATCCTCGTCGCAAAAAAATGCGAGACGGAGATGCGGGAGACAGTCTGGGGCGAGGGTAGGACAGGCCGCCGCCATTAGCCGCCGCTGTGCGAGTCTCCGGGACCGAAAGGCGACCTGCTCACGGTAATGACGTTTTTTTTTCACCGTTTTACTGCTGCATTTCACGCGCCGGTGTGTGCACGTGCAAATAACCGACAAACAGACAGCGGCTAACGTTAGCATCCCGCAAACATCTGACATGACATCCGTGATCACATTCGTCGGATGCACTGCGGCGGTGGATCAGGGGGCCGGGGGGCTGAAGGATGTGGCCCCGGGCCCCTGGATTCACCACCATGCGACAAAAGGAGTCTGAGTCACGAGGTTGAACACAAAGCTGGGGCTGGAGGTGGCACGCGTGCACCTGGCCGTGTTTGGGTGTTTGTTTTTGGGAAGGGTGAGGATGCACAGGCGGATTGGGTCACATTTTCATTCTCCATCACCTGCACTTTGGCGCATATTCCTCGTGCATGTTCAGGTTGTAGGGGCTGCGGTTTTTAAGGGGCTTGGTTTGCATCCTTCAGTGTTTGTAGGAGGGGAGTGAAAGAGCATGCACTGAATATGCGACAAAAAACAGCCCCGATGTGTCCGTCCGTGTTGGAGTGGGGGGGTGGGGTGGGGGTGGGGGGTGTTACTCCACTCTCCTGTCTCTATCCTGCACATGCATGCGCTAAAGTGCACATAGTTACATGTGAGATTACGTAGAATAAGGATGCAGAGGAACGTGTTGTGTTTGGTCCTAGAGTCCATCTGTCACCGCATCCAGTTGTACAAAGAGCTTTTCATTCCAAGCCCTGTCAGCAGAGGCACCAGCCCTGGATGGAGCTGGAGTGACTCCCACTGTGCTGCAGTGCACCACTGTCAGACAGGAAGGTCCGCTCCCCCAGAGGACACCAGCCAAAGCTCACAGACATACATCCAGTCTGTGGCCCAGTCGGTTCTGTCTGTTACAGTTTGTCTTTTGTCTGAGGAGCAGGTCGCTGTCACTTTTAACCCTTTCATGCATGACATTACTGCAGTAGACGGTTTTTCAGTCTTTAATTAAAGCTACATTATTTGCAGTAATGACTCCAACTCTTAATAATTTGTGGTTTCTAGTATTCATTAGGGTCACTTTACTGTGCTGCTGTGACACTTGAATTTTCCCACTGTGGGATAAATTAAGTCTTATCTTATTCTGATATATTGTTTTAATGAGTCCAAAACATGTTGTTACTGAGACATTCTCTAATAAGCTACAATTTGGAGAATAGTTTGTTGACAGTTGAAACCTTTTGGTTTTTGTTATTTTGTGACAGAGACTGGAGTTTCCCAGAATGTAATCACTGATTCATGACATTCACCGCAGTGGACAGATTTTACACTGAAAATATATTTTTTCTTAAATCAGTGATATATTTTCTTTCTGAAAAGAACTTTATGGATGTGTTTATGCTTAAATATTTGATACCATTACTTTGTTAAACTGTTGATGCATGGAATACACTACAGCTGGGTGTTATGGTACAGAAATAAGATATAACAGAAATCTGACTGGACATGTTTTATGTCATAAATACCACTAGTTTATTAACAATTCATGCATGAAAGGGTTGATATCACATTTTCAGTTTTTGTTCCCAAATACATGTTGAATATCATTTTCGTGGCCTATGAAGAACCTGTGAACTGTCTATCAGCATATACTTGGATTGGCTACATCCCAGAAATAATGCATTTATAACTGTACAAACATCTAATGTGATGTGTTGCTGCGTTTTCGTACATTGTATACAGCCTAGACTGTTCCTGTGAGCGCAGATGTTTTGACTTGTCTAGTTTTTTTGTGATGGAGGTGGGGGTGCATGTGGAGCGTACTTGATATAGTGTCTTCCTTTCAGGAACTGGAGGCAATCAAAGCCCGGGTGAGAGAGATGGAGGAAGAGGCAGAGAAGCTTAAGGAGCTACAGAACGAGGTGGAGAAACAGATGAATCTCAGCCCGCCACCAGGTACGTTTCCAGGGGGTTCTCTTAGAATGGAGGCTTTATTAGAAAAAGAATCATCTTCAACCTTCATCAGACTGACATAAAGGTCAACGGGATGGAGTCCTTGGAGACTCCGAAAACGGACTATTGTCACTGCTAAACATTCATTCATTTCTTGTCAAAACATTACTAGTTATGTAACGAATGTCAGCAGTAGTTGCAGTTAATTTACATGTTTATTCTGACTGAACACACAAGGAAATCTGTGTGTCTTTGTTGTTTCCTTCTGAATGACAGTAGCATGAATTCAGTAAATGTATCCATCTACTAAACCTGTAGACATTAGAGATAGATGTCTTTGACTCCACGATCTACACATATATTTAAATTTATTAAGCACCAATTAAAGCATGTGAAATCATTAAAAAAATAGAGACGCATTGATTTATCAGCCGATATTAGCTGATATTGACCTATTTTGGTTTATGTCGTGTTATATTACAGTTTTTTTTTCTTCATTAATGTGCATGTTTCAGTCTGTGTTCAGTCATAGATAATGTGTTGAAGGACTGAAAGACTTGAAATAGGAACGTTTTTTATATTTATAATGAAGATTTCTATGTTAAGGGGGTACATGACAATAAAAATAAACAAACTAGCATCGGCCAAAACGATTTTGTAAATATCTGTCTTATAAGAATTTTGCAATCGGTGCATCCCTACTAAAAAAGTTGATGGAGTACATTTAAGGGGCAAAAAGTCCAAATTGTTGATTCCAGATTGTTGAATGTGTACACCTTCTGGTTTCTTTCTTTTGTATCTGTAACATGAAAATAATGAGACGTGAAGATGTTATCTCACATTTTAGAATCACTTTTTCCACATTGTAATATTTTTTAAGTCAAACAATATATTTAGCCATAAAGGGAAAGGTGAGTAAAATGCCTCCAGAATAATAATAGTGAAACTTTACTAAGTTTGAGTCCCTGGTATATATACATTCAGTCCAAATGCTGGTTGGCTGTGGTTTTGAAGATACAGTCGGGTTAAAATATGAAATAGTGTGAATTGATGATAGAATGGGATTTATTACAGAGGGATGTTTGTGTCAGAGCAAAACACTGTCTGCACATTATAATACATTCACATTAAAGGTTCTTTGTACTGGAACGTTTACAAATCTATTGGATAGATTAGGGGTGTCACTCATTTTAGTTCAGGAGCCACTTTCACCCCAATGTAATCTCAAGTAAGTTGGACCAGTAAAATAATAACATAATAATATAGACATGATGTCAGCTCCAAACTTGACTCTTTTAGAGTGGGGAAAAAAGTAGTATTACGTTATAAAAATGTTTACATCTACAAATTAAACTTAAAAAAATGTGAATAACATGAGCAACCATAAACAAACTGAAATGTATTAAGAAAAATAAGTGCAATTTTAACAATATAATGCCTCAGTTTATCATTTACACATGTGCATTACAACTTATGGACCACAGTGGATCTACAAATGTACAAAACATTTCTCTTAGGACATTTCATGTTTGTATTTGTTCATGTTAACATTTTTTGTGAAAGATTAGTTAGTAAATGTAAACGTGTCTATGTAATTTTATTGTTTTATACTAAAACAATAGAAAACGTGAGTTGTTCTTATGATAGTATTTGACTGGTCTGACCCACTTTAGATCAGGTTGGGCTGAATGTGGAATATCTTAAGTGTAATATGTGCGTTTCACAAATTCATCTGGTGTGCCACATTAGACCCTTTGGTGGGAGGGTTTTGGAAGGACTTCACAGATCAGTCTTTTCCTCACACAATTCAGAGATGGAGTCCTATTGTGATGAAACATCTTGTATATCGTGATTTTGACTAAGTCTTTGTTTCCTGTCTACAGTTGGCCCTGTCATCATGTCCATCGAGGAAAAGATGGAAGCAGACGGCAGATCTATTTATGTCGGAAACGTGAGTGACTGCCTTTGTGTCATTTTTGTTTGTTTATTTATTTATTTGTCTCAAACTTAGAAGTAAAAAAGAAAAAACAACTAAAAAAAACAATAAAATCAAGAAGTCATTACATATGCACCCATCAGTGGTCAATAATCATAGAAAAAGTAATAATACAATGAATTTAACATACAGATGCTGGGTTCCTGTTCAGAATTCTTTTGTGTCTAAGTGTTTTCAAGGCCTTTAACAAACTGATCTACATGTGAATGTCCACCTGTTCATCACCTGGATTCAATTTTTATTTGTGCAGACACAGGGCCACGCCTCACATTAAATATAAACACTGGAGTTCGGTCTGTACGATGCAGTGAAAAATGTCACGATGACATACGTTTTCACATAATTTTATTGAAGTAGTTATAATAATAATAATAATAATAATAATAATAATAATAATAATAATAATAATAATAATAAATGTTGAAAGGAAGATTTTTAAATTACGAGTGAAAAGTGAGGATGGTTATAACTGGTTCTAGAGTGTTTGGAAAAGACACAAGATAATGACAATAACCCTTTAAGACCTACAACTATTTTTGTCACAACTTCCAAATACTGTTTTTGTCTTTCCCAAGTGCTTTATATTATCCTCTGTATTTTGCATTTTTCAGTGAAAATCATGTATTTTCCTATATTTAACTCACTGATCAAGTAGATGTTCACTAAAGCATAGCGTAAATTCAAAGGTTATTTTATCAGAACAGAGAAGACCCAAGAAAAAGTGGCTTTTTCAACAAATATATCATTAACTGAACATAAAACAAGTCTCTTCATCCACTGTCATTTATCAAACTCCATGGGTTTTACTGATGAATCAATGTTGTAGAAGATGACAGTGTTTCCACATTCACTACGGAGCATCCAAATAGGTCATATTTGATGATCATTAAAATCTCACAAGCTGCATTTAATATCAATTATTAACATGTTTTGATAGGATTAGTGGTCCTAAAGTTATTAAACCTTTTAGATCAGTAGATGCTTTTGGTCAGCAGTGGCCGCTTGGGTCTTTATGGTTTAAAGATACAGCAAGAAGAAAGTGACACATCGAAACAAAAATGATGAGATGAAGGCAAAGTTAAAGACTCACTCGGCTTTATTGTCATTTAAACAATAGACTTGATAGATTGAAATATAGTTACCAGGTCTCAGTGTCTCAGCATGAAAATAAGATAAAATATTAAATAAAATATATGAGCTAAACAGAATAGAATAAAAACTACCATAAAATCAGCTAAAATATAATAAAATAAATGTATGAATTTGTATAAATTTGCACAATATCCAGCAGCAGTAACAGCTTTAGGCAGGGGTGCATGTAAGCAGCAAAAAACAGTTTAAGACAAAACTGAAAGAAAAAGTGTAACATAACAAGACAAAAACACAACTGTAGTGTCTGATTTTTTGTGGTTTAAAGAGTGAACTCTGGCTTTTACAACATTAAATGAAAGTAAATATAATCTGAGTTCTAAATCCACAACAATGCAGAAGTTGTTTGTGGTTTGAACAAGACACTTAAACAGATGTAGAGACTGAACATTGACAACATTTTACACTCATCAGAATAGACATGAATAAAGCAAGTAAAACAGCAAAACCTTGAAAATGAGTGTCCTGGCTTACAACGAAACCCAAATATTAAGAAACTCGTTCTATATTTGACTTAAACTGAAGCTACAGATCAAACATCTCGGATCATGATGGGGACGTTTGTGACTGCTCTGTGTTGACGTCTGTCTTGGTCTTTGTCTTCAGGTGGACTACGGCGCCACAGCAGAAGAGCTCGAGGCTCATTTCCATGGCTGCGGTTCAGTTAACAGAGTCACCATCCTATGTGACAAATACACAGGGCATCCTAAAGGGTAATCACTGCTACATTCATACCTGAACTGAGCTTTAGCTGAAAGATTCACAATGAAACGGAGAGGAGGCAGTGTGTGCTGCATAGAAATGGTGTTAATGATGCATCAGTGAACCCGTTTACATGAGCATGAAATGTCATAACGGTTAGTAATCAGATAATTGTAATAATCAGATCTGATGTGTTTACATGCACTTCAAAATGCAATAACCGGAAAACGGAGTAGTAACGATAGGATCAAATTTTCTGCTCTGGTCTGCAGCTTATGTTTGGTTTTGCGCATTTTTCCATTACATTATGTTTAGCTTTGTTCATTATCACATTTTTGTTTGGTTTTGTTCATTTTTAATTACTTTATTCTACTTTGGTTTTGTTTGAGTCTAGTGACATAGAATCAAACTTCCTGTTACTGTCTTCAGCTCATGTTTGACTGTCACTTTTGTTTTCTACAATTTATTTGTTTTTTAGATGTGCACATATGTAAAAGAACAAAATAAATCAGATTAACCTGTATACATGCATGAAGACATCAGAGTACTGGGGGGGAATCCAAGTGTGTTAATCTGATTTCTCCTAATCCAGGGTTCTTGCGGGGTCTTAAAAAGTCGTAAAAGTCTTGAATTTACAAATCTGCATTTAATACCATAAAAAAAGTATTTTAAAAGGTATTAAATTTGATATGGTAGGTCTTAAATCATGTTGCCATAAAGTTGTTGGCTGTATTGTTTAAATGTGTCTGTTAAATGTCCAACCGGCAAAGAAAGTTGCATTAGTCGACTCGCTTCCACCTGTTCCAACCCCACAATTGATATGGAAATTAGGAACCAATTATCAGTAATTTTGCAGCCCCCGATGAGAAATGATGTGGAACAGTAGGAAACAAGGCGTTGGACTAAATAAATACAATGTCCTAAATTCTAGGAGTCACAAATTTTTGCTGGTATGGCTGTGAAATTGAACAAAATTTAATGCCTGCTGTCAGCCTAACTAGTCTTAAAAAGTCTTAAATTTAAGTTGTAGAAACCTGTAGGAAACCTGTAATCAGATTACTGCTGTTAGATGCTAAAACAGATCAGATTATACTGTTTGCATGATCACTTGAATAATTTGACAACTCCACAGATCAGATAATGATCAGATTGTGTAGTGTGTGTAAACGGGCTCACTGATGCTGTCACATGGTCGTGTTTCCACTGGACTGGACTCTGAATATGTTCTGTTTTTTCTAGATTTGCCTACATTGAATTTGCAGACAAAGAGTCTGTCCGGACAGCCATGGCTTTGGACGAGTCCCTTTTCAGAGGAAGGCAGATAAAGGTAAGACGGGTCCAAGTCTCCCTCTGTTTAGCAGAGTTTGAGCTGTCGAATGTCTCCGTGGACAGAAAAGGTGAAGCTGTTCTGAATCTAAATTAGATTTTCCAACTCTGTCGAAGAAGGCGTTTGTCTGTAATTAAAGGTACAATCAGTTTTATTGTGAAGTCTCATTTCTCTGTAAAGTCAAACTGACTTCCCGAATGTCTCCATCCTTTTGTAACGTTGACTGAATTATGGAACATTTTCTATAACTTGTGACTTTTAAGATTCTTGTACAACACTACTATGGAGGCCTAGGTGATAACATTTTAATTATTAATGTTATATTACAGTTTTGTTGTTGATAATTTCATTCACATTCTCAGATGAAACTCAAGAAATTCTACTCTTTTTTTTTTTTCCTGCTAATTTTATTGACAAAAGAAGATGAAAACCTTAATAATGATGATTTGATATCTAATAACCTGTATTTTGCGACACTTTTAAGTGATTATCAGGGTTTTCTTGTGAATTGTGACACTCGATGCATTTACAGAATGATCTGAGGAGTAACTGTAGTCCAGTAGAGCTGCACAGTTAATCAACTTAGTGCCATTCTGTGCAGTTTTATCCCAAAAGGCTGCAGCTTTAAGGCCTTTATTTATGTGGAAATGCACTGTAAAAACATGCAACATCATCACAGTCACTACATTTATTGTATTTAATTTGTCTCTCAGTTGAAGTTTATGTTTTGAGGTGGAAAAAATACACATTTCAAAACGATCATTTATTGTGAATTTTATGTTTAACCAAGAAAATAGACTCCAATCTCAAATTGTGGCATCAACAACATAAAGACCAGTAGAAGGATTTCAGTTTCAGTGAAAAAGGAAACACTAATATGATCTGTGACGATAATGAAACAGGCTGATGATTAATTGTCAGAAATATCTGCTGTTGACAGTTTTCTTCTGTTCATTTTCTGCCACTAGTTTAGTAAAAACCTAACACTTTAACATATAACAATGTTAATATAAAGATGCTAGATATGATAAACCTAACATGTCGTTCAATCATACATGTACTATACACCCGATGAAGATCATGGATTTTGTTTCTGTGCAGAACTAGAAAAATGTGATATTTGTTCAAGTAGTTATTGTCCTGTCATGTGGTAGATTTGAGCATTTTTTCATTTCGTTGATAGACCAGAACTACAAAACTATTTGACATTTTTACTGTAAACTACTCTGTAAACTCTAAATAACCAAACATAAGTACCACCTTGTGATTTTTTCAATTTAGTTTCATTCATAAAAAGACAGTCATTACACGCCGTCTTGCGTCAAATTCAGATCCAGGCCTTGAAACTACTACAAAGATTAAACCTGGTAAAACTTCCAGGAGCCAGACCAGGACACAGGGGCCTGGGTGATATGCCTTAGTTTGTTGATGTTTTTGTTCAGTTTGTTAATTTAAAAAAAAGTATCAATAGTAATAATGGCAATAACAATAATAACAATAACAATAATATAACCTTTGTTTAACTTGGAAAATAATTAGTTGAGATTAAAGAACTTTATTTTTGTTTGTTTTTTTTAAATCTCAGCAGCAACAGAAGTGACAGAAAATAGAAATTTCAGTCATACATCCACACTAAAAACAGTTAGTTTGGAAAAAACCGTCTACATCCACATTTATCCTTTTCCCGTTTGTTTAAGATGACTTTGAATATATTTACAGAGACCAGCTCTTTCATTTTTATCTCCCTCAGTAGGTTTTTCCAGTCAGTGGAAACGAAACATTTAAATGCTTTCTTTCCCAGTTCTGTTCTGACTTTTAGAACATATAGAAATATCAAATCCTGGGACCTGAGACTAATTATTGAAGTCATTCCAGTGGATATAAACGAGTTAATATGAAGGACTATTTCCCTTTGTTTTTATTACAACTTTTTCACTGAATTACGTGGCCTTTCAGTTAGTCCATAACCCTTGTAAAGTCCGTTGGATGTGCAGCTGTTTGTAGTGTTTTCTGACCGTGGCATTCATCCTCAGGTCGGCGCCAAGAGAACAAACAGACCGGGCATCAGCACCACAGACCGCGGCTTCCCACGGGCCCGATTCCGGTCACGGGGAGGAAGCTTCTCATCACGTGCGCGCTACTACAGCGGCTACACGCCACCCAGAGGCAGAGGACGGGCCTTCAGGTGAGCCCCCTCCTGGACACGCTGGAGGACGAGCACCGCACTGCATACAGGGGGCGCCGTCACATGACACACACTCACATGGACGGTTAAAGGGGGAGGAGGGGGGCAGTCTGAGATGAGACGTTACCTCTGAAACCATAGGAGGATGTATCGTCCTGATTTATGAACCATGAAGGATCAATGGATTGGTTTTAGTATCGGTCTAATGTCAATGTAGACGGATCCCAGTAAACAGTATTGGCTTTATTATCATTAGTGATTTTTCTACATCACCACAAAACAATTATGACTTCTGTAACCATTCGTCAGTCAAACGATTAATCATGTGAGGAGATGAAAAACAGATGAAGGGTCATTGTACGACAAACGTCAGGTTTTCTGTCCCCAGTTCTACATTTTAGGCATATAGCTTCCTTCTTGTAAACACTGAGCCTGTTTATATGACCATAAAAATCTGATATATGGAACTAATCAGATAAGTCTAATAATCAGATCAGATGCCTTTAAATGCACTTCAGAAATGATCAAAAAACCCTGGTTTAGACGTTTCAGTCCATTATTGGATTTCTTTCAGAGTTCGTACATAAGTAGTGATGGTAGACTCAAACTTCCTGGTATTGTCTTGAGCTCACGTTTGACTACATCACTGCTGTTTTTTGACTTTTTTTTTTTTCTTTTAAACACATGTAGATGAAAAAGAGCAAAATAAATCCGATTGACAGGTATATGTGTATGAAGGTATCAGAATATTGGGGAGAAATCCAGTTGTGTTAATCCCATTTCTCATAATCAGATTATACTGTTTACATGATTACTAAAATAATCTGATAGCTCAAGAAAATGGATAATGATCGGAGTATCAGTGTTGATGTAAATGGGCTCAATGGTCATAAAGTGCTTTGCAGTAAAACTAGAGCAGTTGAATAAATAATAAAATGATAGGAACATAATAAATCAGTTAAATACATAATAGGATGCATAAAAATCAAAGGGAAATGGAGTAATAATAATAATGTAATGGTAACGATTCAGTGTTTATTGGACATGTAAACGAGCTCATTGATGTTATTTCAGCTTTTATTTACTTAATATTTCATTTGAAGCCCCTTCAAAATGCTACAGAAATGCCTTTCCACACAGTCATGTTCAGTATTTAAAGCTGTGTTTTGTCTGAACATGTTTTTCTTCCTTTTAAAGTTCAGTAACGAATATGGGACAAACTAAAATAAACCCACATAGTATTAGTAGAAAAAGTAGTGATCTCAGGGAGTCGTACAACAATGAATCTGAAATATTAATGACACGTTTCATTATTTGGGGCATTAAGTTTGCTGGAGTCTTCACTTACTCTCAATATAAATAAGCTTCAAATCAACATGTTTGACATTTTTGATACAAAAGTAAAAAAAAAAAGACCCCCCCCCCCCCGATCACCACCAAAATTTAATCATTTCTTCCTTGTGCCAGTATCAACATTTCATGAAAATCCGTCCATAACTTTTTGAGTTATCTTGCTAACAAACAAACACACACAAAGCAAAGCAATCACAATACCTCCTGGCGGAGGTAATAAGCAGAAAGTGAACAAAATAAGTAACAAAATGAACAAAGTAGTCAACTAAATTAAGAAAAATGAACAAAATAATGAAGTAAAGTAAGCAAAATGAACAAGAAATGAAGTAAATTAAGAAAATGACTCAAGTAAGCAATAAAAGTAAACCTAAATAACCAAATGAACAAAATAATCATAATAAGCCGTGTTAAACCTGTCAAACCAGGCCATTTGTGAAATGCATATTTTAATCAAATGACCACTCTGTCCCCTTCTTGGCGGTAAAATGTTCAGATGATATGTCCGTTTTGCCGTCCTAGTGGACGTTTCTGTAGAATGACTCTTCAGTTGTTGTAAAATGTGGTGAATTAGTTCTTTTATCAGAACCAACAGTGAATCACAGTTGGGATGCTTCACGTCTACCTTCTACCTGGCTGACGTTACAGTACCAGAGTAACTGGTCTGAGTTTTAGAGGGTGACGGGTCAGCAGACTGCTCATAGCCTGGTCAGCGCTCACACAATCTCACTGCATGTCACATGACTAGAACCGGTCCACGGAAGGCAAACGGACTCAGTGCACATGGGCTCATCGTCCACTCTGGACCTGGATCCGTTTAACGTGTAGAGTCTAGATGGTTGAAGGACCTGCACCGCGCTGCATATGTGCCAGGTCCTGGGTGTTTGGAGAAGCAGTGAACTGTTGGTTATTGCCTCAGGATGTGGAGGTAGATGACGCTGCAGGGCTTGCGTTGATAACAGTCATGATAATCTGGTTTTAAGAGTCAGAAGGAGTCTGTGGTGATGATACGTGCACTGGGACTCTGCTTTTCTGGAGGCCACGCAGGGTTTGAACGTTGTTGAGTTGACGGATTCCAGGTCGGAGCTGTTCAGCTGGGGAAGCGAATCGGCCTCAATTGGCACATCAAAAAATGTCACTGAAGTTGCTGTAACCTCTTAAGCCCAGTTGCCCACAGTTCCACCTGTGTTGCTATGGTAATGCTTTGCAACGCTTGTATCTAGATATACATTCATGTAACCAGAAGAACGTCAGCTAAAAGCTCAACAAAATCAATTGCCAGAAAAATGGAACATGGTTCAAACAACAAGCACTTAAATGAACAAATATGTAAAACAACCTAACAGTTCTGTGGCCAGCGTATGTCGTGAATAATTTAACCCTTTAGCACTGGAGTGTTTTTAAAAAAATACTCAATTTTCATGTCAAGTTTTCAAAAAGCTGTATCTGGAAGTGGTTTGAGATAAATTCATACTATAAATCAGAAAAAATATTGGGTATGACCCAAAGTTTATGATGGGAGTAATTATACTCATCTAATTTACATATTGTGATTTGACAGGCATGTTGGATTGCGTAACATTTAGTAAAATGAATTTTGATAATATCTACATGGAAGTTTTCTGAGAGTTTTTGGTGTTTTTCCATCTTGTCCTTAAAGTAAATGAACTTCAACATTAGTAGAAAGTAAAATGCAGTAAGTTTTATTTGCTTTTTAGCCAAACAACAGAGTAGACAAATCTGTCCTTATCTATCCAAACTAAAACTAAATCAACTTTACTTACTAACTACTAACGTACTCACTCACCATCTTGGGACCACGCCTTTCAAACTGGATTTTCTTCACTTTGAATGGAGACATGCCCTGAAATGGTGTTAGGATTGAAAAGGCACATGTCCACTATCTATTGGTGGGAGGTGGTAACAAGATTTGGAAACTTTATTGGAGTTATGGTGTGGTTTCATTCACTTATGTTGCTTGTCGCACCATTGAGACTTTGGTGCTTAAAGGGTTAAATGGGCAAATATGTAAACCAAGTTAACAGTCTGAGACCAGCGTATGTCAGGAATAATTTAATAAAAACAGACCAGTGAGACAGACTTTGCAGCGCTAAGCTAACACTAAGCACAACAGTACAAGTATTATTTCTTTAGTGATAAATATCACAGCATGACACATAGAAAAGTAAAAATAAAGGTCACATTATGAAGAGATGATGACGAATGTTGTGTTACCTTTGCGGTTTTCTGATCATAACTTGGTTTAATATGAATGAAGCTTCTGCTATTGGCTAATCGGTTGTTTTGTGTTACGTTGAAATGATTCTGACTGGAAACAAATGGACCAGGGCTTAACAGGTTTTTAAAAGTGTCAAATTCAGTGGAAATTGCGTTGAAGGATGAGGTGGTGCCAAGTTGTTTGGTCTGACTCTTGATAAGAAAAACAATGCCAAACTCCCCATGTACTCCGAGCACTGAGAGACTCTGATTCTGATTGGTCCAGAAACGCCCCGACAAAGACTCGGCAGCAGTCCCGAAGAGTCCAAAAGCCTGAACCCGAACAGAGGCCTTTCTAATGCAGTCCCAGTCTGGGTTTTCATCTGAGCTGTGCTCGTTTGGCTGCAGTCGTGACTCATTTCCCACTCATTCTTTCTGTGTGTGAAAGCATCTGGACGCCAAGGTCAGAGTCTCTCTAATCGCTCGGTGTACTTACCCGGACACTCCCTCACATACCAATGAGTCCAACCCTGCCGGGATCTGGTCTGAACTCCAGGAGGAGGCCCCGGGGTTCAGGAGAAGACCAGGGGTGGGCTCAGAGGTCATCCATCAGCTGAAACATGCATCAGTGTGAAGAGTTTACTGGATATGTGGGGTGCATTTCTGATTAATCCTACTCTGCCAGGGCTGGACGGTAGATATGTCAGATGTTATCAAAATACAAACTTACATGTATCAATTATAACAAAAATGTAAAATAAATTCTTTGATGATTAAATGTGAAAGTTAAAGAAACCAGGAGGTTGTTTGTGGTGTTGAATTATTAATAAAAGGTGCAACAGGATGAACATGGAGTGAAAAAAAGACAAGGTAGATGAAAATGGCAGAAAAAAGGATAAACAACATAAGACTCAGTTAATGAAAAAAAGTACGACTGTAAGGTCCAAAAAAGACCAAATGAAACAGAACTAAAATAATGTAAAACAAATGAAGATGAAAATGGCAGAAAACAGAACAAGCGATTTGGGGGGGTGTTCAAGATGAAGGACGATGACCCTGAAATACAAGAAAATGGTGTAAAAGATGAAAAAGACTAAAAGAATGACGTAAAACAAAAAAGACGAAATAGTGTGAAAAACAATGTAAGAGAAAATGAGACAAACATGGTAGATGTAGTTAAAAATGGTAGAAAAGAGGAGAAAGTTTAAAAAAATTAAAAACGACCTTAAGAGATAAAAAAAAAGAAAATGATGTACAACAAATTATGTAATATACAAAGAAAGACTAAACAATTGTGAAACGAGACTAAAACACAAAACAAACAATGTAAGAGACAAAATAAGACATTGTAAATGAAAATGTAAAAAAAAAAACCAATTCAGATGGAGTTAATGAAGAGTACAATGACCCTAAATGTAAAACAAATAAAGATGAAAATGGCAGAAATAAAAAAAGAACAAGCAATGTGAAAAAAAGTGTTTAAGATGGACAAAATGGCCCTGAAAGATGGAATATGAGAAAATAATGTAAAAGATGAAAAAAAAAGACTATAACAAATGATGTAAGACACGAAAAAAATACTGAACACTAGTGTAAAAGACAAACGATATGAGACAAAATGAAAATCTGTAGATATAGAGGTGGTAATGATGCTGGTTTAAAAGAGTAAAATAAGGTAAAAGACGAACAACGTAAGACATAGAGATGAAAGTTTTGTAAAAGACAAAAAAAAACAAAATGAGAAGAACATGATGAATGAGAAAAGAAACAATGAAGAGACCAAACAAGATAAACAACATTAAAATGCAAGAAAAGAAAACCATGATACTGAAGAAGACGATGAATGTAAAGTCTTATTTAAGGTTAGAACATTTCACTGAAGTGTATAGGGTTTAAGATTAGAATGTAATGAATATGAATTTATAAGGAGAGGATTCTGGTTTTATCGTCTAGAGGATTTGTAAACAAATCCATGAGCGATGGTTAAATGTAAAAGTCAAAGTCAGTTTTGCCCACACATACATCGCATACAGAAAACTGAAATTACAAAACTCTGTGGCCCCACAGTACAAAATGAACATAGTAGAAAAAATACAATACAATTTTAAACAGAATAAAACTATAAACATAGAATAAAACTATAAACAGCAGGGGGTTGAGGGGACAATTAAGGTACAACAGTTCCATTTTATTTGTACAGCCCTATATCACAACAAGCTTGCCTCACAGGGCTTTACAGAATTAGTTGAATATGAAAACAAACAGTCAAATAAACAGTAGATGAAGGAAATGGAGTGAAGTTAAACAGATGAGTTATTGAGTTCAAGTGACGTAGACGTTGCATGTTAGGGTTTTTCCGTCCGACCTGAACCTTGCGCCTCGTCCTATAACTGGATCGAACCCTCACCGTCCACCTGTTTTCAGGGTGATGGGGATGCACAAGAACCACCCTGTTGCAGTGGAACGCTGAGGCTTCGACCCCCCCCCCAGTCCCCCCCTTCCCCTGGTTGTGCTTGTTTTTGTGCAGTGTTTGTCATGCATGTACATGAACACGTCACACACTTCCGACACAGCATTCACTCCAGAAACGAGGGTTCATTACTGCAGCCTGATCTCAGCATCTACAGCCTGGTTTCAGCCCCAGCGACCTTTTTTTCTTTGTGTTTGTTTGCTGATCTGTGTGCGAGGTGTGAGTCTGGCCTCTGTGTGTCCTCTACGGCGTCTGATTGTGGACAAAAAAAGTCCAGATTTTCACATTTATATCTATATATATCTATATATATATACATGTACGTGTCTATTTGCTGGGGGTTTATGTGTGGTGCTGTTTGTCCTCAAAGTCTTTCCCTACAGTGACCCCCTCCCCCCTCCCCTCCTCAATCCCACCCCCTCAGAGGCGGCTCTTGCTCGCAGAGAGAGAGAAAGAGGGAGAGAGAGAGTGCCTTTGCTGCCCCCCCCTCACACCCACACACCAATCATTTTACATTTTACTATCTGGAATACAAAGGCACAATACCGTTAACATGGTACAGTCTATTTCCTGGATTGTGCACACTGTCCTAAACATCTTCATACCCCCCCACCCCCTACCCCACCCAATGCCACGCCACCCACCCCCACCTCCTCTTCCTCAACAGTCACACAAATACACATATCTATCTATCTATATATTTAATATCACACCAGGAAATTGGTGTCCGTCTTCTTAAGCCAACCAGAAAAAAACTCACCCTCTTTTTCTCTCTCTTTTCCAGGGGCCGAGGGCGAACAACATCGTGGTATTCCCCTTACTAAACCCCCCCACCCCACCCCACCCTCCCCAATCCCCTATCCCCTCTCCCTTTCCCCTTCTACCCTGACACTCCCTCCTCACTATCAACCCCCCCCCCCCCCCCCGTTCCATTTACAAAAAAAGAGAAAAAAAAATCACACAATGACAAAGTGCTCCCCTTCCCCAACAATAAAAGAAGAAAAACCCAGAGGAGAAAAAAAGACAAAAAAAAAAAAAAAAAAAAAAAAAAACAAACTCCTGGACAGAGACTGACTGGCCGCGGTGTGCGATTGTGTTGTGAGCGTGAGCGTGTGCGGAGTTGATGCAGTCACCCCTGGTAAGGTATAAGTGGCGGGTGCTGGGGGCGGGGTGGGGGGTGGGGCTAAGGTGGCAGCTTGTTTTTAGTTTTGTTTCTTTTTCTTTTTTTTTTTCTTTTTTTTGTCGTTTTTTAAAGCCGGGACGGGGATGGCGAGGGACGATGATGGTATCTCAGGCTGCAGATGTGTGTCCTTTGGTCTGGCTGTGACCACCTGCTTTCACACCATCACCCACACAGCCCACCCACTCACCCCCCCACCACCAAAAAAAAAAAAAACGGAGGGCATCGACTACGGATACTGTGTTCATGTTTTTTGGGTTTTATACATATGTGGCCAGGTTCTGTTTTAAGTTTGTAGAGTTCATCATCACCCCCCCATCACCATCACCCCCAACCCTCCTCAACCCCTGTGTATCCACAGTCCCCTCCCCACCCCTCCATCCCTGCATCTCCCCCCCTCCCCATCCCGTGAATCCACCATGGACTGTGTAACCGGACCTCCAGTGTTCAGTGGGATTTTACATTAAGTTCTTTCTTTTTCCTCACTGGGGGAGGGGGCTCCTCATCGCTCCATGGCTGCAGCTCCGTCTCCCCCATCTGACAGGCATCAATGTTTCTATTTCGTGCACCTCCCTCCCTCCACCCCCCCTCCCCCCTCCTCTCTCTGTATATTAGACCACTTCTTGTCGTTTCAGGTTTCAGGACCAGTGGAGGCTGACGACCCCTCCCCAGGTGGCACCGGCCCCCCCCACTGTCTCCGCAGCGTCTCTCTCTCTCTCTGCTCCCGCTATGCACACTCACCCCATCCTGTCCGTGTGGGGGGGCGGGGGAGGGGGGCAAGGCGACCACAGGCCCGCCGCGGGGGGCATTTACTACAACAGCAAACGCTGACGACGCTTTTAGTCCTTTTACGCACCCGACACCGACACGACACGACACACAGCGACACACACACCTGTTAACCACACAAACGCAGCAGTACAGACGGCAGCCAAACACACACATTTCCACACTGAGCCGGAGCCAGCAGACGAAGCGGCAGGCAGGCAAGTTCGCGTGAGAGTGAGGAAGGCAGGACCAGAGACGGGGGTGTTGGCTTTTCTTTACTCTTTTGTTTTTTTTTTTTTTTTTTTTTTTTTGTTTGTTTGTTTGTTAGGTTTTTTTTTTTTTTTTTTTTTTTTTTTTTTTTTGAGGGTGTACAGCGCGGACCTTAATGGCGCCCCCTTTCTCTGACAGGAAGCCAGGGGAGCTAACGGCATCGATTAATTTAATAAAGTGGGCGGAGCTGTTATTACAGGGCGGGCGGTGGGGCGGTGTGTGGGGGGGGGGGAGTCAGGGTGGGGGTTTGTGTGGAGACTTTTTTTGTTTTCTTTGAAAAGGGGGAGTGGGTTTGAAAAAAAAAAAACAAATGTTTTTGCATTTTTATTTTTAACCCATGAGTCTGTAATTAGAAAAAAAAAATAAAGACATTGTGTAAAAATGACACGGTGTCATCGTTTATTTTAATGTGGGGGGGTGGGATTGACGACCAACGGTAGTTTTACATTTCATCACCTTCCTAAAAGTCATGTTTTTCAGGAAACAAAAAACTTAACCAGACTTCAGTCACACTCTTCACATTAAATTACCTTAAAGGATTGAATGGCATGATCTGGACCAATGCTGCCTTCAGGGGCTGTCGGGAAGATGAACCTTTCCACTTATGAATTCAAAATAACGTGTTGTGTTCAAGTGCTTTTGTTGTCGTAGTGAAATGAAAAATGATTGATGGTTTATCGTGACCTGCTACTGGGTAAAAGTTTTGGATGTGTTCATCTGCTACAGCATTTTTTTTTGCAAATGGCAGATGCAGTAAATGTGCAGAATCATCAGCTAATGGCAGCAGAACATTAACAGAATCGTTTATCATCCATGATCAATCCCTCATTACTCTTATGTTGGAAAGGTCAAAGGTTATTTTCATCGTCTGCAGCTGGTGGATCAGAAATTTTCCTCCGCTCTCCAGTGGAAAATACGACGCGAGGTGGTGTTCATACGCAGTTTTCAAATTCGTAACTGGGATTTACCATAATTCCCATAGCACGTGAAGGCAGCATGAACAGACTAGGGGATTTTTACCAGCGGTGGCCAACATCTAGAGGAGAAGATTTGGGGCAAAAAAAGTCACTTCTGTCAAAAAAAAAAAAAAAAAGACTTGGTTATTTTAGGAAGGTGACCATTTCCTTTGTCCTACTAAACCTAGAATTGCATTTTTGTCCTCTGTAGGGGACAAGAGTTTCACAGCTTTACTAAAAAAACCAAAAAAAAAACACATCGCTGTCCACTGCAAAGGACATTCCATAAAAATGTTAAAAAATGACCAATCGGGGAAATTCTTTAATATAAAGAAGCCAAAACCTTTATTTTCCTGAGTCTGAGGACCATTGATCATCTGTTTCCACAGAAGGTACTTCATTCATCCTTATTGGGAGCAGCTCACATTAAATACAAGTTATATCGAAACACATATATTAACTCAACATAAAAACAAACTACTGTGACCTAATTTGTTTTTATTTGTTGAATTGTTTTTGTTCTTGCTCTTATTTTTTTCATGTTATTGATTTACTTTGGATTACTTTTACTTTTATTTGGTTACGTACCTTTCCCATGTTTTATTTTGTAAATTATTTCATTTATATTTTCTTGAGTTTGACTTATTTTGTGGCATTTCTTTTTAAAATTAATTTTCTTCATGTTATTGATTACTTTGGCCATTTTTGTTCATTTTATTGCTTGTTTTTCCCCATGTCATTTTGTAAATCCTGTTTTCATTTTTGTTCTTGTTCTTTCCCTTGCCTCATTTTCAATTTTGTTCAGTTTGTGGTGCATTTTATTCTTTTTCTTAAATTTCATTTTAGCAATTTATTTTTTGCTTATTTCACAGTATTTTGGACTTTCTTTTATTCAGTTTTGTTTATTATTTAATGTACACACACCAAGTGTCTCCTTCCACTGTCACTTATCGAACTCCGTGGGTTTTACTGGTCACATGGGTCATATCTGATGACCATGAAAAGATGACGAACTGTATTTTACACCAATTATTGACGTATTAATAGGATTAGTGGATCAACAGGTATGAAACAGTTTAGGTCAGTAGATGGTTTTGATCTCAGAGTTTCTTTAAAATAAGTTAAACAGTGCATTTCTTTGTGTTAAACTGGTTTTATTTGTTGTATCTGTGGGTTAAAGTATGGACATGAACTAGTTTCTCTCTGTTAATGTAACAGAACCTGATGCCACTGTCCTTAAAAATCCTCCGACCTGTGTTTAATCCACTGCTGAGCAAATAGTTTTTATTGGAAACCAGAGCGATGACTGCCCCCTAATGGACAAGACACAGAACAACAAACACAAACAGTCGACAGCAGTTTATTTCAGCCCGTGATGTGGTAGAAAATGTGGTTTTTTGTTCTTTTTTTTTTTTTGGTGTAGAGTGACGCAGATCTTCACACTGTTGGGTTTATCTGTGCTTCCTGAAAGCTGTGGAGAAGAAAAGGAGAAATTAAACTCAAAAGGTGTAAAGAATGTGACCAGGTTTGAGCTTTTTATCAGTTCTGAAAGTTAAAATCCACGAAAAGAAACTTAAATCTGGATGTACCTGTAAAAAAAAAAGTCACAATAATGAAACGTTTCCAAAGGTTTTTACATGATCAAGTAACAAAGAACTTAGCAAAAAAAGACAAATCTAAGTATAAATAACATTGAAAGACTCTCCTAAATGTGTTTACATTTCTAAAAATTACCCTTCATGACTCGTGATTATTTTACCTAATTTTATTGTTTTTCCTGTTTTTTCAGGACACTGGGAATCATCTTTAAATGTTATTTAAAAAAACAAATTGGATGTTTTACCACTTTTTCGGCCAAAAAACCCAGTTTCTGTAATGTTTCAGGAATTAGGAAATAGACCTTCATAACTTGATTTTCCCTAATTTATCATTTTTCCTGTTTTTTTCAGGACGCTGGGAATCATCTGAACATCTCATTCAAAAACTAAAATGTTTTACCACTTTTTCTGCCAAAAAACACTGAGTTTCTATAGTGTTTCAGGAATTAGGGTTAACAGACTGAATATTAGCAGCGTTTGAGGTCTAAACTACGTCTGTAATGACCAGTAACCATTCTGTCTGGAGAGAAAAAGCAGAAAAATGATGCTGATAAAGGTGTAAATGTGACAGAGTTTCATGTGTTTATCAGTTATGAAGGTTAAAATCCATGAAAAGACACTTAAATCTGGATGTACATGGGAAAAAAGTCACAATAATGAAACGTTTCTATGTGATCAAGTGATGTCAAAGAAGAAATTAGCAAAAAAAAAAGACATTTAAAGACTAATTTCTCAAATGTGAGTTTACGTCCCTCAAAATTAACCTTCATGACATTTGATGATTTTCCCTAATTTTTTATCATTTTTCCTGATTTTTCAGGATGCTGGGAATCATCTAAACATCTCATTCAAGAACTAAAATGATGTTTTACCACTTTTTCTGCCAAAAAACACTGAGTTTCTATAGTGTTTCAGGAATTAGGATTAACAGACTGAATATTAGCAGCGTTTGAGGTCTAAACTAGTCTGTACTGACCAGTAACCATTCTGTCTGGAGAGAAAAAGCAGAAAAATGATGCTGATAAAGGTGTAAATGTGACAGTTTCATGTTTTTATCAGTTATGAGGGTTAAAATCCATGAAAAGACACTTAAATCTGGATGTACCTGAAAAAATGTCACAATAATGAAATGTTTCTGTGATCAAGTGATGTCAAAGAAGAAATTAGCAAAAAAGTGACAAATTTAAGTATAAATGACATTAAAAGACCCCAAAATGTGAGTTTATGTCTCAAAATTAACCTTCATAACTTGTTTCGATTATTTTCCCAAATGTTTTATCATTTCTCCTGTTTTTTCAGGACGCTGGGAATCATCTGAACATCTCATTCAAAAACTAAAATGACGTTTCACCACTTTTTCTGCCAAAATACACTGAGTTTCTGTCGTATTTCAGGTCGTACCCTTTAACATAGACTGAATATTTAACGTCTAATCCAGTCTTTAGTCCCAGCCCATTCTTTTTATGGTGGTTCTCACCTTTTCTCTTTGTTTTCTTCTTCATGAGTTTCTTCTTTTTCTTCGGTCGTTGCTGATCCCCGTGCTGCACCGATGAAGATAAAACACTATTACAACTGAATCAAAAAGCTCCTACTTTATTCATAAACATCGCTCAACAGCTGGTAACCTCTTGATTCGACCACTTTTATAAAATGTCTGAAAATTGTGAAAAAAAAAAAGAAAAGATGTTTCAGAAGCAGATGAAGGTGGGAAAGTTTAACTGTTTCACCTGCTCAGTCCATGAAACCTTTATTTTCTAACTAGTATCAGATGATAAAATCGTGGATGGTAATTACCTGATCAGTTGTGACTAATTAATATTTTTCCATTATATGTCGATCACAGGGAAATAAACCAGAAACCAGAATCTTGCCCTCGGTTTTAATCAAAAGACTAAATACAAAGATAAAAACCAGACGCTTCTCTGCAGAAAACTGAAAACACTTGATATTTTTCTAACTCAATTTGATCAGTGATTGGTACTTACAGCTGTCAATCACATATTTAACCCCTCCCTGACTGAAAACCCCAGTCAGCACAGTCACTTTGAGTATAATATATAATAATTAAGGAATATTTCTCCAAAAGACACGACAAATATTAAATCTAGTAGATTTAACTGATTACTTGTTGACTCTTCAGTTATTTTAATTATCAGTCACTTGTTTGAGTCATTTTTAAAGGACAAAGGTTGGAATTTTCTGTTAAATGTGAGTATTTGAGGTTTTGAGGAAACACTGATATTTTACACATAAAAGCTGAATCTATGAAATTTCAGCAGTGAAAATACTCATCAGCCTCCATTTCCCATAATCCCGTGTTTCGTCACCTGTTCGCCATCGCCGCCCGTCAGCGCCGTGATGTCACCGAAGTGTGTGATGCCGCTCAGCTGGCCCGACATTCCCATCATGCCTCTCTTCCTGGAGTTCTTCTGACTCTTGGTGACGTTCAGACGCACCATCATCGACTCCTCGTAGTTCCTCCTGAGAAAACGCGAACAAACGTCAATGCAAAAATTAACGCAAACGCTCATTCAACGAACCCGGACTGACTCTGAAGGTTAACATTCAACAAAACACATTCAGATTAATTGTAACTGAAAAAATCTAAAATACACAGTTTAGCCTCTTGATAAAGACGGTTGGTTTTAGAAAAAACAAATGTTATTTATTTTTTCATTCATTTTTCATCCTTTTGAATCAATTTTGTTGACTTTTTTTTTTTTGCGTTTTTGTCGTCATTTTTTATCTTGTGTCTTTTTTGCGTCATTTTTTTCATTTTGTCCTGTGTTTTTTACATCCTATTTCATCCTTCATATGTTTTCTTTTTGCATTTAGTTTGTTTTGTCTTTTTCTGTCACTTTTGTCTGGTGTTCATGTTTTTCTTCTTTTTGCATCTTATACATCATTTTGTCTTTTAGGTCTTTAAATCGTCTTTTACATAATTTTCGTCTTATTGCACCTTTTACATCATTTTCATCTTTTTGTCTTTTATACAGTTTTTCATCTTTGCGTCTTGGTTTTTTTTTTTTTTTTTTTACATCTTTGTCATTGTTCTTATGTCACTTTTCGTCTGACAGTTCATCTCATTGTCTTTACATCGTTCATCTTCTACATCATTTTTCAACTTTGAGTCTCTACATGATTTTAGTCTTATGTTTTTGTCATTTACATGATTTTTCATCTTTTTTGTCAGTTGTTTTGCGTTTTTACATCATTTTCATTGGCGCATCTTTTACATTGTTTTCATCTTTTTGAGTCAAATGTAATTTTTCTTTTTGCCTAATTTTTCGTCTTTTACATCATTTTAATATTTTGTGTCTTATATCATTGTCATCTTTCTGTGTCTTACATATTTTCATCTTTTACATTGTTTTCATCTTTTTGTCTTTTACATTGTTTTTGTCTCTCTTTTACGTCATTTTTCATCTTTTTGTGTCATATCGTTTTCATCTTTTTGTCTTTTACATCGTTTTCATCTTTTTGTGTCTTTTATATCGTTTATCTTTTTGCGTCTTTTACATCGTTTTCATCTTTTTGTCTTTTATATCGTTTATCTTTTTGTGTCTTTTACATTGTTACCATCTTTTTGTGTCTTTTATATCGTTTATCTATTTGTGTCTTTTACATTGTTTTCATCTTTTTGTCTTTTACATTGTTTTCATCTTTTTGTGTCTTTTACATTGTTTTCATCTTTTTGTGTCTTTTATATCGCTTTCCTCTCGTGTTCTAAATGGTTCTGGTCCTTCCCATCATCCCCGTTTCATCTTTCCCCCCTCATTTCCACGACCGTCGGTGTGTCCGTACCTGTGCAGCTCGTCTCGACTCTCCCGTTCGCTCTGGAAGTCGCGGCGGTCGCGGATCTCCTCGGGGGCGTCGCTGTACTGCTGCCTCAGCTCCTGGATGACGGAGCTCCTGAGGGCGGCGCGGCGCTGGCGCTCAGCCTGGGCCTTCTTCCTGTCGGCCTCCGTCACGTCTCCGTCTGGACGGAAATACAACGAGATGAACATTTACAAACTCATCTGAGCTTCGAGGCCAGGCAGAGCTGAGGAGGCTACGTCTGCTTTACCATAATGCACTGGGGCGATCTTCGGCGGTACGTATTTCCTGCTGGTGGAGTGGGACGTTTTCTTCTCTGTCGCTGCTTCAGTGTCGTCGTCAGACTCAGATTCATTCAGCTATAAAAACATATTTAAGGTTCAATAATCCACACAGTAACAGAAAACAGGATCAGATCATGAACTGGGGTTTTAATGATACTGTAATTAATGATACTGTAATTAACCCTTTAGGCGCCGGAGTTTTCTAAAAAAAAAAAATCTAAAATTTTTATGATTACGGTGAACTTTATTTTGAACGTAAGTAGGAGCAAAATACAAAAGTGAACAAAAAGCAAAGAGAAAGCACAGATTTAAACAGAATATTCCAGAATATCTAAAGCAATAAGCAACAAAAAAAGAACACAATGTTCAACTGCTTCACAGTGGCTCCTCAACAACGCTTTATGTCTGAAATGTAGATGGAAGAAGCCGAGCTTCTATTGTCCTACTCCAAATTTACATAAATAATATATACAGTCCATAAAAAAAAGAACAGGTCAGCACTAAGCTTCTGGAAAAAAACTGAAGTTATAACAAACCATGAAAACAGAAGAGCACAGAACAGTCCAGCTGTATTTCCTTCTTTAAACACTTCCATTTCCATCCTGGGTTAAACCGCTGTTCCTCATCCTTATATTTCTTTAAAAATTCTATTTCATATTTTCCTTTAAACTGATTTATGTTTTTCCTTTGCTTTTTTTGACATAAAGATTTCAAGAAGCTGTAGCTTGGAAGTGTTTAGAGATAAATTCATTCTGTAAACAAGAAAAATATTGGGTCTGACCTAAAGTTTATGATGGGAGTAAATGTACTCTTCTAATTTGCATAGTGTGACATCACAGGGTGGTGCCCATATTGGACTTTGAATGTATTTACATGGAAGTTTTCTTTGTGTTTTTGTTTTTTCTTCTCATCTCATCCTTAAAATAAATGAACTTAAACATTACTAGAAAGTAAAATGCAGTAAGTTTTAGTATCTTTTTATCCCAACAGCAGAGTAGACAAATCTGTCCTTATCTATCCAAACTAAAACTAAATAAACTTTACTTACTCACTAAACCAGCTCAGGACCACGCCTTAAAACTGGATTTTCTTTTTGACTTTGAATAGAAACATGCCCTGAAATGGTGTTAGGATTGAAAAGGCACATGTCCGCCATCTGTTGGTGGGAGGTGGTAACAAGATTTGGCAACTATCTGGAGCTATGGTCTGTTTCATTCAGTTCTGTTGCTTGACTTAGGCACTTAAAGGGTTAAATATTCACGTCTTACTTTGCTGAGGAGATTCCCTGGATTTGGACGTAGCTGCAGAGGATCGTTTTCAGCTAAAAACAGCAAGAAAACCAGATCAACAGTTAATACAAGGCTTTTCAGATGACTTTGGGATCATTTGGTGGCACCTGGAGGCCCTGCAGTAAGAAAACTGTACGTTTATGCATAAAAATATATGTTAGCATCATTTTAACTTCATGTACAGTCAGGTTTATAATTATTAGTACAACACAAATTTTGTAATGTTTCCTCTGTCCACCACCACAGTGGATCTGAAATGAAACAATCCAGATGTGACTGAGGTGTGGATTTTCAGCTTTAATTAAAACGCATCATAAACCGTTTATGAATTACAATCAATTTAACCCTAGTCCAGGGGTGTCAAACATACCAAAACCGGGGTCTGATCCGGCCTGTGTTAAAATCATTTTAGTTCAGGTTTCACACTCAGACCAATATGATCTCATGTGGGTAAAAAAAAATAGCATAATAACCTCTAATCCTGTCTGCACGTTACCCTCCTTTATCCACCTTTTCAATCACATGCTTTTTTGTTTAATTCTACATAGCTGCTGCTCTTCTTACTATTGCAATTATTGATCGCATTTTTTTCTTTATTTTGGTGTTTTTAGGTTTCTTGAGCTGTATAAAAGTGTTGTACCATCATAGTGCTTACATGTGTGCCCTGGGGACAAATAGTTTTTTTTAAATTGAACTGAATTGAATAAAGAATGACAACTCTGAATTACAAACCTAAAATTTAAACAATATTAGGCCTTTTACTAAATATTTTGTTTAGTGATAATGCACATGTATAAATAAGTTGAGGCATAATATTGTTAAAACGTATTTATTTTTCTAAAGAAATTCCAGGTTGTTGTGGTTTTTCATCATTTGTGAGAGGATAGTTTGTAAATGTAAATATTTTCATAATTTAATTGTACTTTTTTTGCACTAAATCAAAGAGAAAAAGTTGGAGTTGTCATTATTTATTGGTTATTATGATTGTATTGTACTTGTCTTACCCACATGAGATTGAATTGGGCTGAATGTGGAACCTGAACTGAAATGAGTTTCAAACCCCTGCCCCACTCCATTCATTTCTCTCAAAAAGGCAAAAAAAAAAAAAAAAAAAAAAAAACTGAGATCAACACAACTGAATAAACCTCCACCCATCTCACCTAAACTCCCAGTGACCGCCGTCCGCACCAGTTTATCGATCTGGTATTTCAGTTTATGGTCCAAAGGCCGCATCTTCTCCAGGACCTTGAAAAACAACAAAAAAACTCAGACAAAACCAACAAATGCCTTTAAGGCTGTTTGTAACCTTGTGAACCTTTTACCGTCCGGACGGTGACCAGGCGGTTCAAGGCCTCGTCGTCTTTGATTGGACCGCCTTCCGTCTTGACACTGATCAGGTGAGTGAGGTCCTGGAGGTAGAAGAGCAGCAGGTGATACCGGAGGTCCAAGAACGACAAACCCTAGATGAGAGAAGGTCACAGAGGATGATGGTTATTCATGTTCCTTTAATGTAATTATGTCTTTTTCAGAATCAAATCACAAATCAAACCTGACTGATGAAATAACTGGAACAAAATTAGAAAAACTAAAACCTTTAGGGATGTGATGTTGTTTTCAGGAGATAAGCCATGAGTTTTTGACTTAAAATAAGTGAGTGAAACTGTCTAATTTACATAAAAGCAAAGCTGAGATGTGTCGACCACTATAGATCATCTGAAACTAGAACATTTTGATAAAACTGACCCAGGAACAGCACTCACCTTTGATGTTTTAAAAGCTCCATCTTTGACTTTCTTTAGGAGTTCGCGGATGTGACCTGTCACTGACGCCACCTGAGAACAGACGGCAGAGCCTTTCAGTCGGACATCAACAAACACATCACACAGGTGGGTATTCATGATCTAGTCCCATTTAACACTGGTTATTAAGACAGAATCGTCCAAATTAAACCCTTCTTTTAAGAGAAACTTGGGCCAAAATACCTCAAATGTTAATATAATAATAATGTTCATGTCAGACAGTACTGATGATTACCACAAGTGTCAAATCATAATTTCTTCTAAGTTTAAATACGGATTTTTAGTCTTAGGCTAAGAAAACAGAAAAAAAACATTTGAGTATTTTAATAAATAATAATTATTTTTTTAAAGATGCAAAACAACACAGAAAAAAACAAAAAACAGAATAAAACATTTCCAGACAAAGAGGCACACAGTCTCTCATTTTAAGATTATTTTACTTTTTCTGACTCAATGTAAATATAACAAACTCAAACTGAGATTACAAACAAAACAAAAACCATTAAAAACCAGTTACTTGTTGTCAGAATACAGCAAAGTAAAAGTGTTTCAGCCTAAAATGTAAACAAAATAAACGCTAAAGACAAAGGAAATTTGTTTGTTTTGACTGACTTCGTACTGTTGCCTTCGGATCAACACTATAATGTGAAATTGACTATTTTTTTTAGCGTATTTATTTATTTATTGGAATTTAGTTAAGGGTTGCATTTTATTATTGACTTTATGAGCCCATACTGTTTCCTTTACCAATAATTGTTGTTTGCATGTGACAAAATTGCAAACAAATCGTCCATTTGTTTTAAATAAAGTCTGAACTGAGGTAATTATCATTAAATCCATCATTTGTAGTTGAATTATTTGACTTGTTTGAGGTTGTTCTTGGTCATAACACTTCTGCCTTTGGTTGTTACAAGATAGAACTGTTTTCCATGTGTTCTTCTATGAATTTATTATGCATTTTGAGATTAGAAGATGATGGGAGCAAGTGGAGGTTGAACTAAAAAATAATCAACAAATAAATAAACTTTTACTGTACCTGCTCTGTGAGGCTGTTCAGCAACTGAACAGCTTTAGGCAAATCACTTTCTATCAGATCCTGTAAAAGAATAACAACATGAAACACAAGGTAAATGTCTGTTAGCGAAAACTGATCATTTAACAGGAAAGTCATAAAGTACAGTGGTCGCAATAGAGCATGTTAGCCCGCTAGCTTATTAGCTAAACGAAACTATTAGCCTCTTATCTTTCATTAATATCGATGTTTCATATCACGGAGCGTTTATACAAAATACACCGAAGCAGCTCTGAGTTTTATAATGTTGTCAGGGACCATTCAAGATAAACAGATTTACTAAATTACCAGCAGTTAGCTGAATGTACTCACGTTGTCAATAGGAGCCGCCATTTTGATTTCCATGTGGACTACGGAAGCCGCAGAGGAACAAGAATGTAAAGGTTTTTCTGTCAACAACCAAAAAAATAAATAAATAATATTGCCTTTCTTAAAAGTCAAAATAACAAAGCAAAGGCCTGTCTAATGGATTTATGTAATGTCTGCATTTTTACTAACTTTAAAAAGGTACTAGATAAATGCTGGAAGCAATAAAACATCAACACTCGCTTTTAACAATTAACGTTAGCATTAGCAACATGAAGCTAAATGAAAATGCTAACAAACAAACTTTTCTACTGTAAAATTTTTTAATTGTTTTCTGTTTTCTTGTATTTTCTAAGTCAGTTTGTTCTTATTATATCCTTTGTGTTGTTTTCATCTTGTTGCAACTTTTACGTCATTTTCATTTTATTGTGTGTCATCAATTGTTTTCATTTTATTTCGTCCTTCAGATAATTTTAATCTTGTTACACTTTTTTCGTCATTTTTTTTGTCTCTTTGAGTGTTTTCTATCATTTTAATTTGTTCCATTGTTTTCAATGGTTATCATCTCACTGCGTCTTTTATGTCATTTTCTGACATATTTTACATTGTTTACATTGTTACATTGTAAGTTTGTTACATCTTTTATATAATTTGGATTTTATTTTGTCTTTTACATCTTTTTAATTTTGTTGTGTCTTTTTTTGTCATTTTCATCTTGTGAAATCATTTACAATTTTGCTTGCGTCATTTTCAAATCAACCCGATCGTCATTTTCCTCTTTTGTCTTCTACATAATTTTATTTTCTAAAATCTGTTACGTTATTTAAATTCTGTATTATCTTTTACATAATTTCTTCTTGCTGCCTCCTTTATTGATCCTTTATTTTACTGATTTATTCATTTACATCTTTTACGTTGTTGTAATATTGTTGCATCTTCAACATAGTTTTAATCCTATTGTGTCTTTTACATAATTTTCTCCTTGTGTATTTTGTGTCATTTTAATTTTTTTGCTTGTTTTGTCATTTTCATCTGGTTGCATTTTTTATGTTATTTTCATCTTACATGTGTTTTCTGATCTACAGCATTTACATTGTTGTCATTTTGTTGCATCCTTTACTCAATTTAAATTTTATTGCATCTTTTTTTAATCATTTTTGGTTGGGTTTTTTTTGTCATTTTTTGTTGCATCTTTTACATAATTTTCTTCTTGTTACGTCTTTTGCATCATTTTATTTACTTAAATGTTTTACATTATTTTAATTTTGTTGCATCTTTTACATAATTTTGAGTTTGTTTGTTTTTTTATATCCCTTTTAGTTTTTGTCATTTTACATTGTTTGAATCTCCTGTCTTTTATATCATTTTATTTTCTGAGATTTTTTTTACAGTTTTAATGTTGTTGCGTCTTTTTTAGTTATTATTTGTTTTCTGTCATTTTAATGTTGTTACTTTGTTTTATATTGTTTTAATCTTGTCACATTTTTTATTTTATTAACTTACATTGTTTATGTCGATATAATTTTGTTGCATCTTTTACATCATTTTCATCTTGTGTGCGTTCTATCATTTTAATTTTGGTGCATAGTTTTACATAATTGTCTTCTTGCGTCTTTTGCATTATTTTATTTACTTAAATGTTTTACATTATTTTAATTTTGTTGCATCTTTTACATTATTTTGAGTTTTTTTTTTTTTTAAATATCCCTTTTAGTTTTTGTCGTTTTACAGTATTTGCATCGCGTGTCTTTTCTGAAATCTTTTACGGTTTTAATGTTGTTGCAGCTTTTTTAGTTATTATTTGTTTTCTGTCATTTTAATGTTGTTGCTTTGTTTTACATTGTTTTAATCTTGTCACATTTTTTATTTTATTAACTTACATTGTTTATGTCGATATAATTTTGTTGCATCTTTTACATCATTTTCATCTTGTGTGCGTTCTATCATTTTAATTTTGGTGCATAGTTTTACATCATTTTCTTCTTGTTGTGTCTTTTGCATCATTTTGATTGTATTGTGGGTTTTTTTTATGTCCCTTTTATTTATTTTTTGTCATTTTACAGTATTTCCATCTTGTGTCTTTTATATCATTTTATTTTCTGAAATCTTTTACAGTTTTAATTTTCTTGCGTCTTTTTCAGTTGTGATTTGTTTTCTGTCATTTTAATGTTGTTGCATCTTTTTATATTGATTTTTTCTTGTTGATGATAAAAATTTACACCATTTTCATCATTTTAACTTTATTGCATAGCTTTTTTTGATGATTTTCTTCTTGTCACGTCTTTTGCAATTTTTTATTTTCTTACATCTTTTACATCGTTGTAATTTCGTTGCGTCTTTTACGTCAATTCCATTTTGCATCTTGTTTTAATCTTGTTTTTTTTATTTCATTTTGAAGACAGCAAAAGCACTTGTTTCTAATAATCTGTTTTGTCCTTGCTGATAAAACCCATGAAACCTGTGAAACCCCCCCAGTCCTGTCGGCGTCAGTGGATAATGCACCGGTGTGATGTGAAGTAACTCCACAGCGTCTGTGAGAGAGACAGGAAGTGGTGGTTGTGATTAGAAATACCTGTTGACTCAGTTCAACTCCATTTTCATTCAGACGTCAGAGAAGAAGACGACGACGCTCCAGTCATGGTAAGACACATCTCAACTTTCATATTAAACACATTCAAATACACATTAAACAGCACAGGTCTACTTCACACCTGTCAGGAAACATTAAACTACATTCATTTAACCTTTAATCACTGTTTATTCACTGGAGATGATTGAGTTTTCTTCATTTATTCGTTAACATTTTAAGGTAATTTTTTTAATTCTTCATTTTTTGTCTGTTACTGTTAAATCCTCAGGGATAAATAAAAGAGCAGGGCTGATTTTTAGGATATTTCAGTTCATTTTTACTTTCTATTGCGCTGTATTCACTGTCACTTTTAACGTTTCATAGAGTAGAAAATGAACATGTTCATCATCACATTAAAAGCAAAGATATTCTGTTTTAATCCGCTTCAATCATGGTAAATTATAACCTAAAATTTCTACTGTACAAATCAGTTTATCATCTGAGGGTTAATTTTACTTGTGAGTCATCGCTGTGTAGTTTTGTCAGGTAGTAAATATCAAGGACCAATGACATGAATGTAGGATGAAGAGTTTATTCACATGAGACATATTATCAATGCGGATATGTTGATTTTACATTTAAATATGATGTTTAGTTAATAAAATACAAACATACAATATATTTATGAAAAATATATGTGCATTTTAGCTTCTTCGTAAACAGACTAGTCCAAAAAATTAAGAGAAATGAAGAAATAAGTCACAAAATGAACAAAAAATAAGAAAAAAAGGGGGAAAAAAAAGAACAAAACGGAATTAAAACAACAAAAAATTAGCTAAATACGCAACAGACTGAACATGGGAATAAAATGAATGAAAACTCATCAAATGATGAGTTAGATAAACAGAACTGGAAAAAAGCAAAAAAAAAAAAAAAAAAAATCAAGAATATAAATAACAAAATAAAGAAACTAAGCAACAAAATGAATAAAATAAGGAATAAAATGATGGAAAAGAAACTAAATAATGAATACAATGAAGAAAATAAGAAGCAAAAAGAAGAAAATAAGCAACAAAAATGAACACAGTTATGAAAACAAGAAACAAAAGAAGCCGCAAAATTAATGAAAATCACCAAAGTAATGAATAAAACGAACAAAAAATAAGTAAAAGCAACAAAATGAACAAAAATAAGCCAAAGAAGCAACAAAATGAACAAAATAGGGAATAAAATGAGGGAAAAGAAACTATTTAATGAATACACTGAAGAAAATAAGTAGCAAAAAGAAAAACAAAACAAAAACAAAATTGAATGCAGTTATGAAAAAAAATAAACAAAACACGCAACAAAATGGGGAATAAAATGAGCAAAAAAATGGACTAAATAATGAAGAAAATGAACAAAGATGAAGAAAATTAGCAGCAAAATGAACAAAATTTAACATAAAGTGTTTTTTTTCTGTTTTATCATCTACGTTTTTGTCGACTAATGAAGACGACGTCCCACATGAAGAAGAAGAAAAGAAATTCATCACATTCAGGTTTAATTTGATGTGGAGCTGAAGTTAAATTATTTCCAAATTATTTCAGAGTAAAATGACAATAAACCAGTCATCTGTGTCCAAAACGTGTTTCTAAACTGCTTTACCTTCAGACTTTATACATGTTCGACACAAACTCTTCCAGTATATTCTAAAACAAATGCATTATTTATGACTTTGTACATTAATATTTATCAGATTAGTGAAATTCACTACAGGACCAGGTTATATTTGCAATAGAAACTTCATTTACAGACTCAATAAACAAACAGAAACAAACACATTTTCATCAGATTTCATATTAGTTAAACTTTTGTCTGGTGCCACTTTTCCCAAACAACATCCAACTGATGATTTTACTGCAGTATTTCCAAAGATTCAATACTAACATCACACTTAAATTCTTTATATTTTAGCAAAAATTCCATCTCAGACACTTATACTCAAAAATGGGCAAAATAAGAAACAAAAGGAGCAAAAATTAACAAAATATTCAATGTAATGAATAAAAATAAGGATAAATTTGAAGAAAATAAAGCATCAAAAGAGCAAAAGTAGTTACTAAAAGGGACAAAATAGGCAACAATAAGAAGAAAATGATACAAAATGAGCTGCAAAATGAACAAAATGAGAAATCTAATGAATATAATAAAGAATATAATGAACAAAAATGAGGAAAAATAAGCAGCAAAAGGAGCAAAGTAATCAATGTAATGGACAAATTAAGCAACAATATGAAGAAAAAATAAACAAAGTAAGCCTCAAAATGAGCAAAATAGAGAATGAAATGAACAAAAAGAATAATATGAAACAAAAATGAAGAAATAATTAATTACATTAAACTAAATAAACAACAAAATGAACAAAATAATAGACTAAAATAAAACAAAAATGAATGTAATCAGCAACAAAATGAACAAAAAAAGAACAAAATTAAACAAAAATGAAGAAAATTTTCCATTTCATACACTTATAATCAGATAACTAGACTTAAATTACATATATTTGATAAATATTCATGTTTGTTTTTGTGAATATTCTGTTAATGACACACTGTGGGAAGTATAACTACTGCGTTTACATGTACAGACAGTGTTTACCTCTTACTTTTGGACAGTTTTAGTACTTTTAGTGCGTACTTTGAGGTTCCACAGTCACATGGATGAGAGGATGAACTGGTGAAATCTTGGTGGTCAAAGGTCAAAGGTCAAGGCCAGTGACTCAGTGAAACGTCTCAGGAACATGTTGAAGGAACGTTCTAACTCGACTGTGGATTTTTGGAACATCGTGACGTGAAAAAACGACTTTGTTTTGGTTCATTTTATATCTCATCAGGTGGGCTAGAGGTTAAAGGTCATGTCAGAGGTCATCTGGTTGTTCTGGAACCAACAGTTTTTACCAAATAGATGTTTATTCATTGGAATTCATTCCTTAAAACAGATCAGAAGAACCACCAGAACCAGCTGTGTTAAAACCTGGAGTTCACCACCTTTAATTAGAAAATCTATGAGTGAACGCATTATGTTTTAGTGGCCAAAGGTCAAAGGTTAAAGGTCCCATAAAGGTCCTACATGAATACATTTTCTTTCAAGACATTTAACAGCAAAAAATAAATGATAATTGTACAAAATGGGTTAAAAGATGAACATGTTGCTGATGCAAACATTAAAGGAAAATAATCAACAAATTAATAAAAATGAAAAAAAAAGAAGCAAGAAAATAAAGAATACACACACAAAAGTGAGCAAATGATGCAATAAAGGAACAAAACAAAGAATAAAAAGAACAAAAATGAACAAAATAATCAATATGCTGAACAAAATACGCAACATTTTGTAGAAAAATGTACAAAATAAAGAATAAAATGAACAAACATGAGCAAAAATGATCAACAAAAGGAAAACTAATGAACAAAATAGGCAACAATATAAAGACATTTGTACAAAATAAGCCACAGAATGAACAAAAGAAAAAAAATAAAAGGAATAAAAATGAACAAAATTATCAACAAAAGGAATAAAAATTGACAAGATAATATAATGGACAAAATGAGCAACAATATAAACGAAACAAACAATAAAATGACCAAAAATGGACAAAGTACAGGACAAAAGGAACAAAAACTGACAAAATATTCAATATAATCTATAAAAGTAAGGATCAAAATGAACAAATAAAGAATAAAAAGAGCAAACATAATTTAAAAAAAGAACAAAAATGAACAAAATAGGCAATATGAAGAAAATTGTACAAAATAAGCCACAAAATGATCAAAATAAACAGTATAATGAATAAAATAAAGAATAAAATGAACAAAAGTAAGAAAAATAAGCAACAAAAGGAACAAACTAATCAATATAATGAATAAAAATAAGGATCAAAATGAACAAATAAAGAATAAAAAGAGCAAAAAAAACAAACAAAAATGGAACAAAACTGAACAAAACAGGGAACAATATGAAGAGAACTGTACAAAATAAGCCACAAAATGAACAAAATAAACAATATAATGAATTAAAGAATAAAATGAACAAAAATGATAGAAATAAGCAACAAAAGAAACAAAAAATAATCAATATAATGAATAAAATAGGTAATAATATGAAGAAAAATGCGAAAAATAGAGAATAAATGAACTAATTAAGCAACAAAATAAATAACAATGAACAGAAAGAATAAAATGAAACACAAATTAAGAAATAATTGTAACAACGAACAAAATAAGGGAATAAAATAAAACCAAAAATTAATAAACTAAGCAACAAAATTAACCAAAAAAAAGAGAAAAAATGTAACAAAATAAAGACAAAAGTGAAGAAAACTGAACATAATTAACTGTTATAATGAGCAGGACTCTTTAAATATGAATAAATTAAATAATTAACTTAAATATAAAGATCTAAACGTAGTAACAGAAGTCGTGTCTGTGGTCTGTCCGTCCAGATGTCTGATTCCAGGGTCTCCTCCGTCATCCAGGAGTGGGCCAGCTCCTACCCGGTCCCCGCCCAGACCCTGGCCCCGCCCACTCCCGCCCCCTCTGGATCCACCAGTCAGCTGGCTCAGATGGACCTGCTGTCGTACAGCCAGTCCGCGGCGCTGCTGAGGGGCGGCGGCGGCGGCGAGGACCGGGTGTCGGAGCAGATGATGGGTTTATCGTACTTGCCCTACGCGGCGTCCTGCCTCAGCTCCGGTCCAGGAGGGTCTGACCCCCACCAGAACCACGGAGGCCAGCAGGTGGGTCTGGAACTGTACTGTTACCATGGAAACAGAACTCCCATCCTGGGTCCACAAACCCAGAAACATCCACTTTAGTCAAAACATAAAACATAATACAATAATAAATATGATAATCCTCGTACACCGACGACTCCACATTTACACTCACTGTTGGAAAAGTCACCTCTGGACCCAAACCTGTCCTTACATTCAGGTTTTCATTTATACACAAAATATTTTTAACTCGAAACATTCAGACCTGAGCAAAACTCATGAGGTCTTTCATGTAATTTATTTATTTATTTTAAATTTCACGTCTTTTTTGTTGTTTTTGTCATTAAGCATCTTTACATCTTTATATGTATTTTTTGGTTGTTTTTTTTTTGCATCTTTTATGTCTTTTTATGTTTTTTATGTAATTTTTGTCTTTTTGTGTCTTTTACATCATTTTTGTCGGTACATTTTTACACTGTTTTCATCTTGTATCTTATTTTTATCGTATACATCTTTTACACCGTTTTTGTCTTTTTGTGTCTTTCACGTCATTTTTTTCTGCGTTTTTTATGTTTTTGTCTCATCTGACCCCAGACCCTGAATGCAGACCCCAGACACTGAAACTGGACCCTGAACCCCAGACCCAGACCCCGGACCATGACTCCAGACCCAGACCCTGAACATAGACCCCAGACACTGAAACCGGACCGGGACCCCCAGACCTGGACCCTAGACCATGACTCCAGACCCTACACCCTGAACATGGATCCCAGACACTGAAACTGGACCCTGACCCCATACCCTGACCCTGACCCTGGACCTGGACCCCAGACCCCAGACCCTGACCAGGCCTTGTGTTTTCTTTTGTTTCCAGGACTTCTTCCTGTCGCCGACGTTCCGGGCGCCGGCGACCAAGCGCAGTATCACTAAGGACAGCGCCGAGTACCGTCTGCGACGCGAGAGGAACAACATCGCGGTGAGGAAGAGCCGGGACAAGGCCCGACGGCGGATCCTGCTGACCCAGCAGAGGGCGCTGCAGCTGCAGGAGGAGAACCAGAAGCTGCAGATCCGGATCGGGCAGCTCACACAGGAGCTGGACACTCTCAAACACATCCTGTCCCAGAGGCCCCTGCAGGGCCCCGTGGAGGGGGGGTCGGCGGGGTCCAGCATCTGACCGGACCGGATCCAGGAGTCCGCCATTTGACCGGACCGGGTCCGGTCGAGTCATGGAAGACCTCAAACACCTTCACCTTCTCATGTGGACGCTGACGGAGTGAGATTCATTTCAGATTCAGAGACAGTTTCAGTCCACGTCCAACATTTGAGTTTCACTGAAGGATTAACGTCAGAAAATCTGTTTATTCTGTTTATTTATCAGCTTGTTCATTTTGTGTTTTTTTTTTTTTTTTTTTTGAAATGACAACACTGTAAAAGTTGCAAAATGTCAAAAACAATGAAAACACAAGATGAAAATGAAGTAAAAGTCGTAAAAAGACAAAAACAATGACGACACAAGATAAAAAAGATGCAATAGTCGCAAAAAGTCAAAAACGATGAAAAGACACAAGATGAAAATGACATAAAAGATGCAAAAATACCCAAATGACGTAAAAGACACAAAATGATAAAAATTACGGAAAAAGACGAAAATTACATAAAAGACGAAAAAATGACAAAGTACGTAAAAGACAAAAATACTTGAAAAAATGCAAGAAGACAAAAAAAACGACATAAAAGATGCAACAAAACAAAAATGATGTAAATCACACAAAAATACATAAAAGACACAAAACCACAAAAATGATACAAAAGACGCAAAAATATGAAAAAGATGCAACAAGTTGAAAATAACGTAAAAGATGCAAAAACTAGGAAAACGACGGTAAAGACGCGATAAGAGTCTAATGTGTAAAAGACATAAAATATAACCGGACAAAAAGTCATTTAGTTCATTTTATGTTTATTTGATGAAACATTGAATTAAATCGAAATCAACAAAATGAGAAACAGTCTGAGTTGTAAAACTGTAAATTCATCTTTATGTTCAGGAAAAACAACAGAGCATTTAACAATTAGAACAATTAGAACGATTACAATTACCAAATGTTTGTTCAACGTCGACACATTCAGGAAATAAATAAAGTTAAACCAGAATAAAAAAAACCTTTACTGTCCATTACATTTACATGAAAATGGAAGCTCATCTTTAGTTTTTTGGCACAAATACACAATAAACAACACAAACATCAAGTACATTCTAAAAATAAAACATAAAAGCAGCGTTAAAACTCATTAAAAGTCAACGTTTTCTAAGTTTTGTCTGAAAATGTGAATAAAACACACCTCAAAGCCTCTATTTTTAATTAAATGACTGTATTTTTCGACACTTTGATACAGATTTGACTTTTGTTCAATGTCGTTGCATCATGTTTGGTTTTTCTTCATCATCGTGTAGATTGAAAACTGCGATTGAGCCCCGATCAGAACCCGGTGGTGGTTCCTTAAACTTCTTGTCATCGTCTGAGATGATTGTAAGTGTCGTTGCCCAACAGTGTTTCACAACCGCCTGTGGTTTTCAGGGGAATCAAAGTGTTTCTCTGGGTTTTATCTATTATTTTGTCACTGAACGTGTGTCGGATTCCTTGAAATGACTCTCCAACATGTGCAAAGACATTTCCTTTTGCTATTTTGTAGCAGTGATAAGTCTTCAACCCTTTTTTTCACCTCAAATAAATAAAAAAAAAGACTAGTGCTGATTTAAAATTTGACTTAAAATGTGACGCAACAGATTAATTTAGTCACAGTTGAACAAAACAGGAAATTTATATGTGAAAAATGCAACAAGATAAAAAAAGACACAAGACAAAAACGATGTAAAAAGACAAAAATGCTGAAAATGACACAACAAAATACGAAAAAGTTTATATTTTTAATTTTGCTCAATTTCTAATTTAAAAACATCAAAATAACTGAATAAATACATTAAATCTGCTTCATTTTCCTCCTGCATATATTCATGTCTGTCAGGATTTACATGAAAAACTGTGGATTTACTCCCATTTTCAACTGTGTTTTATAGAAATGAAGCAAAAACTTGAGACTTTTTAACACTTTTACAAAGAAATGTGTGAATTTGTTGCAGGGTTGATGCTTGTTTTTTTTCATATAAATAAAAAATGACTTATACCGACTTTACATTTGACTTTAATTCCTGCTCAACGTGATGTAAAATCTGACAAAAGAGACTGAGTTTAGACAAAGAGAACAGAAAAATTATATATAAAAGATGCAATGATGAAAAAGACAAAAAATACGCAATAAAACAAAAATGATGTAACAATAAAAAAGACACGTGATGAAAAAGACAAGAAAGACACAAGACAAAGAAGATGCAACAAGATGAAAAAAAAGATGAACTAAACAAAAAACACAATAAGATCAAAAAGCGACAGACGCAGAAGACACAACAAGATGAAAAAATTCACCCTTTTCATTTTGCTTCATTTCTAATGAAAAAAGCAGTTTTTATTTATTTATTTTACAAATAAAATCTGCTTCATTATCCACTTTTTAACACTTTTACAAAGATGTGTGTGAATTTGTTACAGCGTTCAGTGTTAATGCGTGTTTTTTTTCATATAAATAAAAAATGACTTATACCGACTTCACATTTGACTTTAATTCCTGCTCAACGCGACGTAAAATCTGACAAAAGAGACTGAGTTTAGTCAAAGAAAACAGAAAAATTATATATAAAAGTTGTGACGATAAAAAAGATGAAAAATACACAACAAAACAAAAATGATGTAATGATTAAAACAGACAAAAATGATGCAACAAGATAAACACAAAAAGACAAAAGATTCAACAAGATGAAAAACACACAATGTGATGAAAAAACAAAAGACACAACAAAACAAAAACAATGTAGCGATGAAAAAGACAAAGAGACGAAAAAGACACAAACAAGACAGAAGACACAACAAAAGATGAAAAAGTTCATTCTTTCATTTTGCTTCATTTCTACCTAAAAAAAGTCAAAATAAATAAATCAAATCTGCTTCATTTTTCACTTTTTAACACTTTTACAAAGACGTGTATGAATCTGTAGCAGCGTTGAGTCATCAATGCTTGTTTTTTTTTCATATAAATAAAAAATTGCTTGCATCGTCTTTCCATGTGACTTTCATTCCTGCTCGTTGTGATGTAAATGTGACCAATTTGGTGTGATTACCGTGTGCATTTGTGCATTTGTACATTTGTACATTTGGAGGAACACGCCGTGTCTTGTGATGTAACTCCACAGTGTATGATTAAGTCTCATTAATGGTTTTTTCTGCTCTTCGTCCTCCATCAGGGAACGTTCTCCAGTGACAACGCGGCGTTTAGCCTACAGGCTGGCGTACCACACAAACGGACGCCGTGGCCCGGACCGTTGTTCACCAGCGGTTTCCCTTTGTGGGATGGCGAGATTTCGACACCACGCAGGACGGAGACGAGGAGCCCAGAGATGGTATCAGTGTGTGGGGGCTGCAGGGCCTTCCTGTGGCTGCCATGGCGGAGGGGGGACGCACAGATAGGACCCAGACGGGGGGGGGGGGGGCTCAGACAGGGGGGTCAGGGTGAGGATAGGACTCCAATGGGGGGTAGGGCTCCGATGGGGGCATCGGGGTGGGAGGGGGGATAGGACTCAGACGGGGTGAGGGGATAGGACTCTAATGGGGGGGTGGTAGGACTCCAATGGGGGGGGGCGGGTTAGGACTTACACAGGATAGGGGGATAGGACTCTGATGGGGGGGTCAAGGTGGGAGGGGGGATAGGGCTCCAATGGGAGGGGGACAGGACTCCAACTGGGGGGGGTCGGGGTGGGAGGGGGGGTAGGACTCCGATGGGGGGTTCAGGGTGGGGATAGGAGTCCAATGGGGGGGATCGGACTCAGATTTGGGGTGGGGGTGTGGTTTGATGGTTTGAGAACCAGCCTCAGTGTGAGAATATCTGAAACACCGACTAAAGCAAAGACCGGCATCTGGTTCTGCAGAGCCCCCCCCCCCACCACCACCACCACCCAGGGTCATGTGACCCAGGGATTCAGATGCAAAGGTGTCGGACGTTGGAGCTCAAACGGAAACGATACAGATGAAGATCTGGGCGGAGAAACCAAAGTGGAATCAGAAAAATGGAAAAGATGTGACAAGACACGAGTAAGACACAAACACACGAAACTAAACTAAAGACGCAACAAACGAAAAAGACAAAACAAGATGAAAAAGATGCAAAAACACACAAAAAGATTAAACAAGACAAAAGACACAACATGATGGAGGTGTGAGTCATGTCTCAGCATCGACGGGAAACGACCCTGAAATCAGAGATTTATTCAAATAAAAGAGAAAGTTTAGACAAAGTTGAAGAAACTGGAAAATGTGAAAATTTAAATGTAAAAGATGCGATAAATAAAAAAGACAAACAAATGACAACGATGCAAAAACTAAAACTATATTCTGAGTTTCATTGTGTTCATATTTTTCATTTTGCTTCATTTCTTATTAACATTGTATATATACTATATATACATATATATGTATATACACACACGTTTTTATTCATGTGTTTTGTTTCACTCTCATATTCAAATGTTTTATAGAAATGAAGCAGAAACTTGACACTTCTCAGTTTTGTTTTTGTTCAGTTTGTTACTTTAAATGTTTCATTTTTATTTCTTCTGTTTTTCATGTTGATTTTTGTTAATTTTCGTTAATTTCATCACTTATTTTCTCCATTTTGTTCCTTTTGTTTAAATTATACATACATTTAAATTTATTTTGTTCTTTATTTTATCAGTTTTAGTTTTTGTTACTTATTTAGTCATATTTTGTTTTGTTATTATTGTTACTTATTTTCTTCTTTTCTTTTTTTTTTGTTTCTTTTCTTCATTTTTGTTCTTTTTGTCACTTATTTTTTGTACTTTGCCATAAATGTGACTCTTGCTGATCCTGGATAACGTCTGAACGTATGACCTTTGTTTTTGGCGTCGTTTTTGTGTGACAGCCGGTGAGTTGTTGTTGATGTCGGTGTTGAAATGTCCCACAGCGTCGAGTGGAGCAATCTGTGGTCCAGGACTGCAACAGCATCAGAGTGAAGAAAGAGCAGAGTTTCACCCAGAGCGCCGTTTCCCAACAGCCATACGACCAGAGAAACACCACGGAGGTACGGGCGCCAAAGGGGGAGGAGTCACAATGCAGACGGACGCCAAAGAGGAGGAGTCACAGCACAGATGGACGCCAAAGGGGGAGGAGCCAGGGTCCAAATGCAGACAGATGCCAAAGGGGGAGGAGTCAGGGTCCAACATGGACAGATGCCAAAGGGGGAGGAGTCAGAATGCACACAGACACCAAAGGAGGAGGAGTCAAGGTCCAAATGCAGACAGGTGCCAAAGGGGGAGGAGTTACAATGCAATAGATCAGGGGTCACCAATCCTAGTCCTCGAGGGCTGGAATCCTGCATGTTTTCGATGTATCCCTCTTCCAACACACCTGACTCAAATTATAAGCCTATCATCAAGTTCTGCAGAAGCCTGATAATGACCGTCACCTGTGCTGGAAGAGGGAAACATCTAAAACATGCAGGATACCGGCCCTCGAGGACCAGGATTGGTGACCCCTGCAATAGATGCCAAAGGGGGAGGAGTCAGAATGCAGACAGACACCAAAGGGGGAGGAGTCAGGGTCCATACACAGACAAATAAATGCCAGAGGGGGGAGGAGTCAGAATGCAGACAGACACCAAAGGAGGAGGAGTCAGGGTCCGAACATAGACAGATGCCAGAGAGGGAGGAGTCAGAATGCAGACAGACACCAAAGGGGGAGGAGTCAGGGTCCGAACATAGACAGATGCCAAAGACAGATGCTAAAGGGGGAGGAGTCAGAATGCAAACAGACACTTAAGGGGGAGGAGTCAGTGTCAGAAGGCTCAGACACCAAAGGGGGAGGAGTCAGAGTCAGAACAAAGATGCAGAAGTGGGAGGAGTCAGACTCATAAGGCAGATGCCAAAGGGGGAGGAGTCAGAGTCTTTTATTTATTTATTTATGTATTTATTTATCTATTATTTATTTTCTGTTTTTTCTTCTGTTTTTATCCACTTTTCACTGACTTCATCTGAATCAGAATCTGAATACTTTATTAACCTCAGGGAAAATTACTGTGCGTTACAGTTACTCCGTGCAAATACTTTAAAAGTAGCAGAAAAGAAGAATATATATGTTCAATAGAGAATGAATGAACTACAAATCAAAGTATATTTTAATATCTCTGTTTTTCTGTTCCCACCACACTCTATTTTAAAATGTAAAATTCTGTTGTTGCTTTAACACGAACACAGTGGCACCATCTAGTGAATTCCAACAGTCATTACACTAGTTCAATATCACTGACACATAACATGGGAAAAAATATCATTATTACTTAAAAATGTTAATTATGAAGTTGAAAAAAGAAATGAAATTCATTAAACTGAGATGGTAGATCTACATCATATAGATTAAACGCCTCTTTTTAAAATTAAATTTCATGTTCTCTTTTATCTTATACCTATATTATTTCATTATTTTTTATATATGAAAATAGGCTTTTTTTCCCCCCAAGAAATTTTTATGTTTGTTAGTTTGTTTATTTTTTCTTATTGATTCCAATTTAGTTCCAGCTGTTACTCACTTTCTTACCTTCTTTCAATTTTCTTTGCTTATTTTGTTTATTTTAGTATTTTTTGTTTATTTTGTTGCTTTAAACTGTACATTTATATTCATTTTGTTGTTTATTCTGTCATTTTTTGTTAATTTTTGTTAAAATGATGCTATAAATTGATAATTTATTTCCATTTCATAGGTTATTTTGTTCATTTTTATTATTCATCCTGTTGCTTTAGTTTTTATTTTTGGCTGAATATTCACTTGAGGCTTCATTCTTTTTTTAATGTTTTCTTTTTATTTTCATCAGGAGGAGAAAGCAACAGATTATGTGAAACTGATGTGAGGAGATAAATGTCAGACCAGGACCAGGTTCAGGTTCTCCTCCTGACTCTGGTTCACTATGATTAATGTCTCCACCATGCGGCAGAGCATCATGGAAACAGCCTGCAGAGATCCTCAACAGGGAACAGATGACTCACTCTGACTCCAGCCTCTGGACCTTTACAGCAGAAATAAAACCAACCAACCACAGTCTGGAATCAAGACCAGGTTCTAAAGATACATTTATATGAAATTGTATTTATATAAAACTGAACTGTTTTAATCATATTAAGGGTTAAAGTCACGCACAATCAAACTATAGCATGTGTCAGATGAAGGCAGTGGAATAAAACGATCAGTATTTTCCACTGAAATGAAATGAAAAATGGAAATAATTCAGTCGTGTTAGTAGTATTGTCAATATTTGTTCATTTTGTTACTCTAAACAGTCCATTTGTAATATATTTGTTGCTCACCTTCTTCAATTTGTTGCTAATTTTCTTCATTTTAGTTCATTTTTTTTCTATTCATTGTGTTGCTTATTTTCTTCATTTTGTTGCTTGTTTTGGTCACTTTAGTTTAGTTTTGTTGCTTATTTACTTCATTTTGTTGTTTATTCTGTTCATTTTAGTTCAAGTATGTTCATTGTGTTGCTTATTTTCTTCATTTTGTTGCTTGTTTTATTCCTTTTAATTCAATTTAGTTCATTTTGTTGCTTATTTTCTTCATTTCGTCACTTATTTTGTTCGTTTTTGTTCCTTGACTTACCTTAAAATATAAATTTTTGTGAACTATGTTCTTTTTTCTTATGTTTGTTGCTTATTTTCTTCATTTTAGTCCTTATTTTGTTCATTTTCTTGCCTATTTTATTCATTTTGTTTGTTTCTTTTTTTTCTTTACTCTGTGGTTCTTTTTTTTTATTACAGCCTGTTTATTATATTTTCATCATTATATATGTTGTATGCTCTATGCAAATAATGTTAAATCACAAATCACTAAAACTTCATCTTTTAAACGATGATTTACTATTTACTATTTTTTTTTAAATTTATTTTGTGGTTCTCTTTTTTTTTATTACAGCCTATTAATTACATTTTCATCATTATATTTGTTGTATGTTCTTTACAAATAATGTAAAATCACAAATCACTAAAACTTCATCTTTTAAACAATGATTTATCATTTATTATTATTATTGTTGTTATTATTATTATTATTATTTTTTTTTTACTTTGTGGTTCTCCTTTTTTTTTTTATTACAGCCTATTTATTATATTTTCATCATTATATTTGTTGTATGTTCTTTAGAAATAATTTAAAATCACAAATCACTAAAACTTCATCTTTTAAACAATGATTTTCCATGTATTATCCTAATAATGGATCATGACTGATGTGAATATTTTATTATGAAATGCTCTGTTTACAAATTCCATAAATAGATACTTAAATACGTCACTTCCTCGGCTTTAAATATGTTACTAATGAAAGGATAAAAACCCAAACAGATGACAGAGACCCTGGAGGTCTGAGCTGATGTTCAGATAAAACGGTCCGGGTGTTTTTGTCAGAGTGGGCCCTCTGTGTCCACACAGGATCCGGGTCCGGGCCCCTTTAAACCCGGATCCAGACGCAGATCCAGCCGCTCTTTGTGCGCCACGGGCTGCGCCGCGTTTCCTTTAAGATGATGTCGGACCCGTTTCAGCCTGGTTTCTGCTTCTGCTCTAATGTCGAACCGGGACTGAACCGGGCGGACCGAGGCTGACCGGAGCCCAGACGGACCGGACCGGACCGGACCCCCACAGCCCGGTCCGGGACCAGCAGGACCCCCGTGTCCTTGCGTTCAGGAGTCAAAGGCACGGTTGGCCGTCTGCGGGTCGCTCCGGACATGTCCCCCGGCTCCGGGAGGGACCGGCGGCGTCGAGGCGCACAGGACACCGGGGGACTGCGGTGGATCTAGTCCGGTTCCGTCCGGACCGAGAACCGGGGCTGTAGGACTGCGCCACACGGATCCGGATTTCCACAGGGGTGAGTGTTGGATGTGTTTTCAGACGTGGAAAGGCGTCACGTCGTGTGCGTCAAAGCCGGTTCTGCAGGTGGGTCCGCCGGGCCCGAGACACGGTCCGGGTCCGCGTCCAGGTCTAGGGTGTCTGAGGGTCTGATTCCATTCCCTCCACGTCCCTTTGCCCCCTCGTGTAAAGGCTCTTATGTAACCCACTGGGACTGTCCTGGCCCTGCCAATGAAAACACGGGCTGTGGACGCGTCCATGTGGACCCACGGACCCGGATCTGACCTCCATGTGGACCCACGGACCCGGATCTGACCACCCCGTGTCCCCCATCCCCATTTCAGACTCGGTCCTCCTCATTCAGGATCAGAAAAGTGACACAACGTTTACATCAGGGGGGTCCAACATGGGGCCCGTGGGCCAAAACCGGCCGTCAAAGGGTCCCATCCGGCCGTGGGGGAATCTGAAATGGAAAAAAAAAAAAAAAAAAGAATGTGAAGAAATTAACAATCTACAATGGCGTTTTAGGGCCACGCAAGAAAATAAAAATGCTTGTCACTACAAGAATAAAGTCGTAATATTTCTAGAATAAATTCATAATATTATGAGAATAAAGTCTGTAAAAAATGATTCAAATGTAAAATGTAAGTTAAACTTAAAATCAAGAGCTTTCTCTGCTTAAAAAAGTTAAGTTTGTTACATGTACACATTTAAATCAGTTAAGTTATTTTATTAAGTTGGTCTAAATGAAAAACAAGGAAAACAGTCTTAACTTAATAAAATATCGATTTTGAAAAGACATTTCTCCTTTAACTTAACAAAGAAGTATATTAAGTTAATACAACTTAAAAATCTTGTAAGCTTCCTCTAAAAGCTGAGTACAAATCTGATGTGCCTGCATAGTTTAAAAAAAAAACTCATTATTTAACAAAACTAATGTCGTACTTTTTTGAGATTAAAGTCGTAATATTTTGCGAATAAAGCCATAATATTGCGAGTTTACAAACGGGTGGGAAAAATATCATAATTTATGGGGGGGGGGGGCCTCGAAACAGGAGATATTTCAGGACCACACTATGAATGGAGGGGTAGGAGAAATTTCCTGTAATTCTGTGTGACTCATTGGTAAGATGGAGGTAAACACAACTAACAAGTGCAGCAGTGTGATGAAGGAAACACACAAATGTATATAGTTTCTTCGTAAACAACTTAATCATTTGATCGACCATTTAATGCCATTTCAGTGTGTTATAGATCGCATTTCTGCGGTTTATAGTTGATAGTTGTAAAAAGACGACCAAAGCCCATGGAACAGAGACGGTTCCAGCTGCTGACGACACGGGGAATACTGTCGGAAACAAAGTTGTCACATCTGTTTATAGCGGCGTCGATGACTGCTGCTGACGTAACAGGTCTGGAAGGGTTGGACCATTTCATAGGAGAATGTTTCAAGCCCTACCCCTTACAGCTCCGTTTCAAGGGGTAGTGCCAAGGGGAGGGGTAAGGGGGAGGGGCTAAGGGGTGAATTGGGATTGGGCCGATGACTTTATTTTTGTAGTGACGAGTGTTTTTATTTTCTTACGTGGCCCTGATAATCAAAGATGTTCAAATCATTTTAGTTCAGGTTCCACATTCAGACCAATATGATCTAAAGTGGGTCTGAACAAGTCAAATACTATCAAAATAACCTATAAATAATGACAATTACATTTTGTCTTTGTTTTTAGAGTAAAAAAAAAAGTGAAATTACATGAAAATGTTCACATTTACAAACTAGAAAAGCACTTGGAGAGTGCAGACCTCCACCAAGGCAGATCAACCCCCCCCCCCCCCCAAGGCTCACCACCAAAATTTAAAATTTAATCAAATCAATTTTGTTCGTTCCTTGTGCCAGTATCAACATTTACTGCAAATTTCATCAAAATCCTTCCATAACTTCTTCAGTTATCTTGCTAACAAACAAACATGTTTTATGTTTGCAAGTTTTAATGTTGAATATTTATCCTGATAAAGGAGTTTAAAAACACAAATGACTGTATTTTTTTTGTAGTTATAATTGTGTTGAATAAGAGCTTGGGTTGCAGTTTTGACAAAAGTTTGGTTCAGGGTAAAAGCTGCTGGAGACTTTCGTGACCAATTTTTCATCAAATCTGTCAAACCTCAGTCATATCCTCAGTATTATGAATCTGTAAGTCTGTCTGTCATTACTCACCTGAATCTCTTGCATTACGGTGAACAGTTTCTAAGTGCCATCCACCAGAAACAGTCCATGTGTTTACAAATGGGCCGGGAGGTCACTCGGGCATTTTTGGAATTTTGTTGTGATGTGCATTGTGGGAAGTGAAGGCTCGTGCAGCTGCCTGACAGCGGCAGCTGGAACAGACATGTTCAGAAACGGCAGGAACTCCCTTCCGTCTGTGTATATTCTTCCAGCCGTTTCCGCGTGTGTGTTTCATCCATCTAATACCATAAGGTCCCACTGCTGCTGCCAGGTCGCTGCGTGAACCTCTGCACTTCGAAACTGTTCACCGTAATGCAAGAGATTCAGGCGAGTAATGACAGAAAGACGAACAGATTCATAATACTGAGGATATGACTGAGGTTTGACAGATTTGATGAAAAATTGGTCACGGAAGTCTCCAGCACCTTTAAAGTTTGGTTCATGGTTAAAGTTTGGTTCATGGTTAAAGTTTGGTCCAGGGTTAAAGTTTGGTTCATGGTTAAAGTTTGGTCCATGGTTAAAGTTTGGTCCAGGGTTAAAGTTTGGTCCATGGTTAAAGTTTGGTTCATGGTTAAAGTTTGGTCCATGGTTAAAGTTTGTTAAAGTTTGGTTCATGGTTAAAGTTTGGTCCATGGTTAAAGTTTGGTCCATGGTTAAAGTTTGTTAAAGTTTGGTCCATGGTTAAAGTTTGGTTCATGGTTAAAGTTTGGTTCATGGTTAAAGTTTGGTCCATGGTTAAAGTTTGGTCCATGGTTAAAGTTTGGTTCATGGTTAAAGTTTGGTCCATGATTAAAGTTTGGTCCATGGTTAAAGTTTGGTCCATGGTTAAAGTTTGTTAAAGTTTGGTCCATGGTTAAAGTTTGGTCCATGGTTAAAGTTTGGTCCATGATTAAAGTTTGGTCCATGGTTAAAGTTTGGTCCATGGTTAAAGTTTGGTTCATGGTTAAAGTTTGGTCCATGATTAAAGTTTGGTCCATGGTTAAAGTTTGGTCCATGGTTAAAGTTTGTTAAAGTTTGGTCCATGGTTAAAGTTTGGTCCATGGTTAAAGTTTGGTCCATGGTTAAAGTTTGTTAAAGTTTGGTCCATGGTTAAAGTTTGGTCCATGGTTAAAGTTTGGTCCAGGGTTAAAGTTTGGTCCAGGGTTAAAGTTTGGTCCATGGTTAAAGTTTGGTCCATGGTTAAAGTTTGGTCCATGGTTAAAGTTTGGTTCATGGTTAAAGTTTGGTTCATGGTTAAAGTTTGGTTCATGGTTAAAGTTTGGTCCATGGTTAAAGTTTGGTCCAGGGTTAAAGTTTGGTCCATGGTTAAAGTTTGGTCCATGGTTAAAGTTTGGTCCATGGTTAAAGTTTGGTCCATGGTTAAAGTTTGGTCCATGGTTAAAGTTTGGTTCATGGTTAAAGTTTGGTTCATGGTTAAAGTTTGGTTTGGAGTTACAGTGTGTGTCCTCGTTTATCGTCGTGTCTTTAACAGTCTCTGGGTTTCGTTTCTTCTGCAGACTTTTCCAGATCCTCCAGAACTCCAGACCTTTAACCTCCAGACCATGACGTCTCCGGACTCTCCCCCTCTGGTGTCCCCGTCCCCGTGCCCCGCCCCCCCTCCGTCCCTGCCCTCCTCCCCCGTCCCCTCGTCCCCGGCGCCGTCGTCCTCGTCCCTCCCCGTCCCGCCGTCGCTGCCCCCCACCGGTGAGGTGATGGTCCTGGCTCTGGGGCGGAAGAAGCAGCGGGTGTTGATCGCCCTCTCCATCCTGCCCAACCTCTTCCTGGCCTTCCTTCTGTCCTCCGACGCCCTCATCACGCTGTCCCCCCCCCACCACTGCCACCTGCCGGGCCCCTCGCCACTGCCCGTCGACGTCCTCAACGCCTCCCTGCCCTGGGTGAAGGGGGACCGGCCCGGGGACGCCGGGGGCCCGTCCCAGTGTAAACAGTACGCCAACGGCAGCCAGTCGGCCGTGGTGGACTGTGAGGCCGGGTGGGACTACAACGTCACAGAGGGGCTGAGGAACAACATCGTGACCGAGGTAGGAGTCCGGTAGGGTCCTGGTCCTGGTACGGGTCTGACCGATGGTTTATGGCAGGGGTGTCAAGGAGTGGACCAGTAAAATAATAACCTATAATTAATTTCAACTCCAAACTGAAAAAGTCAAAGTACCCTTCCTTTAAGAACAGTTGTTTTTGTTTTTATCTAAACAGTGAACTTATACAGAACATGTGGATGTTAAATTTCATCCATTAACACTGTTGATTTTCAGACATGATGTACAAATGGGCTTAGTTGTCTGTTGAAAAAATAAAATTATTAGAAAAAAGTAAAATTACCATTCACAATTACAAAGTATCCTTTCAAAAATGTGAATATCATGAGCATCCTGAAATTTCTTTAGAAAAATAAGTGTAATTTTTACAATATTCTGCCTCAGTTTATCATTTACTCATGTTCATTATAACTTCCAGATCACAGTGGATCTACACATACACAAAACATTCAATAACAGACAGAATGTCGTTATAAAGCCAGCTATTTCTCTGAAGACATTTTCAGGTTGTTTGTATTTTTTGTGAAAGTATAGTTTGTACATGTGAACATTTTCATGGAACTTTATTTTGATCATTAATATTGGTCTGTTTCAGTCTAACTTATGAACGTGGTTGGTTAGGTTTATGGTTAAGACTGTTCTTGTTACTATTAGTTAATGTTAATGTGTATATATACACTTTTTAATATCATTTTTTAAAATTTGTACACTGGTCAATTTAGTTATATGAACCATAAAAGTGACATGACACTCATATAAATAAATAAATAAATAAATAAATAAATAAATAAATAAGTAGAAATAGATGAAAAGAAATAGAAAATAAAAAATAATAGAAAATAGATGAGTCTGGTTCTCGAGGTTTAACTCTGGTTCTCTAGATTTAATTCAGGCTCTCTAGATTTACCTCTGGATTTAACTCTGGTTCTCTCAATGTAACTCTGTGTTTAACTCTGGTTCTCTAGCTTTAACTCTGGTTCTCTAGATGTAACTTTGGTTCCTTAGATGTAACTTTGAATTTAACTCTGGTTCTCTAGATTTAACTTTGGTTCCTTAGATGTAACTTTGGATTTAACTCTGGTTCTCTAGATTTAACTCTGGTTCTCTAGATGTAACTTTGGTTCCTTAGATGTAACTCTGGATTTAACTCTGGTTCTCTAGATTTAACTTTGGTTCCTTAGATGTAACTTTGGATTTAACTCTGGTTCTCTAGATTTAACTCTAGATTTAATGCTTGCTCTTTAGATGCAACTAGATTTAACTCTGGATTTAACTCTGCTTCACTAGATGTAATTCTGGATTTAACTCTGGTTCTCTAGATTTACCTCTGATTCTCTAAATTTGACTCTGGTTCTAACTCTGTGTCGCTAGATTTAACTCTAGACTTAATGCTCATTCTCTAGATGTAACTCTGGATTTAACTCTGCTATACTATATTTAACTCTGGGTTTCACTCTGGTTCTTGTTACAGATGCGCTAACATGTTGACTGACACTTTTATTTTTACTGTTACTGATTCAACTTTTTGTTTCAAAGATACAAATAACTCTTCATAACTCTGATAAACAGATAAGTTAAAAATAACTGTTGAGTTGTTTGGGTTCTTCATTACATTATCCATAAAAGAACAACTTCAGTGGAGAATAAACAAATGAAAAAAAAACTTAAATATTACATGACGGTTAAACACGAGCCACTGTCGTCGGAGACATGACGTCTATAAACTGGTACTGAAATTTGTCATCAATAAACAATAACATCTCATCACTCTGGATGATGTAGAACCACACCTCACAGAGCAGTAGTAATAATAATAATGATAATAATAATGATAATAATAATGATAATAATAATGATAATAATGATGATGATAATGATGATGATGATAATAATAATGATAATAATGATGATGATAATGATAATAATAATAATAATAATAATAGTAATAACCCCTAAAACCTTAACTTTTTGGAGTGTTTTCTGAGGTCGCAGAGCTCAAACTGAAATGACTTTGTTTTTTCCTGATTTATCTCGTGCACCTGAACAGAGTTTTGTCTGGTCTTTCTTTGTTTACGTACGAATTTAAAGCCTTGAAACGCTGAAAACTTTCTTTTTTTATCTTTTATTTATGTACAGGATGGTCTTGCTGAACATGCAGTCTGCGTTTTTTGCAACGCGCAGCTAAACTTAAACACAGATGCACAAATTAGTACCTGACACTGAAGCTCCTGGTCTTTAACACCGACGGCAGATTAACTCTAACTCATCTTTCAGTGAACTTCAGTGGTTTTATTAGATTAAATATGATCAGTTTATCCCAGTGGTTCATTATTAATCTGTCATCAATTCACTGGTTCCTTATTTGACGTGAGTTGATGAATTGGTGTTTTCAGTTAAATCCCTGTAGTTGAATCCTGATTTTTTTCCCCCATATTTGTTATTTCTTTGCCTCTTCATGACGTCGGTTAAACCACATCTGGGCGGAGCCTTGTTACGTCTGGGCGGAGCCTTGTGGTTTGACTGACAGTTTGTACATTTTCATCAGTGACCTAAACGGTTGAATCTGAGTTAGAATAAAAGCAAAAACAAGATTATTTAGTAGCTCAAATGTCAGCAATAATTATTTGATTAATCGATTAATTATCAACCATTCAATCGATCACCACTCATAAACCTTACTTTTTTTTTATTTTAAGGGAAATATTTCCTGATTCCAGTGCAGAAATCTGTCAATTTTCATCTGATCATTGATCATTTTGTTCAGTTTTTTTCATCTTTAATGTATTTTGTTGATTATTTTGATTGATATTTGCATTTCATTTTCTTCAATGTTTTTTTTTATTTTAATTTTTTTATCCATTTCTGTATTTATTTTGTAAATTTTCTTTCATTGTCTTGATTGTTGATTTATGTTTATTTTGTTAATTTGTGTACAATTTCTTTAATGTTCTGTTAGTTATTGTTCATTTCTTTTTTTTTTTTTTTTAATTTCCTTTCATTTTTTTTTATTTTGTGGATTTATATGAATTTTTGTGTTTATTTATTTTTGCTTTTTTTTTTTGCTGTCAGTTTTTTTTTATTACTTTGTTCATTTCTGTTCATTACTGTCACTGTCTATTTTTATCCATATTTATTTATTTATTTATTTATTTTTTGGTTATTTTCTCATCCTTTCTTGATTATTTCATGAATGTCCCCCCCCCCCCTTTTTTGTTAATGTTTTGTACATTTTTTAAAAACTTCTTCCAATCTCTTGACTACCTCATTTTTTCTTATTAACATTGCATTATTATCGCCTTTTGTTGATTATTTTGTCAATTTTTGGTCCTTTTTGTTGATTTCACTTGGCTTTTGCCAAGTTTAGGTGATTTTGGTAATTTTTCTTTATTGAGTTTGGTTCATTTATTTGATGATGTCATTAATTTTTGGTTGATTCTGTTCATTTTGTGAACATTCTTAAAGGCGAATTCACTCAAAATGAACAAATAAAGTGCAGTGACCATCTCATCTTATTTTATTTTTTTATTTTCAGAAGCGGAAAGAGAAAATACCAGGTTATGTACAGTTCATCTATGGAAACACAATCTTTTTAAATACCATCATTTTCCGTTTTTGTTTTCTGTGACAGTCGCTGAGACTGTCAGTTGTGATTAAAGGAGACGTTTGGGGTCATTTTATAAAAACCAAATCACTGATGTGTTAAATGAGGAAATAACTGACAGATTAATTAAATAACTGACTAATTAACAGTGAAACCTGTCATTTCTTTGAACATGTGACTCAGGAACAACAATAATTGACCTTTCACCTGTTAAACACCTCCCGTCTTTGGTCTAAAGGAACATTTACTTTTGATAAATGATCTCAGGTCGACACAAAGACCTGAACGTCTGGAATGTGATGGTGATGATGATGATGATGCTGGTGGTGGTCACGTGTCATGAAACCATCTGGTCTGGTTGCATTTTTTCCTGAGGTGTGGAAGGAAATGGTAAACGCCTGCAGACGCAAACCCAGGTTTCATCCTCAGTTCTGAAATAATCTAGAAATAGACGAACTCGAGTATATTTTACGATTCGTTTTGACTGTTTGACCTCCAGATTTCGCAAATGTTCTGAACACGAAAAAGTAAAAAAAAAAAACAAAAAAAAAACTTACATATTTTATCCCGTTGCATCTTTTGTGACATGTTTATGTAGTTTCATCTTTAATGCTGTTGTTTTTTTTATTTTTTATTTTTACAGTAAATCCTTTGTTTTGTTGTATCTTTTACATCATTTACAATTTGTTGTATTTTGTCATTTATATTGTTTTCATCTTTTGCTTCTTCTATATTTTTCTTTTATTTTTTTCATAGTTTTGCTTTTTTGTCTTCATTTTGTTTTTTTGTGTCTTTTATATTATTGTATTTTTTGCCTCTATTTTGTGGAGTTTTTTTTTTTTGCATCCTTTAAGTTTGTCACATTTTTTGTAGTTGGCATCATTTACATTTGTGTAGTTTTTGTTGTTTTGTGTCTTTTGTCATTTTTTCACACATTCTGTTGTTTTTCACTGCATCCTCTATATTCTGTTCATTGTTTTGCAGATTTTATGTAGTTTTTGTTTGTTTGTTTTTGTTTATATACATATATATATATATATATATATATATATATATATACACACATATATATATATATATATTATGTCTTTTACATTTTGTTTGCAGCTCTTTTCTTGTCTTTCATGTTTTTATTTTTCTTCATCTGCATGGTTTTCGTTGTTTTGCATCTTTTATGTCATTTGAATTGTTTTGCATTCTTCATATTACTGTTGTGGCTTTTTCGTTGTTTTCTGGCTTTTTTTTTTTTTAAAATGTGTTTTGCATCCTTTTTGATTTTTTTTTTTTGTGTCTTTTCTGTTTTCGTTTTGTGTCTTTTGTTAAAAATTTTTTTTGGCATCTTTTACCTTTTTTTTTTTTTTTAATGTTTTGTGTCTTTTATGTCATTTTTTCATTTTGTTGGATCATATAGATCATTTCAACTCATTTAAAACCACAAATAAACATCTGTTTTTTTTTTGTTTTTTTTTTTAAATTTAACTCAAACCAAAAATCTAATTCTTACCACGAATTCTATTAATATTGAATCTGAATTTTTATCATTCTAGTATTTTTGGTCAAATTCCTTGGCCTTATCCATATGCGCCGTTTAAAAAATCATTATTCATAGAATTCATTTGCGTTATAATCTGTAAAATGAGAACAGAAAAATGTTTTCAGTAGTTTGGAAAATAAATAAAACTGATACAAAAGCACATAAATGTTGAAACTGGTGGGTCAGGATCTGGGCTCTGGTTCTGGTTTGGTTTAATGTAAACATCTGCAGATTCTTTACAGTAACAGAGCCGCTGTGGTCTGTAACGTCCTGGTTTTCCTGTGGTTCTGGTTTCATTTCTGACCCAGTGATGTGGGAACCACGCCCATCCTGTCGGACACAGGTAAAAGGGCAGGATGCCACGCCCACCCGGGAGGCGTCCGGCGTCAGAAACGAGGGCGGAGGCGGACGCTTCGGATCGTAACTCTGGTTTAGCTTTTCCTGTCATGATGATCCGTTCCTCTGGTGCCGGCTGCTGAGGTGGCAGGAAGCAGGAAATGGGAAACTGACCTCCGATCAGCTTCGCCTTCTGCCACCGATCAATAATCAGCGGTCGCTCAGACTGAAACGAACGCCGCCTCGCATCGATACGTTAATGAACATCATGTGGTCCTGGTCGACGGTCCGTCCTCAATGAATCAACTGAGTAAAGGAACATTTTCAACACATGATCAGAAACCGCTCAACGATTCAGATTCACCACGACTCCTTCAACTCCACGAACAAAGTCCCACTGAAGAAGATGAAGATGATGATGTGGTTCAATATTAACGGCCAGAAGAGGCAAAGAAAACTGAATAAACCACATGGTTGTAAAGTCACTGGTGTAGATGGAGTGGAAACAGATGAAGGGTCCAGGACTGGGATCAGGTCTTCTGGTCTACGTGGTCCAGGATCCACCAGGTGAACCGGATCAGGAAAAGACGTGATATAAGATGGAAACAAACAAGATGGAAAAAAAGTGATGGATGCAACACGACGAAAAAAATCGTAACTAGATGAAAGTTGCAACGAGATGAAAATGATGCAAGACATAGGTCACAATACGACGAGCAAATTGCAACTAGATAAAAAAGTTACAGGAAAATGGGGAAAAATAAGAGCAAGATGAAAATAAGACCCAGTAAAATGAAAATGCCACAACGAGACAAAAGTTGTAACAAGATGAAAGTCGCAACAAAAGACACCACAAAAGTTGCAACAAAATGAAAAATGAGACCCAATAAAACCAAAATGATGCAACAAGATGAAAGTAACAAAAGATGCAACTACACAAGTCGCAAAAAGATAAAAATGATGCAACAAGGCAAAAAAAATTGTAACTAGACAAAAGTTGCAATAAGATGAAAATGATGCAAGACAAAGGTTGCAATAAGATGAAAAAAATCGCAACTACAAAAAGAAGTTACAGCGAAATGGGGAAAAATGAGAGCAAGATGAAAATAACACCCAGTAAAATGAAAATGGCATAACGAGACAAAAGTTGTAACAAGATGAAAGTTGCAATAAAAGACACAACACAAAAGTTGCAACAAATCCATAAATGAGAGCGAGATGAAAGTTAAGACGCAATAAAACCAAAATGATGCAACAAGATGAAAGTAGTATCAGAAGGCGCAACTACACAAGTCGTAAAAAGATAAAAATAGCGTAACAAGGCAAAAGTCGCGACAAGAGGAAAATATTGCAACGAGACAAAAGTCGCAACAAAACGAAAACCTGAAAGCAAGATGAAACTGAAACCCAATAAAACCAAAATGATGCAACAAGATGAAAAATGACAAGATGAAAGTAACAACTAAAGATGCAACAAGACGCGACTAGACAAGTCGCAAAAAGAAAAAATGACGCACCAAGGCAAAAGTCACGAGACGAGGAAAAGATTGCAACAAGATGAGTTGCAACAAAATGAAAAATGAAAGCAAGATGAAAGTAAGACCAAATAAACCCAAATGATTCAACAAGATGAAAAATAACAAGGTGAAAGTATCAACAAAAATGCAACTAGACAAGTCGCAAAAAGATAAAAATGATGCAACAAGGCAAAATTCATGACAAGAAGAAAATGTTGCAACAAGATGAAAGTTGCAAAAAAACAAAAAAATGAAAGCAAGATCAAAGTAAGACCCAATGAGACGAAAATTATGCAATAAGACAAAACTCGTAACAAGATGAAAATATCGGAACAATACAAAAGAAGAAACAAGACAAATGTCGCAACAAGAGGAAAGTTGCAAGACACAAAAATATGAAAATGATCGAAGACAAAAGTTGCAATAATTAAAAAAAAAAAGACAAAAATGACACAATAACATGAAAGTAATGCAACTAAACAAAAATTTGCAAGAAGACATAAAATATCGCAACTAGGTCTAAAAGACAGAAAAGATGCAAAAAGACAGAAAATACACGATGTGAAAGACCAACAAAACCACAGATGGAACACAAACTAAGGCCAAACAAAGGCGAGTTCCTGTCTGTCCCGGGTCCTCAGACCTGATGTTTCACACCTGAACTCGTAAAACTTGTCCGGGCTGTTTCCGAACATGCCTGTTTACATTTTCCTCGCCCTGTTGTCGAGTCCTTCCACCCGTATGACTCCGCCCACATGTGTTGTGTTGTGTGTCATGTGACCGGCGTTGGCGTTGGCAGAGCTCAGCTGTTCTGCAGATCAGTGGTTTGGTTTAATGCGATTAAAAGGCTGATGTGACGGCAGATGATGTGTTCAAGGCCTGTTGTCGAGGTTTTGTTTTTATGGTGGTTTTTTAGGTTCTATTTCTGTCACGTGTGTGTATATGATTATTTTCATCTGGTTTTTGTTTTTTTCCACTTTTATTTAATGCATCAAAATAAGTCTGATTGTTCACTTTTGTTTACGATTAACAAAAAGACAGAAAAAATAGTTAATCATAAAACAGAATAGAAAAATAAGAAAAAATGCCTACATTTAATTAAAAATAACTCACATTAATGCTCCTTTCAGTTAAAATGTCTACTGTGTATTAATAAACTCAACCCATGAGGATAAACGTTTTAAGATTAAATGACGTATATCATAACTATTTTTTCTTTCAGCTTTTTTACCTGTAGTCAGTATCATTCTAAAAAAAGTACATGTTTTTCTAATTAAAACCAATATAATTTCATATATACATATAAGCAGCATTATGGTTTGTATTTGATTATATGTAGGTCTCAACTAATCAGAACAGATTTTATTGTCATCACACACTGAGATACAACAAAATTTGTCTTAACAGTAAAGAAATGATAAAGAAGATAATAAAGAGGGAAAAAAATGAAAATGTAGACATAAATATACAATAATAACACAAAAGAGCAGACAACAAAGAAACTAAATCATTAAAAAGTGGGGAAAATGTGGAGAAAATAAGAATATTAAAGCTTTCAAAGTACAAGATACAGCCACTAAAGATGTCATGATGTAATTTTTCAGTTTGTCGTCAATATCTATCTATCTATCTATCTATCTATCTATCTATCTATCTATCTATCTATCTATCTATCTATCTATCTATCTATCTATCTATCTATCTATCTATCTATCTATCTATCTATCTATCTATCTATCTATCTATCTATCTATCTATCTATCTATCTATCTATCTATCTATCTATCTATCTATCTATCTTAATTTACGTTTTATAACTAGTTACAACATGACATGAACATTTCTCCGAGTACGGCATAATTATTTGTAAAATATAAAAAAAAAATTATTGATACTCTTTGTCCTTTTTGCAGCAACGCGAAGGAAACAATGTGTCATTTATTTTAGGATTGCACCTACACGCATATATTTTGGATTGATTTAAATAATTTTATAAATACAAAAATTGACTCTTCATGTAAATTGAACTTTCAACACATTTTTTTTGGCCTATCACAAATTAATAAAATAACTCCAGAAAAAAGATATATTATCAACCTTTTGATTATTTTTGCTAAATTTCACATTCATTGCTCCAAATTTGCACACCAACATCCAAACATTGCTGTTTTTAAAGCCCTTTTTTCCAATTGTGTGGACAATTTGAGGAACATCATAAATTCTAAAGCAAATAAAACAAAAAAAAAAGTCAACTGTATAATCTTATTTAATTTGTATAATTTCTATTATACCTCGAGCTATTTTTTTTTCTTTTTTACTAATGTTTTTACTTACATGTATTTCTATATATTTGAAATGTAAAATATTCTGTGACTTATGAAACTTTCTATCCTTGTTTGTTGTATACTATTATGTATATATAATGTTCATTGTTCAATTAAAAAAAACAAAAACAAACAAAAAAAACCCCACATAATTGTTTGTCAGCAGCAGCAGCTGTTACTGAAAATATGTCCAAAGTTCAGTTGTTGGTTGCATTAATGAACACAAGTGTCTTTTTTTTTTTTTGAACAGTAAATATACATAATAGTATACAACAACAAGGGTAGAAAGTTCCATAATTCACAAAATCTTTTACATTATATAGAGAAATACATGTAAGTAAAAACATTAGGAAAGAAAATAAATAAATAAATAAATAAAAATGTAATAAAATTTTTTTTAAAAAATGCTCGAGGAATAAATAGAAATTATACTAATTGAATAAGATTATACATTTGACTTTTTTTTTTGTTTTGTTTTATTTGCTTTAGAATTTATACCGTTTCTCAAATTGTCTACGTAATTGGAAAAAAGGGCTTTGAAAACAGTGATGTTTGGACGCTGATGTGCAAATTTGGAGCAATGAATGTGAAATTTGGCAAAAATAATCAAAAGGTCGATAATATATCTTTTTTCTGAAGTTATTTTATCAATGTGTGATAGGCCAAATAAAATGTGTTGAAAGTTCAGTTTACACAAAGAGTCAGTTTTTGTGTTTATAAAATTATTTGAATCAATCCAAAATGTATGTGTATTGCTGCAATCCCAAAATAAATGAACGTAAGTGTCTGAACGGGACAGAGCAGCATAATCAACAACCTGGAGGGGGCGGGGCCTAAAGTGGCTCATTTGCATTTAAAGGGCCAGCGCTCCAAACCACATTTCTGGTGTCATTACTCAGAAATGGTGTTGAAGATGGACCTGTGGAGTTGAATTAATGAAGAATTTAGACCCAAGCAGAGCATTTCCAGTTTATATAGACCACAGAGAAATGATTGAAAATGCATAATTCCATTAAAAAAAGCTAAATATCACTCCTTTAAACCAAACATTCAAGTGCAGAACGATACTAAACATTCACTGACATAAACCTGTTAGCTTAGCAGCGCTGATGCTAACAGCTCTGAATGGAAACCTGTATGAGCCTGGTTCTATGCGGGTTCCTGACCGGTTCTGTCCTTCTGTCTTGGTCCAGTGGGATCTGGTCTGTGCTCAGTACTGGCTGGTCCCGGTGGAGGAGGTCTGCTTCATCCTGGGGGTCCTGACCGGATGTCTGGGTCTGGGCTACGCCGCCGACAGGTAGCTAACCTCCGCCCTATAGCAGCATTTCCTTTAGCATCTGTATGTAGATAACGTTAATCCAAGCCTTTTAATGTGGATTTGTAACATCTAGTTTCATTCCTACGTCTTTTATTTCATGTTCTGTGAACCACTATTTAGGCTGTTACAAAAATTAAATTAGTTTTACGGCACCCGGGCTCCACTCATTGCTAATGCTAAAGCTAGGATGCAGAGACTGAATTTTCCTTTAACCTTTATAACTAACCGAATGACCTCCTATTCGCAGCTAAAGACCAAAAATCAGCCTTTAACTCTGTTTTAATGAGCGTCCACACTCCGAATTTAGTATCTGTTTTTAGATATCGGTAGAATTACAGCCAAGTAGAACGGATTAATAATATTTTTTCAATGTAAGTGGACAAGTTCCACTTCCATATTCCAATTTAAAAGAGTCTCGGAGCTACTGTTGAAACTTCAGAACAGATGAATGAATTAAACATTTTTTAATATGTAGAACAATACTATAAATAAATGCATAAAGATATATAATTTCCATAATGCATTCTAAATGGAGTCTGCTAAAACAAAAGCTTATTCATTCTTTTCACAAATTCAACTCAGTACAATAAAACACACAAACTATATGAATTTAGCTTAATACAACAAGTATTTATGTTTATATCAGTCATATATATATATATATATATATATATATATATATATATATATATATATATATATATATACACATATACACACACACACACACACACACACACACAGTAGATCAATCATAGTAGAGATTAAAATCCAGTAGGATTCGTAATCCTACTAGGACAGATAGGAATTTTAGTTTGTCCTAGGACAAACGGAAATCCTATCTGTCCTAGGGTTAGGGTTGGGGGGGGGGGGGGGGGGGGGGGGGGGTTAGGGTTTATCTTCAGATCCTAATTTCTTGTAGGATTTCAGTTTGTCCTAGGACAAACTAAAATTTCAATCTGTCCTAGTAGGATTTGTAATCGTACTAGGACAGATAGGAATTTCAGTTTGTCCTAGGACAAACTAAAATTCCTATCTGTCCTAGTACGATTACAAATCCTCCTAGTAGGATTACGAATCCTACTGGATTTCAATCTCTACTGTGACACACACACACACACACACACACCTAATATATATATATATATATATATATATATATATATATATATATTCTACATCTTAACCCACTACATATGTGCTAATATTAACCCATTTAACTATAATATTCCAATTTGCTATAACTTTGAATTATATACGACCTTCCTTATCGTTTATACTATTTATGACTATAATTTTTCATCAACATACTTATACAATCAGACATAAATATATAGAAAAAGGTGTAAGTCGCAAAAATATGACATGTGCATCAAAATACACTATTTACAGTGGTTCTAAACATCTCTTTCTGAATGAACATGCTTATGTTAGAATTTATAAAAATGAATATGTTGAAAATGTACTCATGCAGACACTCAGAATAGCTTTTCTGTGTATTTTCTTATTTTGCATTTATACTTTTGACCAATACTGCTGTGATGTGTGTATTTAGAAAAATGTGATATATGTGTGTGGTTTATTTAATTTTTTTTTTTTTTTTGCAATTTATTTAGTTTGTATAGATTTGTTACAAATATTATTAATATATGGGGTATAAAAGTTGTATTGATGTATATAAAATTACAATTATCCAAAAAATGTCACCTTAGCATGTAAAAATGTACAGATATGCTCTGGAGAAGTTGTTCTATGGGTCTTAAGGTTAATAATTATTCGTCATTAATTGTGATTATTATCGACTAATGGTAAGTTTTTAGCATGGTAGTGTCAGGTGACCTTTGACCTTATGCACAGCTGATGCCCACACTGTCGTGCTTTCTGTTTCTGCTCTTAATTCGTTCTTTTGGTTCCTCATTCTTTAGTCCATTGTCTTAAACTTGCAGTTTCACATCCTCACGAAGCAGACGAGACATTAACGCTTGAATGAAATTAGTTTTGGATTTACAACGGCTGCCAGCAGTCGCTCTTTCACTCCACAGATCGAAGATTTAGGATCAGCTGACACATCTGGCACGGCTTTAATTCCACAGTGACGAGGTGCTTTAGAAGCAGTTGGCAGCAGAAAACTAACAGAGTATCAACAAATACGTGAATACAAAGCAAATAAATGACGTCAAGTGCAGAGGACGTGGGTCATTCTTTTTGTTTTGTTTTTTTTCAAGAAAAATTTTAAAATCTAAATTTAATACATTTATTTATTATTTATTATATATATTATTATTTTTTTCTCTGTATATTTTATGTTTCACAAATGTATATTTTCCGTTTACTGTCTTCCCTGTCCTTTATTTTTGTGTTTCCTGCTGTCAACTGTATAAATCCTCCATGGTGGGACCAATAAAATCTTATCTTATCTTATCTTTGTGAAATCTGTCGTTCATTTTGTCTTTTCTGAAATATTTTTTTGTGCTTTTTTTTTTGTCTTGTTTGATCTTTCTGCACCTTTTTTTGCATTGTTTTTATTTCCTTGTTTCATCTTTTAATAGAATTTTTATTTTTCATGTCACTTCTTTTCCTGCTGTGAACGTAATTTCTATCCTTTTTATTTTAAAAAAAAATTTAATTTCAATCTTTTACGTTATTTTTTTTGTCATATTTAAGTTACAAAGACTTTCGTCTTTTGTTTTTTTGAATTTTTTCACTTTTTTTGTATTTTTTTTTGTCATTTTTGTTTTATTGCATCTTTTATGTCATTTTCATATAATTATTTATTTTTATGTGTTGTTTTTTTGACCTGTTGTGTCTTTTCACATCCTTTTCGTCCATTTAAATTGTGTTTATTTTCATCTATATTTTCTCCTCAGGTCTGAATCTAGTCTGTATTTAGGTGTTTTTATGGTGAATGTATCTCCTGTTACACCTGTTCGTCCTGGTCTGAAGTGTGTTTTTCGTTGCAGACTGGGCAGGTCTAAGACCCTCCTGACCTCATTGACCTTGTCCGTGGTCTTTGGCGTCCTGGTCTGTGTTTCGCCGTACCCGTCCATCTTCATCGTCATGCGTTTCTGTTTGGCGGCTGCGAGTGCGGGTGTCTACCTCACTCTGTACATCAGCCGTGAGTATCTGGAGGTGTGGTCTAACCTGTGTTACATGCGCCAGGTATGTTGCGTTTACTGACCTACGTTGTGTTTCAGGTCTGGAGCTGTGTGAGCCGTCTCTCCGCCTGGTCGTCACCATGTTGGCCGGGCTGATGACGGTGGCTGGTGAGCTGCTGCTGCTCGCCGTGGCGTTGGGCTGCCAGTCCTGGAGGGGCCTCCTGGGGGCCGGAGCGGCGCCGCTAACGCTCTTCCTCAGTTATGGGTACGACACAGTCTGTCTTATTAAATTATTATTAAAGTCAAACACTAATTAAATGAATCAGAATACATTTCACCACATATTTAATCAACAAAACACACAAAAACACAAAAAATCGTAAAGAAAGATACCAATATAAATCAGAGCTGAAGTATAGAAATATGATCAGGGTATTTATTTCCATATGGATCAGTAATTGTGAAATTTATTACAATGTGAAAAAAAATCTGTGAGGAAAACTAAAGAAACACGAGTATTAACATGTGTAATGACAGATGTAGTAGTCACAGAAATAAAACATTCATGGCCATTTGAATATAAAACATCAACATTCACCTGATTTACTTTTCAAGGAAACAAGAATACGAGGGCTTATATTTTTTCAGCAATGAAAAACAACTTATTAATGACAATATACAGACTAAAGATATGAAAGAACAATGTAAAATACTATCATAATAAAGTCAATTACAATTAAATACTACTACTACTACTACTACTACTATTACTACTGCTACTACTACTACTACTACTACAACTAATAAATGTAACAGACAAAATGCATCAGTACAACTTTATTATTAATTAATAATTACACTTAATCTATAAAACCATAAGTAAAAAAAGCCCCAGCATTTTATTAATGTTTCCATTTTATGCTACTACGTTGCAGCCATTTAAGTGTAAATTTATCAATTTACACGATGTACTTGAAAACACCTACGAAATCTGGAGTTTGTCGACATTCGTGGAGGGAGCATGTCTACGATGTCCAGATTTCGTACGAACTGGAAGATTCGTACAAACCCATCATTCGTAAGAATCTTTGTGACCAAGGCATTAGCGCTCTTTCTTTAAAAATGACAACATCAGGTCTCAGAAAATGAAAAAAACCCAGGTGTTTTAGGTCTGTTTTTCCATTTCTGACAGGTAGTAACTTTCTTTTTTGGTATTAGAAAGAGAAAATGAAAATCAATCTGTTTTTTAAATTTGGTTTATCTGTTTTGACACTGAAAAAGAAAAGCACCCTGATATTCAATTTTAATTCTTCTATTTTAAAACGAAAATCAATTAACCACAAGTTTTTCTTTAGTTTCTGAAAAGAAAATCCAATTACCAAAACATACACTGACCATTAATATACCTGTTTGTATCTTCACCTCATGAAGAGGAAAATCTGCAAATCCTTTATGACACCTTTAAAATACTAATACTTCCATCCACTTTAATATTTTCTGTCTTCGCTGCCTGAACATATAAATTATCCTTCTGGAATCGCTCCATAAACTAGTGTGTGTTTGTGAATGAGCAGACGTTGACATATGTTTGTAGAACCAGTAAAATAGGAGACGATGGAGTGAAGGATCTGTCGGTTGATAAAGTGACGACCGGCTGAGAGCTTTGATTGATCGTATTGATTCCAATCCCTCGTCACCGGAGGCTTTTAGTCCATGTCAGGATGCATTAGGACGCTTTGTTTAAGGTCCCTGAAGGCCTCGAAGGCCTGGGTCCCAAACAGGCCTTCAGCGAAAACTCAAACTAATGAAGTCAGACAAGAGCAAGATGAACGAGGGACCAGGTGGAAGAAAAACTGGATTCATGCACAGAAAGACCGTGGCATGAAAGTGGAACGACGGCCCAAAACATCTGAACTGTTTAAAAACTGCGAAATGTGTGATACTTCAAAGAAAAAGTGGAGTAAATTAAAAACAAACAAAAAAATTCATTCTGTATTTTCATTGTTTTTTCCATTGTGTCTTCATTCTGGATTTGCTCGTGTTTTCATTTCGTATTATCCTTGTGTTTTCAATCCACATTTTCTTTGTGTTTTCATTCCCTATGTTTTCGTGTTTTCATTTCATATTTTCTACGTGTTGGCATTTCGTATTTTCATTGCATTTGCATTCTGTATTATCTTCATCTTTTATATTTTCATTCCATATTTTCATTTTGTATTTTGTTTGTGTTTTCATTTTGTATTTCTGCGTGTTTATTTTCAATCTGTATTTTCTCCGTGTTTTCATTTTGGATTTTTGTTGCATTTACATTCCATATTTTTTTCGTTTATGTTTTGTAATTTCATTCCATATTTTCATTGCGTTTTCATTTTGTATTTTTTTTTATTGTTTTCATTATGTATTTTCTTTGATTTAATTTCATATTTTCATTGCGTTTTCATTTTTTGTGTTTTCATTACGTATTTTCTTTGTGATTTAATTTTGTATTTTCATTGCGTTCTCATTTAGCTTTTTCACTGTATTTTCAATCTGTATTTTCTTCGTGTTTTCATTTCGGATTTTTGTTGCACTAACATTCCAGATTTTCTTCGTGTATGTTTTGTATTTTCATCCTGTAGTTTCTTTGTGATTTCATTTCGTATTTTCTTCATGTTTTTGTATTTTTATATTATTTTTGTGTTTTCATTCTGCGTTTTCTTTTGATTGTTTTCACTATAGTTCCTTTGTTTCTTGTTTTTTTTTTTTCATCATGTTTTCATTCCATATTTTCTTTATATTTTCATTATTTCCTTTTAGGTCATCATGTTTTTTCATTGTGTTTTCACTCTTCATTTCCTTACATTTTTCCTCTCTTTTTAATCTTGTTTTAACTGTATTTCGTTGTATTTTCCTGGTGCAGTATTCCTGGAGTTTTCCCAGAGTCTCCTCGCTGGCTCCTCCTCTCTGAACGATCTGGAGACATGAACTCCTTCAGTGAGAGGAGAAACTCCAACCGGGACATTCGGGATGACGAGAGTTTCACAGGTTTGTAACTGAATCCGATTCAATGGCGGCGCTGGCGTTCTGTCATTTCCAAACAGATCGGTTTACATTAGCGCGTCGGTGCCAGGTTGAACCGAGGCTCGGTTTATGACGCCTGAATAATTTATGACACTTATTGCGGAGCGTTTCCAGAGTAGCCATCATTCTACTACTAAGGTCAATTATAATTCATGATTTATTTAAGGTACGTGGATAAAACCGCTGAACATTGACCAGAGGTTTTGTGTAAATGGACTTCGATGTTTAGTCTCATTGTTCGTAGTTGGATCAAAGGGTTGGTCTCCTTTCTGTCCCACTGTCACTGAACTCACCCCCATTTGATTGACATCACTTTGCACCAGCAATATTTCCTAAAAATCACATCAAAGCTCTTATGGAATTTAGTCCACTTATATATAGTGCATATACATAGAGACATGTACGGGTTTCACATTGTTCATTTTGATGCATCTTTAGGTCATTTGATTGATTATTTTGTTGATTTAGTTAATTTTTTGTCCATTTTTGTTCATTTTCATGTTTATTTAGTTCATTTTATTGATTATTTAGGTCACTTTATTAATTATTTTCAATTTTTGTTTATTTTTATTTAGTTAATTTTATTGATTATTTACTTCATTTTATTAATTATTTTGTCAATCTTTCTTCATTTTCATGTTTATTTAGTTCATTTTATTGATTATTTAGTTCATTTTATAATTATTTTGTCAATTTTTGTTCATTTTCATCTTTATTTAGTTCATCTTAATTAATTTGTCATTTTTTTTATTTTCTTGTTTATTTAGTTCATTTAGTAATTATTTTGTCAATTTTTGTTCATTTTCATGTTTTAGTTCATTTTATTAATTATTGTGTCAATTTTTGTTTATTTTCATGTTTATTTAGTTCATTTTATTGATGATTTTGTCCATTTTTGTTCATTTTGATACTTATTTAGTTTATTTTATTGATCATTTAGTTGAATTTGATGCTCATTTCATTACATTTCTGATTACATTTTGATGCTTAACTTTGGAGCCGTCATTATTTCTAGGTTATTGTGTTCTTATTGTACTGGTCCGACCCACATATTAAATGGTGGTTTTGTGCATGCGTCTGCTATTGATTCTCTGAGAAACCAGGTCATGATTGTGCTGCAGAACTGAACACCAGCCCCTGTTTTGTCCGTTGTGGTCTCTGCAGAGCTGGATTCGGAGCCGTCGTCCCCCCCCTCGCGGCCCCACCTGTCCTTCCCGGAGCTTTTCCACAGCAGGAACATCTGGAAGAACATGTGTGTGCTCGGCTTCACCTCGTAAGTCATCGAAACCTTCTGAAGTCAGCACGTTCCTGCTGCTGCTGCCTCATATTTCATCAGTGACATGTTGTTGAATTCACCTTTCCTCACCGTCCTGGGTGTGTGTTTTTTTTTTTTTTCTATTTAAAACCCGTCTGTTTGTTGTCTCCGCCCCCTTTAGATTCATCTCTCACGGCATCAGTCACTGTTACAGCTCCTTCCGGGGTGACGTCAGAGGCACCGCCCCCAGCTTCTACTGGACCTACCTGCTGTCTGTCTGCGCGGGGGGCGGAGCCTGGCTGTTGCTGTGGGCGACCGTCGACAGGTGCGGTCGCCGTGGCATCCTGCTCCTCGCCATGACGATGACGGGGCTGGCTTCTTTGATCCTCCTGGGACTCATGGAGTGTAAGTGGCGGCGGGATGTCGTGTCCCTTGACTTCCCAGAGTAGATCAAAGAAAGATGGCGTGTTCTAGCTTTTGCAAAAAGTGAAGGTCACAGCAACGGCCAAATTCTGATAAACTATATGGACAAAAGTATTGGGACACATCATGTCTATAGCTGTAAGATGTCCTGTTCATGCAGATCTGAGATAAAAACATTATTATTTCCTTAAAGTTTAATCTGTTTTAAGTGAGATGTGAAGAAAGTAGATGAGTAGTTATGGTAGACAATTATTATTTACAGTCAGAGCAGGAAAAATGTTTTAGAAATTTAGAGGTAGAACATTTAAAATTGTAGTCAAGAATTAAAAAAAAAACAGTGTTGAGAGAAAGTCCAAACCATCTCTGAGGCATTTTAAGCAAAGATAACATTTAAACTAAACTAACCAATGCAATGATATTCATGACAATATAAAACTATATTATGATATATTATGAATATTTGTCATTATTGTTTTGTATGCTAGACCTCTGTTAGAAAACAAACACATGAATCCAACGTGTCCACATACTTTTGTCCATATACTGTATATTTAGTCACTTATTATGTGCAGTGGTGGAGAATCCCAGCTCCATAAAGTAAAAGTCTTGCCATGTATTTGTTCCAACCATTCACTGAACCAGGCATTTGGATGAGCTCAACTCCTAATCAGGCAGATGGATAATTAGTGGAATCACCTTTAAGTGAACATGTAGAACCAACACACGGCAGGACTTTTACTTTATGGAGCTGGGATTCTCCATCATTGATTGTGTGTCAGTAACTAATATTTGCCCTTCATCAACCACAAACACTACACCACGGGTGTCAAACATGCGGCTCGTGGGCCAAAACCAGCCCGCTGAAGGGTCCAGTGTGGTCCGTGGGTTGAATTTGTGAAATGCAATAATTACGCTTAAGATATTAGCAATCAAGGATGTTAAAATAATTTTATTTCTGGTTCCACATACAGACCAGTATGATTTCAAGTGGATCAGACCAGATCATAATAACCTATAAATAATGACAACTCCAAATTTTCTTTGTTTTTGTGTAAAAAAAAAAAAAGTGAAAAATACATGAAAATGTCGACAAACTATCCTTTCACAAAAACAGACCAATTCAAGCTCAGGTGGCTCAGATCAATCAAATACTATCATAATTACCTGAAAATAATAATGACTCCAATTTTTTCCTCTTTGTTTTACTTTACAAGTAAAAAAAAAAAAAAGTTTAAATGTAAGTAAAATTACATGAAAATGTTGACATTTACAAAGTATTCTTTCACAAAAATATGTAAAAAACCTGAACAAATATGAACAACCAGAAATAAGTGTAATTTTACCAGTATTCTGCCTGTTATTAAATGTTTTGTGTATTTGTAGATCCGCTGTGATCTGTCAGTTATAATGCACATGTGTAAATGATAAACTGAGGCAGAATATGGTTAAAATTGCACTTATTTTTCTAATAAATTTCAAATTATTTGTATTATTTACATTTTCAAGGAAACTTTATAGATGTAAACATTTTCGTAATGTAATGTTACATTTTTCACTGTTATTATTTTACTGGTCCGGCTCATTTCAGATCATTTTGGGCTGAATGTGACCCCTGCACTACACAGTCATGTTCATCAGCAGGTGAAGTCCTTTTATTTAATAGACACACAGATGTTTAATGCAGTTATTCATTGGTTTATATCTTTATTAGTTTCTGTGGAATAGCTAAACATTAGTATAACCTGAGCTGATGGGACTTTCATCTCCACAGAAATCACCTCCTGTTGTTAAACTTCTAATATGTGGGGCTTAAAGTGGGATTAATGCCACTAAATCCCAACAGGAATGAAGGTACATGTTCGTTGACTTGACTTCCACCGTCTGTTCACTTCATGCAGTAGGAAGCAGATTAAAACCAAACCTGACGGCAAACTCTGCGCATGGAAAAATACATTCTGGGCGGCGTTGAGTTCCCATGGCGTGATGTAGAATCAGACATCACAGCCTTTGTTGCCTCGGTCTCAGTCGCCCCCTTGTGGCAGAAACTTTGCAGTGACCTCACAGTTTATGTAGGACACTGCAGTGGCAGCAAAGTCACAGCAGTCAGGCCTCATGCATCACTGTGGACGCTCGAATCCATGTGGGGAAATGTTTCCTCTTCATCTGCATCATTTAGTCTGTGTTAGTGAATATGGCACAATTTATTATATAAAAAAAGTCTCAACAAAGTTTAAAATTCTAATTCTAATTTTTCTAATAAATCATTAGAACACTGTGAAAAAATGCCCTCTAGAGTCATTCAGGACAAACATGTCAACTAACAAAAAACTCATACAACTAGGAAAGCACTTCGAGAGCACAGATGTACGCCAAGGCAGATCAGCAGGCCGGTTCTGGCCTCCCAGGCTGCATGTTTGACACCTGTGATGTAGATGTTCACAAGAGCTCAGATAAAAGTTGAGGGTTGTTATTTCAAAAACAGAGGAAACTGAAGAAAAAGTCACTTTTACAGTAAAATCTCTCATTAACTGAACATGAACCCAGTGTGTCCATCCACTGTCATTGATCCAACTCCATGAGTTTTACTGGTGAATCAATATTATAGAGGATAACGATGTTTCCACAGTAACTACAGAGCCTCTGAACATCTAAATGGGTCATATCTGATGGCCATGAAAAGATGACAAACTGTATTTTACACCAATTATTTATACGTATTGATAGGATTAATGGATCAATAGGTTGTGAACAGTTTAGATCAGTAGATGGTTTTGTCACTGGTGGATGTTTGGGTCTTTATGGGTTTATTCAGTTCAGTTCACTTTTATTTGTAGTGCTAAATATCACAACAAGGTCATCTCACTGGGCTTTACAGAATTTGTTGAATTGATAAAAAACACAATGAAAACAAGTGGTTCCAGGCACAACAAACCCCGCTCCTCGCACATATTGTAGCTTATTTTGGCATCGGTCCAGCTGATGTCATCATGTCTATGCATGTGCTGATGGCAGCATATCAACTGCCTCTATATATGTGGCAAGTCTGACGTAAATTGAAACAAAATTGATGTTTTTTACAGAGATTTAAAATTTTGCCCATTATTAGTAAATGGGAGAAAAAAAAGATTTAAAAAATTCATAAAAAAATTTGAACTTTGACCTATTGTTCCCAAAATGTAATCAGGTCTTTTCTGGGTCACTGGCAATCTATAAACCCAATTTGGTATGAATTCAACCAATAGTTTGGCCGCTAAAGTGCTAATAATCAAACAAACAAACTGAACCAAACCAACAACAATAATGAACAAGTCAAATAATGAGTTAGTTAAACAGAATTAATGTAAGTAGAATGAGCCGACGTGCTGTTAAAGTTGTGAAGGCACTGATGGTCTAAAAATTCACGTTGAGGCGTGTATTCAAAACCCTGCATGTTTGACTGAATAAAATGGTCTAGACTTGTCTTTTGCTGCAGTGGAATCTAACCAGCCTGCTGTTCTTTGTTTCTAGACCTCAGTGAGACGGCCATCACCGTGTTCTCAGTGCTCGGCCTCTTCTCGTCCCAGGCCACGGCGTCGCTCTGCATCCTCTTCACTGCAGAGATCATGCCCACCATCATCAGGTAGCAAAAAAAATGTCCTTTCCTCATTATTTTTGCAGAAAAACACGTTAAAATGTAAATGTAGGGCAGCCAATACTGCAATAATGAGTCATAACATGAAAAATTTAGTAAACTGTGACAGTGGAAGGACAGAATTTCCATCAATATCTATAAGTGATGAGGACTTTTTGATGTTTGGTAAAGTGCCTATGAACTAGGAATACTCACATATATTATGTAATAAATGGGCTTCTGCTCTTTTTAGAAAATGAAGGATGAAAAATCCAGTGAAATATCAAAGTAAAATGGGTCCTGTAGCTGACGTTTTAGATTCATTTGACTTCAGTACATGTTCAGGGTTCAATATTGGTATTTATGGATCATATTCTTTAAAATTATCAGATATTTGTGATGTCGCTGAGCTGTGAGCGTCAATGACGTGAATAGATTTAAACAAGCTGAAAAACAATTTAAAAAACCAAGACAAAAACAATGTAAACAAGGTAAAAGATGCAAAAGAAAATCAATGAAAACGACACAAAAGATGTAGAAACGTAACAAGAACAATAGAATTGACGCGACATATGTAGCAAGATGAAAACAATGTAAAAGACAAGATGCATATTAGATAAAAATGATGTAAGAAGATGTAATGAGGAAAACGTAAGAAGATGAAAAATGACAAAAGACACAAAAATTATGCAAAACATGTAACAAGATGAAAATGAGCCAAAAAGATGCAACTCAGTGGAAAATGGGGTAAAAGACGCAAAAGAAAACCAAAGCAAATTCCATTCCATTCTTGGTGTTGTATGTTACCTGTGACCTCAGCTGACCCCTGGGCGTTGTGTGTCCGCAGGGGCAGCGGCGTGGGGGCGGTGCTCGCCCTGGGCTGCGTGGGCCGCCTCAGCTCGCCCCTCATGGACCTGAGGAACCACTACGGCTACTTCCTGCACCACGTGGTCTACTCGTCTCTGGCCCTGCTGGCGGTGCTGTCCATCCTGCTGCTGCCCGAGAGCAAGAGGAAGCCGCTGCCGCAGACGCTGGCCGACGGCGAGCAGTACCGACGCCCCCCGCTGGGCAGGAGGAGGCGGGACAATGTGCCTCTGCTGGCCACGCCCAACCCAGAGACCTGAACAACCAGCTAGAACCAGAACTTTAGCATCTGTCACGTCCATACGGAGGACTGAGCAATATAAGGCCGAGACGGCGGGGACAGATGACGGACGCTGGGCATGGGTCTTACCAGACACTCCAGGCTTCTGAACATATCATCATCGCATTTCAGTCGAACTGCCATCCAATCATGTTTGTCGGTTTCCTGCCACGGAAACAAATGCATACCATATTTCCTCAAATATCTAGACCACAGGTGTCAAACATGCGGCCCAGGGGCCAAATCCGGCCCACCAAAGGGTCCAGTCTGGCCCTTGGGATGAAGTTGTGAAATGCAAAAATTACACAAAGATATTAACAAACATTTTAGTTCAGGTTCCACATTCAGACCAATTCAATCTCAAGTGGGCAGGACCAGTAAAATACTATCATAATAACATGGAAATACTCATAACTCCAAATTTCTCTTTTTGTAAATGTAAATATTTTCATGTATTTACACTAAAACAAAGTATAATTTCACCAAAAATGTAAATAACCTGAACAAATATGAACAACCTGAAATGTTTTAAGAGAAGTAAGTACAATTTTAACAATATTCTGCCTGTTATTAAATATTTTGTGTGTTCGTAGATCCACTGTGATCTGTAAGTTATAATGAACATGTGGAAATGATAAAGTGAGGCAGAATATTAAAATTACACTTATTTTTTCAGTTTGTTCATGTTACTCACATTGTTTGAAAGGATAGTTTGTAGATGTAAACATTTTCATTGTTTAATTTAACTTTTTTTCCACTCTAAAACATAGAGAAAATTTTGGAGTTGACATTATTTATATATTATTATGTTATTGTTGTACTGGTCCGGTCCATTTCAGATCAAATTTAGCTGAATGTGGAACTGAGCTAAAATGAGTTTGACACCCCTGAACTAGACCTTTTATTAGACGGAGGATCATGTCAGAGGGAGGCCTTTATCTTTTATTTCTGTGGCGTTCTTTTTCAGTTTCTACAAATAAGACTTTAGCTGAAACATTAACACACACCTGCAGTGTCTGAGATCTAGAACAAAATGAGCTGAAGATAGATGGATTACGTTGCTGAATGTATTAACTTCATAAGGCTCTGACTTTTCTGGGAACCTGAAACTTAAAGTTGCATGATATTAGGCTTCTTTTAAAAGGGAACATCTCCTATTTTCTGTATTTAACGTGTGACTGGATGTCGTGCTGGATGCTAAGAGGTCAGATTCTCGATAGAAGCGTCTATCGTGTAGGCAGTACATTATATTATGATGTTATTTTTGTGTTTGAGGACCGGCCTTTATTTGCTTGCATCGGCCTCGCCCCATGCCTTTATTATAGCCCCATCTCGTTATTGACTCCTTATTTGAGGAAATACGGTATGTGTGTTTCTACACACATTCGGACTCCCCCCCCATGTTGGGTACCATCTCTTTCAGAACAGACGGCGTGTGCTTTCCCCACATGTGACACACCAGCATACACCGCTGCACGCCATCGTCCAATCCCGTGTGTCTGTCGGTTGTACAGATGTTAGCTGCTTACTACTGACGCTCCGATGAGTTGTCGTGAATTACTCCTAGCATTTGTCTTAACCTGCATAGAATGTTTTTTGTCATGTTTGCTGTGTACAACAACACGTTAAGTGCTCAGAAGTGTACGAAAACCAAGAAAAGTCCGTTTTTCTATACTTTTCTTTGACGACTTTCCTGACGCCACAGTTCTCTGATGTATGTTGTAACATTTGAGGGAGTTGTGGGTCTAATATGCCTTGTAAATACTCTAGAATTAGTTTCTTTAACTTCTTGGGGCATTTGGGTTTTATTAACGTAGAAACTTTGCCTGGAAACTACAGACCAGTATGCTATGCAGTGGAAACGTGGTGCAGAGCACTTTGAATCATTATTTATAAAGACGGTGGTGGTAAATCTGACCAATGTCTCCAAATTTAAGGGACAGTTTTTGACATTAAACACTGTTGAGCCCAGTTCAGACCAAAGATTCATGACCGGACTGAAACAGTTTGGCAAACTAATGAAGGATGGGCAGCGTGGTTCCTAATGTGTGCTTATGCTAATGCTAATTTCTAATGCTAGGTACTGTTTGCATTAGGATGGCTGAAATGCAGAGACTGAATTTCTTTACAAGGATGATGAAGTGAGTTAAAATTAAACCTTTATGAAGGGAATTGGTGAAATGAGCCTCCATGGAAAGCTGTGTGAATATGAGCCCAACACTATGTAAATAACATTAAAATATACTATTATCATACACATATAGGTTTGGAGAATAGTAATAGCGTTTTCAACCCACAGTGCAACCAAACCTAAACAAAATCAAACTTAAAACCTACATCCAACCATAACTAGAAACTGAAATGGCTAAATGGTCCAGAGACTGTTTACTTAATCAAATAGTAATTAAGCAGTTAAGAAACTATGGACAAGTCTGCAGCCTCAGTCAGTGTATCCTTTGGTAATTCGATTTTCTTTTCAGAAACAAAAGAAAAACTAGTGGCTAATTGATTTTCGCTTTAAAATAGAAGAATTAAAATTAAATTTCAAGGCATTTTTCTTTTTCAGTGTTAAAACCGATAAACCAAATTTATGTATAAAAAAAAAGATTGATTTTCGTTTTCCATCGTTTGTAAGAATCTTTGCGACCTAGGCATTAGTGCTCTTTCCTTGAAAATGACAACATCTGCTCTCAGAAAATGGAAAAAAAAACAGGTGTTTTTGGTCCGTTTTTCCATTTCTGTCAGGTAGTAACTTTGTTTTTTGTTATTGGAAAGAGAAAATGAAAATCAATCGTTTTTTTTTTTATCTGTTTTGACACTGAAAAAGAAAAATGCCTTGAAATTCAATTTTAATTCTTCTATTTTAAAGTGAAAAGCAAATTAATGACTAGTTTGTTTGTTTTTTTCTGTAAAGAAAATCCAATTACCAAAAGATGCACAGACCAGCCTCTTTGGGTTTTTGGCTTTAACTCATTTTAGCAATAACAGCCAAGCTCTTTTTAAAAGTAGGTTTCCAGAACAATTGGCCAGTTTCAGCTCATCTAGTCACGAATCTGGAGTCTGAACTGGGTTTTAAAGCATCACCTGGGTTGGGCCTGGAATCAGCTTGATGTACGTCATATTTATTAAGTAAATGAGTCGAAATGAACCAGAGACCTGGAATTGGAAGTATATTAAGCTAAAGACTGAGGTTAAATAATGTGGCATGGGGTAAACGTTCCATTTTCTGATGTCTCTGATGAAAACCTGTCACATTCCTATCTGCATGTTTGGAAGCACTTGAAGGGCTTGTTTTTCTGTATTTCCTCAGTATAGTTCCTTAATACCTCTGTAGATGACCAGTCTCAGCTGTAAGACGGTAGACGGTTACAGTAGAAGACTTGTAACCACCAGGCACACACACATATATATATATATATATATATATATATATATTTGTCAGGAGTTGATACATGGAAGGTTTTGAAAGATGTCAATTGTCATTTTTCCTGTTTTGTCGTTTTGTTTGTTACTGATGCTGGAGAAAGGGCCCGCTGATGAGGCTCCATGAGGTCTGAATGGAGGCTGAAGAGGGCCCCAGAGATCCGCATGAACCCCCTATCCTCCTTAAACCACATATGAAGGAAGACAGACTCTTTATTTTACACGTTAACCCTCAAAGACCTAGAAAACTGACTGTAGCATCTGTTTTCTGAACATAGAGTGGCTGTTAAAATTGCAAGGACAAGTTAAAGTACAAAGTTTACATTTGCTTTTGTCTAAAAATGTATGAATTTACCGGGATTTTTCATGAAAGCATAAGAAATGGCGGACTTTTTACTGTGAACTCTGACACAACCTTGATGTTTTGTTATCACTGAAATTCTCCAAATGACTTTTTGACACAGACTAAAGCAAACAAATCAAGGAAAAACCAAAAATATGTAAAAGTAAAAAACCATGAAAACAGGTGTAGCTAAATGCGAAATTGGTTAATAACATGTTAGCATGCAAATTAGCAAAACTTTTAGAACAATGGAAAAGCTAAAGATAATGGGAAGGTGCAAACAGGTGCAGCTACATCTAGAAACACTCATTAACATGTTATGGGAACATGTTAGCATGCTAGTTAGCTACTTAGCTTTTGTGTTTTCCTAAATGTTTTTTGGTTAATTCCGTCAGTCTTGTTTGTTTTTGACTTTTAATAACAGTTAACTACTAGCTTAGTTTGCTAACACTAGCTTCTGTTTCATATTACTATTTTTAATCTAAATTCAGTAGCTTTTTTCCAATAACTTTGATGTTTGTTTGTTTTTTTGGCTCAGTTTACAGCAAATTGAGGAAAAACCAAAAATCTGAAAATGGAACAATAGAAATTAATTGGCAAGAGGTAATGATAGCATAGTAACGTGTTATCACAGGTATAACTAAATGTGGAATCAGTCATTAACATGCTATGGAAACATCTGAGCTTGCAAATTAGCAACTTAGCTAAAGTTTTCTTTCTTTTTCTTTTTAATGTTTCTATTTCTAAATGGTTTTGGCTAATTATGTCAGTCTCTTAATTTTTTTTTACTAAGTTCAAATTGACAATGGTTAACCACTAGCTTAGTTTGCTAACACTAGCCTCTTTTTCATATAACTATTTTTAATCTAAATTGAGTAGCTTTTTTCCAATAACTTTGATGTTTTGGTTTTTTTTTTGGCCCAGTTTACAGCAGAAAACCCCCCCCAAAACATCTGAAAATGGAACAACAGAAAATAATTGGCGAAAGGTAATGATAGCATAGTAACGTAATATAACAGGTGTAACTAAATCTGAAATCCGTCAATAACGTTATGGAAACGTCTTAGCATGCAAATTAGCAACTTTAAAAACTTTAAGTATTTTTATTTCTAAATGGTTTTGGCTAATTATTTCAGTCTCATTTTTTTTTTTTTTTTTTTTTTACGAAGTTCAAATTGATAATGGTTAACCACTAGCTTAGTTTGCTACCATTAGCCTCTGTTTGGTATTACTATTTCTATTCAAAATTTAGCTTTTTTCCAACAGTGTCACTGTCTTCTGGCCTGGTCTACTGCAAACAAACGGCAGAAAAACAAAACGATCAAAAAATTAAACAATAGAAAATAATTAGCCAAAGGTAATGATTACATGGTAATATAACAGGTCAAACTAAATCTGGAATCAGTCATCAACATGTTATTAGAACATGTTAGCGTGCTAAGTAGCTAGTTAGCTTAATTTTTTTCCCTAAGTGCTTTTGGCTTATTCTATCAGTTTTGTTTGTTTTTCATAAAGTACAAATTTTATATTACTGTTTTTAATCAAAATTGAGTGTTTTTTTCCCCCGTAGCTGCGATTCGACTAAAACGAGTCAAACTGAAACACTGAGAATGTCCTCTGTATTTGACCTTTTAAAGCGTACTTCTACGATCAGTGTTTAAAGGTTATAAGACAGTGCAGAGGAATATTTTGTAGCTACAGGAAGTGTTCAAGGTCTTTGAGGTTTAAATTCAAAGCTCAGGTTTTAATTTAATTTGCATTGTTCTGAAAAGGAGGCGGAGGTTTCATTCGGACTCTGATGTCGAAACAGTGTTGAAAGAACGATGAAGAACAAAGACTCCTCTTCGCTGACGGTTTCTTCTGTCAGCCTTTGGTAGATTTTTTTTTTTTTTCTTTTCTGTATGTTGCACTTGATAAATCCTAACTCTTATACACTGATAACTATTATCACTATGATTAACTTGGCTGAAGTAATTATTATGTCCGACAACACTGACGATCTGTTTAATGATGAGTGTGATGCAGTTAACACTATAGCCTGATTTACTGTCAAATAAAACTGAATAAACAAATACTGGCGTCTAAGAGTTATGATATGAATAATGCTGCGAAAAAGGCAAAGCAAATATTTTACATCAAGTTAAGTGTGTTTTTCTGAAAAAAAAAAAAAAAATCCCTGTTTATCTTTAAATACAATGACCTGTGGGTAAGATTAGAATAAAAAATAGTAAAATAATTGAATGTAATCAAGAATGTTTAGTGAGACACACCTCTTGGATTTAGGTATTTTCTTCTATTTTATACCGATTGATTGATTTTATTTTCTTATTTGATATCAACATTTTAATCAAAGTTCAACACTTTTAAACCTCAGCGTTGAGCAGAATGTCATTGTATGATAATGTCGACGTTCCTGTGCTTGTCCTCTAGGTGGTGCTCTTTATCAACGTGTCTTCATTGAGGTTTGCGTCAGTTTGTGACATGGAGATTCTCTTTCAGTACCGAACAAATCACTCCGTTAGCAACTTCACATTTTATATGAAAAAATGAGAATGTACATACAGACAGATCTCTAAAGCTGATATTTTCATTCTGGGATAATTACAGGAGCGTCATCTCCATTCGGATACGTTTCAGCTGAAGATCGCTCATAAATACGACAGTTCTGACGATAAAACTGGATCGATTGCAGCCGCTACCTCGGTGATAAGGAGTTGAAATAGTAAAGTTCAGGTTCATCATCGGGTCGGTCTTTATTACTTCTCTCCGTCCTCCCCTTTCTGTGAATAACCAGACGAAACAGAAGAAGACAGGTTCAGATCAGCTCGTCCTCCTCACATCAGTGGTGCTAAAGCAGGTCTACAGGTTTGAAGGGTTCTGTTTGGAGATGACGTACCTTGGCTTTGTCTTTCACAGCTCCTTTACGTAAATTCCCGAAGGCTTTGAGCAGCTTGGGTGTTGGTGGTTTCTGGCCAAACAGCGCTAAACCTTTGACTTTTTCTTCATTGGTTTTAGCAGCTGCAGGACCCTTCGCTTTGATCAACTTCCTTTAAAGAAACAGACAAATAAAAGTGTACGATAAACACACAGGCACCGAAACAACCTAAAGTATCTCAGTGGAAGTAAGTGTCCATTTGTAGAACTGGAGTTGGTGACCACCTGAAAACTGCGAACAAACAACCCAAGGAGAATTTACAGAGGTCCGAAGCATGAGCACAAACCCTCTGGAAGTAGACTGGTAAAGCTGTCCAGAGTCTGTTTTCATACGATGGTAAAACCTGAGGCCGTTTGGAGACCACCTGACAAGTCCACAGAAGCAGTCTGACAAACCTCCAGGAGCATTTACTCAGGCATTAGAGAAACTTTGAAAAACAGTTTGAAACATATTTGGAAACATGGCTAAAGTGTGTATTTCGAGAGCACATACGACCTGAAACTGAAGGGCATTGATGACCACCTAAAAAATACGTAATAATATGTACGTGAAACAGCTCATTTACTGAGATCGAAGGGATTATCGTAAACACTTTATGTTGAGGCCTAAGAGGTCATATGAAACACTTTGAAAATGTGTGTGTATAATTTCCTGTTATACAATTAACAAGCTGTTCTTAAATAAACTGGGTTTGCTGTCGTCTTGTATGTGTATATAATTTGAAAAAAAGTTGTGTGTCTGCGTGTGTTGCATTGTATTATGGCAGTGTTTTCAACCAGCCTGAAATGTCTAGTATTTGATTGAAAAAAATATTTTAAATCAAACTGGAAAATCTCAGGATGTGTTTATTAGGATGTCAGGAACATCCCAGCATAAAATTTAAACATGTTTGAAATCATGTCCGAAAAAGTCATTTTCGGAAGTCATACTATAGCCTTACGAAAAATTCATTTTGGAGCATGTTGGTGACCACCTAAAAAATTTTTCAGATCAACCTGAAAAACCTCAAGGAGTGTTTATTATGATGTTTGGAAAATCCTAAATCACAGTTTTGTAATTTTTAAAATAATGTCCGAAAAAGTCATTTTCGGAAGTCATACTAGCCTTACGAAAAATTAATTTTTGGAGCATGTTGGTGACCACCTGAAAAATGTTTTAAATCAACTTGAAACCCTTCAGGGAGTGTTTATTATGATGTTAGGAACATCCCAAATCAAAAATTAAACATGTTTGAAATCATGTCCGAAAAAGCCATTTTCGGAAGACATACTATAGCCTTACGAAAAATTCTTTTTTGGAGGATGTTGATGACCGCCTAAAAAATGTTTAAAATCAACTTGAAACCCTTCAGGGAGTGTTTATTATGACATTAGGAACATCCTAAATCAAAGTTTTGACATTTTTGAAATAATGTCCGAAAAAGTCATTTTCGGAAGTCATACTATGGCCTTACGAAAAATTCATTTTTGGAGTATGTTGGTGACCACCTGAAAAATGTTTTAAATCAACTTGAAACCCTTCAGGGAGTGTTTATTATGATGTTAGGAAGATCCAAAATACAAATTTAAACATATTTGAAATCATATCCGAAAAAGTCATTTTCGGAAGTCATACTGTAGCGTTACAAAAATTTCATTTTTGGAGCATGCTGGTGACCTCATGAAAAATGTTTTTAATCTACTTGAAACCCTTCAGGGAGTGTTTATTATGATGTTAGGAATATCCCAAATTCAAATTTAAACATTATTGAAATCATATCCGAAAAAGTCCTTTTCGGAAGTCATACTGTAGCCTTACGAAAAATTAATTTTTGGAGCATGTTGGTGACCACCTGAAAAATGTTTTAAATCAACTTGAAACCCTTAAGGGAGTGTTTATTATGATGTTAGGAACATCCCAAATCAAAATTTAAACATGTTTGAAATCAAGTCCGAAAAAGTCATTTTCGGAAGTCATACTATAGCCTTACAAAAAATTCATTTTTGGAGTATGTTGGTGACCACCTGAAAAATGTTTTAAATCAACTTGAAACCCTTCAGGGAGTGTTTATTATGATGTTAGGAACATCCTAAATCAATGTTTAGACATGTTTGAAATCATGTCCGAAAAAGCCATTTTCGGAAGTCATACTATAGCCTTACGAAAAATTCTTTTTTGGAGCATGTTGGTGACCACCTGAAAAATGTTTTGAATGAACCTCAGACACCTCAGGGAGTGTTTATTATGATCTTTGGAACATCCTAAAAAAAAATTTGAACATTTCATAAATAATGTCCGAAAAAGTCATTTTCGGAAGTCATACTAAAGCCTTACGAAAAATTCATTTTTGGAGTATGTTGGTGACCACCTGAAAAATGTTTTAAATCAACTTGAAACCCTTCAGGGAGTGTTTATTATGATGTTAGGAACATCCCAAATCAAAATTTAAACATGTTTGAAATCAAGTCCGAAAAAGTCATTTTCGGAAGTCATACTAAAGCCTTACGAAAAATTCATTTTTGGAGTATGTTGGTGACCACCTGAAAAATGTTTTAAATCAACTTGAAACCCTTCAGGGAGTGTTTATTATGATGTTAGGAACATCCTAAATCAATGTTTAGACATGTTTGAAATCGTGTCCGAAAAAGCCATTTTCGGAAGTCATACTATAGCCTTACGAAAAATTCTTTTTTGGAGCATGTTGGTGACCACCTGAAAAATGTTTTAAATCAACTTGAAACCCTTCAGGGAGTGTTTATTATGATGTTAGGAACATCCCAAATCAAAATTTAAACATGTTTGAAATCAAGTCCGAAAAAGTCATTTTCGGAAGTCATACTATAGCCTTACAAAAAATTCATTTTTGGAGTATGTTGGTGACCACCTGAAAAATGTTTTAAATCAACTTGAAACCCTTCAGGGAGTGTTTATTATGATGTTAGGAACATCCTAAATCAATGTTTAGACATGTTTGAAATCGTGTCCGAAAAAGCCATTTTCGGAAGTCATACTATAGCCTTACGAAAAATTCTTTTTTGGAGCATGTTGGTGACCACCTGAAAAATGTTTTAAATCAACTTGAAACCCTTCAGGGAGTGTTTATTATGATGTTAGGAACATCCTAAATCACAGTTTTGTAATTTTTTAAATAATGTCCGAAAAAGTCATTTTCGGAAGTCATACTAAAGCCTTACGAAAAATTCATTTTTGGAGTATGTTGGTGACCACCTGAAAAATGTTTTAAATCAACTTGAAACCCTTCAGGGAGTGTTTATTATGATGTTAGGAAGATCCAAAATACAAATTTAAACATATTTGAAATCATATCCGAAAAAGTCATTTTCGGAAGTCATACTGTAGCGTTACAAAAATTTCATTTTTGGAGCATGCTGGTGACCTCATGAAAAATGTTTTTAATCAACTTGAAACCCTTCAGGGAGTGTTTATTATGATGTTAGGAACATCCCAAATCAAAATTTAAACATATTTGAAATCATGTCCGAAAAAGTCATTTTCGGAAGTCATACTATAGCCTTACAAAAAAATTCATTTTTGGAGTATGTTGGTGACCACCTGTAATTTTTAAAATAATGTCCGAAAAAGTCATTTTCGGAAGTCATACTAAAGCCTTACGAAAAATTCATTTTTGGAGCATGTTGGTGACCACCTGAAAAATGTTTTAAATCAACTTGAAACCCTTCAGGGAGTGTTTATTATGATGTTAGGAAAATCCCAAATTCAAATTTAAACATATTTGAAATCATATCCGAAAAAGTCATTTTCGGAAGTCATACTATAGCGTTACAAAAATTTCATTTTTGGAGCATGCTGGTGACCTCATGAAAAATGTTTTTAATCAACTTGAAACCCTTCAGGGAGTGTTTATTATGATGTTAAGAACATCCCAAATTCAAATTCAAACATATTTTAAATCATGTCCGAAAAAGTCATTTTCGGAAGTCATACTATAGCCTTACAAAAAATTCATTTTTGGAGTATGTTGGTGACCACCTGAAACAAGTTTTAAATCAACTTGAAACCCTTCAGGGAGTGTTTATTATGATGTTAGGAACATCCTAAATCACAGTTTTGTAATTTTTAAAATAATGTCCGAAAAAGTCATTTTAAAGCCTTACGAAAAATTCATTTTTGGAGCATGTTGGTGACCACCTGAAAAATGTTTTAAATCAACTTGAAACCCTTCAGGGAGTGTTTATTATGATGTTAGGAACATCCTAAATCACAGTTTTGTAATTTTTTAAATAATGTCCGAAAAAGTCATTTTCGGAAGTCATACTAAAGCCTTACGAAAAATTCATTTTTGGAGCATGTTGGTGACCACCTGAAAAATGTTTTAAATCAACTTGAAACCCTTAAGGGAGTGTTTATTATGATGTTAGGAACATCCCAAATCAAAATTTAAACATGTTTGAAATCAAGTCCGAAAAAGTCATTTTCGGAAGTCATACTATAGCCTTACAAAAAAATTCATTTTTGGAGTATGTTGGTGACCACCTGTAATTTTTAAAATAATGTCGGAAAAAGTCATTTTCGGAAGTCATACTAAAGCCTTACAAAAAATTCATTTTTGGCGATGTTGGTGACCTCATGAAAAATGTTTTAAATCAACTTGAAACCCTTCAGGGAGTGTTTATTATGATGTTAGGAACATCCCAAATCAAAAATTAAACATGTTTGAAATCATGTCCGAAAAAGCCATTTTCGGAAGACATACTATAGCCTTACGAAAATTTCATTTTTGGAGGATGTTGGTGACCACCTGAAAAATGTTTTAAATCAAATTGAAACCCTTCAGGGAGTGTTTATTATGATGTTAGGAACATCCTAAATCACAGTTTTGTAATTTTTAAAATAATGTCCGAAAAAGTCATTTTCGGAAGTCATACTAAAGCCTTACAAAAATTTCATTTTAGGAGCATGCTGGTGACCTCATGAAAAATGTTTTTAATCAACTTGAAACCCTTCAGGGAGTGTTTATTATGATGTTAGGAACATCCCAAATTCAAACATATTTTAAATCATGTCCGAAAAAGTCATTTTCGGAAGTCATACTATAGCCTTACGAAAAATTCATTTTTGGAGTATGTTGGTGACCACCTGAAAAATGTTTTAAATCAACTTGAATCCCTTCAGGGAGTGTTTATTATGATGTTAGGAACATCCTAAATCACAGTTTTGTAATTTTTAAAATAATGTCCGAAAAAGTCATTTTAAAGCGTTATGAAAAATTCATTTTTGGAGCATGTTGGTGACCACCTGAAAAATGTTTTAAATCAACTTGAAACTCTTCAGGGAGTGTTTATTATGATGTTAGGAAGATCCAAAATACAAATTTAAACATATTTGAAATCATATCCGAAAAAGTCATTTTCGGAAGTCATACTGTAGCGTTAAAAAAATTTCATTTTTGGAGCATGCTGGTGACCTCATTAAAAATGTTTTTAATCAACTTGAAAACCCTTCAGGGAGTGTTTATTATGATGTTAGGAACATCCCAAATCAAAATTTAAACATATTTGAAATCATATCCGAAAAAGTCTTTTTCGGAAGTCATACTATAGCCTTACAAAAAAATCATTTTTGGAGTATGTTGGTGACCACCTGAAAAATGTTTTAAATCAACTTGAAACCCTTCAGGGAGTGTTTATTATGATGTTAGGAACATCCTAAATCACAGTTTTGTAATTTTTTAAATAATGTCCGAAAAAGTCATTTTCGGAAGTCATACTAAAGCCTTACGAAAAATTCATTTTTGGAGCATGTTGGTGACCACCTGAAAAATGTTTTAAATCAACTTGAAACCCTTCAGGGAGTGTTTATTATGATGTTAGGAAAATCCTAAATCAATGTTTAGACATGTTTTAAATCATGTCCGAAAAAGTCATTTTCGGAAGACATACTATAGCCTTATGAAAAATTAATTTTTGGAGATGTTGGTGACCACCTGAAAAATGTTTTAAATCAACGTGAAACCCTTCAGGGAGTGTTTATTATGATGTTAGGAACATCCTAAATCAATGTTTAGACATATTTGAAATCATGTCCGAAAAGGTCATTTTCGGAAGTCATACTATAGCCTTCCCAAAAATTCATTTTTTGAGTATGTTGGTGACCAGCTGAAAATTTTTTCAAATGAACTTTAAACCCTTCAAGGAGTGTTTATTATGATGTTAGGAACATCCTAAATCACAGTTTTGTCATTTTTTAAATATTGTCCGAAAAAGTCATTTTCGGAAGTCATACTATAGCCTTACGAAAAATTTATTTTTGGAGATGTCGTGACCACCTGAAAAATGTTTTAAATCAACTTGAAACCCTTCAGGGAGTGTTTATTATGATGTTAGGAACATCCTAAATCACAGTTTTGTAATTTTTAAAATAATGTCCGAAAAAGTAATTTTTGGAAGTCATACTAAAGCCTTACAAAAATTTCATTTTTGGAGCATGCTGGTGACCTCATGAAAAATGTTTTTAATCAACTTGAAACCCTTCAGGGAGTGTTTATTATGATGTTAGGAACATCCCAAATCAAAATTTAAACATATTTGAAATCATGTCCGTAAAAGTCATTTTTGGAAGTCATACTAAAGCCTTACGAAAAATTCATTTTTGGAGTATGTTGGTGACCACCTGAAAAATGTTTTAAATCAACTTGAAACCCTTCAGGGAGTGTTTATTATGATGTTAGGAACATCCCAAATTCAAATTCAAACATATTTTAAATCATGTCCGAAAAAGTCATTTTCGGAAGTCATACTATAGCCTTACGAAAAATTCATTTTTGGAGTATGTTGGTGACCACCTGAAAAATGTTTTAAATCAACTTGAATCCCTTCAGGGAGTGTTTATTATGATGTTAGGAACATCCTAAATCACAGTTTTGTAATTTTTAAAATAATGTCCGAAAAAGTCATTTTAAAGCCTTACGAAAAATTCATTTTTGGAGCATGTTGGTGACCACCTGAAAAATGTTTTAAATCAACTTGAAACTCTTCAGGGAGTGTTTATTATGATGTTAGGAAGATCCAAAATACAAATTTAAACATATTTGAAATCATATCCGAAAAAGTCATTTTCGGAAGTCATACTGTAGCGTTACAAAAATTTCATTTTTGGAGCATGCTGGTGACCTCATTAAAAATGTTTTTAATCAACTTGAAACCCTTCAGGGAGTGTTTATTATGATGTTAGGAACATCCCAAATCAAAATTTAAACATATTTGAAATCATATCCGAAAAAGTCTTTTTCGGAAGTCATACTATAGCCTTACAAAAAATTCATTTTTGGAGTATGTTGGTGACCACCTGAAAAATGTTTTAAATCAACTTGAAACCCTTCAGGGAGTGTTTATTATGATGTTAGGAACATCCTAAATCAATGTTTAGACATGTTTGAAATCATGTCCGAAAAAGCCATTTTCGGAAGTCATACTATAGCCTTACGAAAAATTCTTTTTTGGAGCATGTTGGTGACCACCTGAAAAATGTTTTAAATCAACTTGAAACCCTTCAGGGAGTGTTTATTATGATGTTAGGAAAATCCCAAATTCAAATTTAAACATATTTGAAATCATATCCGAAAAAGTCATTTTCGGAAGTCATACTGTAGCCTTACAAAAATTTCATTTTTGGAGCATGTTGGTGACCTCATGAAAAATGTTTTAAATCAACTTGAAACCCTTCAGGGAGTGGTTATTATGATGTTAGGAACATCCCAAATTCAAATTTAAACATGTTTGAAATCATATCCGAAAAAGTCATTTTCGGAAGTCATACTATAGCCTTACAAAAAATTCATTTTTGGAGTATGTTGGTGACCACCTGAAAAATGTTTTAAATCAACTTGAAACCCTTCAGGGAGTGTTTATCATGATGTTAGGAACATCCTAAATCACAGTTTTGTAATTTTTTAAATAATGTCCGAAAAAGTCATTTTCGGAAGTCATACTAAAGCCTTACGAAAATTCATTTTTGGAGCATGTTGGTGACCACCTGAAAAATGTTTTAAATCAACTTGAAACCCTTCAGGGAGTGTTTAATATGATGTTAAGAAAATCCCAAATTCAAATTTAAACATATTTGAAATCATATCCGAAAAAGTCATTTTCGGAAGTCATACTGTAGCCTTACAAAAATTTCATTTTTGGAGCATGTTGGTGACCTCATGAAAAATGTTTTAAATCAACTTGAAACCCTTCAGGGAGTGTTTATTATGATGTTAGGAACATCCCAAATAAAAATTTAAACATGTTTGAAATCATATCCGAAAAAGTCATTTTCGGAAGTCATACTATAGCCTTACGAAAAATTCATTTTTGGAGGATGTTGGTGACCACCTGAAAAATGTTTTAAATCAAATTGAAACCCTTCAGGGAGTGTTTATTATGATGTTAGGAACATCCCAAATCAAAATTTAAACATGTTTGAAGTCATGTCCGAAAAAGCCATTTTCGAAAGTCATACTATAGCCTTACGAAAAATTCATTTTTGGAGCATGTTGGTGACCACCTGAAAAATGTAAATCACAGTTTTGTCATTTTTTAAATATTGTCCGAAAAAGTCATTTTCGGAAGTCATACTATAGCCTTACGAAAAATTTATTTTTGGAGATGTCGTGACCACCTGAAAAATGTTTTAAATCAACTTGAAACCCTTCAGGGAGTGTTTATTATGATGTTAGGAACATCCCAAATTCAAATTTAAACATGTTTGAAATCATGTCCGAAAAAGTCATTTTCGGAAGTCATACTATAGCCTTACGAAAAATTCATTTTTGGAGGATGTTGGTGACCACCTGAAAATGTTTTAAATCAAATTGAAACCCTTCAGGGAGTTTTTATTATGATGTTAGGAACATCCCAAATTCAAATTTAAACATATTTGAAATCATATCCGAAAAAGTCATTTTCGGAAGTCATACTATAGCCTTACAAAAAAATTCATTTTTGGAGTATGTTGGTGACCACCTGAAAAATGTTTTAAATACACTTGAAACCCTTCAGGGAGTGTTTATTATGATGTTAGGAACATCCCAAATCAAAAATTAAACATGTTTGAAATCATGTCCGAAAAAGCCATTTTCGGAAGACATACTATAGCCTTACGAAAAATTCATTTTGGAGCATGTTGGTGACCACCTGAAAAATGTTTTAAATCAACTTGAAACCCTTCAGGGAGTGTTTATTATGATGTTAGGAACATCCTAAATCACAGTTTTGTAATTTTTAAAATAATGTCCGAAAAAGTCATTTTCGGAAGTCATACTAAAGCCTTACGAAAAATTCATTTTTGGAGTATGTTGGTGACCACCTGAAAAATGTTTTAAATCAACTTGAAACCCTTCAGGGAGTGTTTATTATGATGTTAGGAAGATCCAAAATACAAATTTAAACATATTTGAAATCATATCCGAAAAAGTCATTTTCGGAAGTCATACTGTAGCGTTACAAAAATTTCATTTTTGGAGCATGCTGGTGACCTCATGAAAAATGTTTTTAATCAACTTGAAACCCTTCAGGGAGTGTTTATTATGATGTTAAGAACATCCCAAATTCAAATTCAAACATATTTTAAATCATGTCCGAAAAAGTCATTTTCGGAAGTCATACTATAGCCTTACAAAAAATTCATTTTTGGAGTATGTTGGTGACCACCTGAAAAAAGTTTTAAATCAACTTGAAACCCTTCAGGGAGTGTTTATTATGATGTTAGGAACATCCCAAATTCAAATTCAAACATATTTTAAATCATGTCCGAAAAAGTCATTTTCGGAAGTCATACTATAGCCTTACGAAAAATTCATTTTTGGAGTATGTTGGTGACCACCTGAAAAATGTTTTAAATCAACTTGAATCCCTTCAGGGAGTGTTTATCATGATGTTAGGAACATCCTAAATCACAGTTTTGTAATTTTTAAAATAATGTCCGAAAAAGTCATTTTCGGAAGTCATACTAAAGCCTTACGAAAAATTCATTTTTGGAGCATGTTGGTGACCACCTGAAAAATGTTTTAAATCAACTTGAAACCCTTCAGGGAGTGTTTATTATGATGTTAGGAACATCCCAAATCAAAATTTAAACATATTTGAAATCATATCCGAAAAAGTCTTTTTCGGAAGTCATACTATAGCCTTACAAAAAATTCATTTTTGGAGTATGTTGGTGACCACCTGAAAAATGTTTTAAATCAACTTGAAACCCTTCAGGGAGTGTTTATTATGATGTTGGGAACATCCTAAATCAATGTTTAGACATGTTTGAAATCATGTCCGAAAAAGCCATTTTCGGAAGTCATACTATAGCCTTACGAAAAATTCTTTTTTGGAGCATGTTGGTGACCACCTGAAAAATGTTTTAAATCAACTTGAAACCCTTCAGGGAGTGTTTATTATGATGTTAGGAACATCCTAAATCACAGTTTTGTAATTTTTTAAATAATGTCCGAAAAAGTCATTTTCCGAAGTCATACTAAAGCCTTACGAAAAATTCATTTTTGGAGCATGTTGGTGACCACCTGAAAAATGTTTTAAATCAACTTGAAACCCTTCAGGGAGTGTTTATTATGATGTTAGGAACATCCCAAATTCAAATTTGAACATTATTGAAATCATATCCGAAAAAGTCCTTTTCGGAAGTCATACTGTAGCCTTACAAAAATTTCATTTTTGGAGCAAGTTGATGACCTCATGAAAAATGTTTATAATCAACTTGAAACCCTTCAGGGAGTGTTTATTATGATGTTAGGAACATCCTAAATCAATGTTTAGACATGTTTGAAATCATGTCCGAAAAGGTCATTTTCGGAAGTCATACTATAGCCTTCCCAAAAATTCATTTTTTGAGTATGTTGGTGACCAGCTGAAAATTTTTTCAAATGAACTTTAAACCCTTCAAGGAGTGTTTATTATGATGTTAGGAACATCCTAAATCACAGTTTTGTCATTTTTTAAATATTGTCCGAAAAAGTCATTTTCGGAAGTCATACTATAGCCTTACGAAAAATTTATTTTTGGAGATGTCGTGACCACCTGAAAAATGTTTTAAATCAACTTGAAACCCTTCAGGGAGTGTTTATTATGATGTTAGGAACATCCTAAATCACAGTTTTGTAATTTTTAAAATAATGTCCGAAAAAGTCATTTTTGGAAGTCATACTAAAGCCTTACAAAAATTTCATTTTTGGAGCATGCTGGTGACCTCATGAAAAATGTTTTTAATCAACTTGAAACCCTTCAGGGAGTGTTTATTATGATGTTAGGAACATCCCAAATCAAAATTTAAACATATTTGAAATCATGTCCGTAAAAGTCATTTTTGGAAGTCATACTAAAGCCTTACGAAAAATTCATTTTTGGAGTATGTTGGTGACCACCTGAAAAATGTTTTAAATCAACTTGAAACCCTTCAGGGAGTGTTTATTATGATGTTAGGAACATCCCAAATTCAAATTCAAACATATTTTAAATCATGTCCGAAAAGTCATTTTCGGAAGTCATACTATAGCCTTACGAAAATTCATTTTTGGAGTATGTTGGTGACCACCTGAAAAATGTTTTAAATCAACTTGAATCCCTTCAGGGAGTGTTTATTATGATGTTAGGAACATCCTAAATCACAGTTTTGTAATTTTTAAAATAATGTCCGAAAAAGTCATTTTAAAGCCTTACGAAAAATTCATTTTTGGAGCATGTTGGTGACCACCTGAAAAATGTTTTAAATCAACTTGAAACTCTTCAGGGAGTGTTTATTATGATGTTAGGAAGATCCAAAATACAAATTTAAACATATTTGAAATCATATCCGAAAAAGTCATTTCGGAAGTCATACTGTAGCGTTACAAAAATTTCATTTTTGGAGCATGCTGGTGACCTCATTAAAAATGTTTTTAATCAACTTGAAACCCTTCAGGGAGTGTTTATTATGATGTTAGGAACATCCCAAATCAAAATTTAAACATATTTGAAATCATATCCGAAAAAGTCTTTTTCGGAAGTCATACTATAGCCTTACAAAAAATTCATTTTTGGAGTATGTTGGTGACCACCTGAAAAATGTTTTAAATCAACTTGAAACCCTTCAGGGAGTGTTTATTATGTTAGAAACATCCTAAATCAATGTTTAGACATGTTTGAAATCATGTCCGAAAAAGCCATTTTCGGAAGTCATACTATAGCCTTATGAAAAATTCTTTTTTGGAGCATGTTGGTGACCACCTGAAAAATGTTTTAAATCAACTTGAAACCCTTCAGGGAGTGTTTATTATGATGTTAGGAAAATCCTAAATCACAGTTTTGTAATTTTTAAAATAATGTCCGAAAAAGTCATTTTAAAGCCTTACGAAAAATTCATTTTTGGAGCATGTTGGTGACCACCTGAAAAATGTTTTAAATCAACTTGAAACCCTTCAGGGAGTGTTTATTATGATGTTAGGAACATCCCAAATTCAAATTTAAACATGTTTGAAATCATATCCGAAAAAGTCATTTTCGGAAGTCATACTATAGCCTTACAAAAAATTCATTTTTGGAGTATGTTGGTGACCACCTGAAAAATGTTTTAAATCAACTTGAAACCCTTCAGGGAGTGTTTATCATGATGTTAGGAACATCCTAAATCACAGTTTTGTAATTTTTTAAATAATGTCCGAAAAAGTCATTTTCGGAAGTCATACTAAAGCCTTACGAAAAATTCATTTTTGGAGCATGTTGGTGACCACCTGAAAAATGTTTTAAATCAACTTGAAACCCTTCAGGGAGTGTTTATTATGATGTTAAGAAAATCCCAAATTCAAATTTAAACATATTTGAAATCATATCCGAAAAAGTCATTTTCGGAAGTCATACTGTAGCCTTACAAAAATTTCATTTTTGGAGCATGTTGGTGACCTCATGAAAAATGTTTTAAATCAACTTGAAACCCTTCAGGGAGTGTTTATTATGATGTTAGGAACATCCCAAATAAAAATTTAAACATGTTTGAAATCATGTCCGAAAAAGTCATTTTCGGAAGTCATACTATAGCCTTACGAAAAATTCATTTTTGGAGGATGTTGGTGACCACCTGAAAAATGTTTTAAATCAACTTGAAACCCTTCAGGGAGTGTTTATTATGATGTTAGGAACATCCCAAATAAAAATTTAAACATGTTTGAAATCATGTCCGAAAAAGTCATTTTCGGAAGTCATACTATAGCCTTACGAAAAATTCATTTTTGGAGGATGTTGGTGACCACCTGAAAAATGTTTTAAATCAAATTGAAACACTTCAGGGAGTGTTTATTATGATGTTAGGAACATCCCAAATCAAAATTTAAACATGTTTGAAGTCATGTCCGAAAAAGCCATTTTCGAAAGTCATACTATAGCCTTACGAAAAATTCATTTTTGGAGCATGTTGGTGACCACCTGAAAAATGTAAATCACAGTTTTGTCATTTTTTAAATATTGTCCGAAAAAGTCATTTTCGGAAGTCATACTATAGCCTTACGAAAAATTTATTTTTGGAGATGTCGTGACCACCTGAAAAATGTTTTAAATCAACTTGAAACCCTTCAGGGAGTGTTTATTATGATGTTAGGAACATCCCAAATTCAAATTTAAACATATTTGAAATCATGTCCGAAAAAGCCATTTTCGGAAGACATACTATAGCCTTACGAAAAATTCATTTTGGAGCATGTTGGTGACCACCTGAAAAATGTTTTAAATCAACTTGAAACCCTTCAGGGAGTGTTTATTATGATGTTAGGAACATCCTAAATCACAGTTTTGTAATTTTTAAAATAATGTCCGAAAAAGTCATTTTCGGAAGTCATACTAAAGCCTTACGAAAAATTCATTTTTGGAGTATGTTGGTGACCACCTGAAAAATGTTTTAAATCAACTTGAAACCCTTCAGGGAGTGTTTATTATGATGTTAGGAAGATCCAAAATACAAATTTAAACATATTTGAAATCATATCCGAAAAAGTCATTTTCGGAAGTCATACTGTAGCGTTACAAAAATTTCATTTTTGGAGCATGCTGGTGACCTCATGAAAAATGTTTTTAATCAACTTGAAACCCTTCAGGGAGTGTTTATTATGATGTTAAGAACATCCCAAATTCAAATTCAAACATATTTTAAATCATGTCCGAAAAAGTCATTTTCGGAAGTCATACTATAGCCTTACAAAAAATTCATTTTTGGAGTATGTTGGTGACCACCTGAAAAAAGTTTTAAATCAACTTGAAACCCTTCAGGGAGTGTTTATTATGATGTTAGGAACATCCCAAATTCAAATTCAAACATATTTTAAATCATGTCCGAAAAAGTCATTTTCGGAAGTCATACTATAGCCTTACGAAAAATTCATTTTTGGAGTATGTTGGTGACCACCTGAAAAATGTTTTAAATCAACTTGAATCCCTTCAGGGAGTGTTTATCATGATGTTAGGAACATCCTAAATCACAGTTTTGTAATTTTTAAAATAATGTCCGAAAAAGTCATTTTAAAGCCTTCCCAAAAATTCATTTTTGGAGTATGTTGGTGACCACCTGAAAAATGTTTTAAATCAACTTGAAACCCTTCAGGGAGTGTTTATTATGATGTTAGGAACATCCCAAATCAAAATTTAAACATATTTGAAATCATATCCGAAAAAGTCTTTTCGGAAGTCATACTATAGCCTTACAAAAATTCATTTTTGGAGTATGTTGGTGACCACCTGAAAAATGTTTTAAATCAACTTGAAACCCTTCAGGGAGTGTTTATTATGATGTTGGGAACATCCTAAATCAATGTTTAGACATGTTTGAAATCATGTCCGAAAAAGCCATTTTCGGAAGTCATACTATAGCCTTACGAAAAATTCTTTTTTGGAGCATGTTGGTGACCACCTGAAAAATGTTTTAAATCAACTTGAAACCCTTCAGGGAGTGTTTATTATGATGTTAGGAACATCCTAAATCACAGTTTTGTAATTTTTTAAATAATGTCCGAAAAAGTCATTTTCCGAAGTCATACTAAAGCCTTACGAAAAATTCATTTTTGGAGCATGTTGGTGACCACCTGAAAAATGTTTTAAATCAACTTGAAACCCTTCAGGGAGTGTTTATTATGATGTTAGGAAAATCCCAAATTCAAATTTAAACATATTTGAAATCATATCCGAAAAAGTCATTTTCGGAAGTCATACTGTAGCCTTACAAAAATTTCATTTTTGGAGCATGTTGGTGACCTCATGAAAAATGTTTTAAATCAACTTGAAACCCTTCAGGGAGTGGTTATTATGATGTTAGGAACATCCCAAATTCAAATTTAAACATGTTTGAAATCATGTCCGAAAAAGTCATTTTCGGAAGTCATACTATAGCCTTACGAAAAATTCATTTTTGGAGAATGTTGGTGACCACCTGAAAAATGTTTTAAATCAAATTGAAACACTTCAGGGAGTGTTTATTATGATGTTAGGAACATCCCAAATCAAAATTTAAACATGTTTGAAATCATATCCGAAAAAGTCATTTTCGGAAGTCATACTATAGCCTTACAAAAATTTCATTTTTGGAGCATGCTGGTGACCTCAGGAAAAATGTTTTAAATCAAATTGAAACCCTTCAGGGAGTGTTTATTATGATGTTAGGAACATCCCAAATAAAAATTTAAACATGTTTGAAATCATATCCGAAAAAGTCATTTTCGGAAGTCATACTATAGCCTTACGAAAATTCATTTTTGGAGGATGTTGGTGACCACCTGAAAAATGTTTTAAATCAACTTGAAACCCTTCAGGGAGTGTTTATTATGATGTTAGGAACATCCCAAATTCAAATTTGAACATTATTGAAATCATATCCGAAAAAGTCCTTTTCGGAAGTCATACTGTAGCCTTACAAAAATTTCATTTTTGGAGCAAGTTGATGACCTCATGAAAAATGTTTATAATCAACTTGAAACCCTTCAGGGAGTGTTTATTATGATGTTAGGAACATCCTAAATCAATGTTTAGACATGTTTGAAATCATGTCCGAAAAGGTCATTTTCGGAAGTCATACTATAGCCTTCCCAAAAATTCATTTTTTGAGTATGTTGGTGACCAGCTGAAATTTTTTTCAAATGAACTTTAAACCCTTCAAGGAGTGTTTATTATGATGTTAGGAACATCCTAAATCACAGTTTTGTCATTTTTTAAATATTGTCCGAAAAAGTCATTTTCGGAAGTCATACTATAGCCTTACGAAAAATTTATTTTTGGAGATGTCGTGACCACCTGAAAAATGTTTTAAATCAACTTGAAACCCTTCAGGGAGTGTTTATTATGATGTTAGGAACATCCCAAATTTAAACATATTTGAAATCATATCCAAAAAAGTCATTTTCGGAAGTCATACTATAGCCTTACGAAAAATTCATTTTTGGAGCATGTTGGTGACCACCTGAAAAATGTTTTAAATCAACTTGAAACCCTTCAGGGAGTGTTTATTATGATGTTAGGAAAATCCTAAATCAATGTTTAGACATGTTTTAAATCATGTCCGAAAAAGTCATTTTTGGAAGACATACTATAGCCTTATGAAAAATTAATTTTTGGAGATGTTGGTGACCACCTGAAAAATGTTTTAAATCAACGTGAAACCCTTCAGGGAGTGTTTATTATGATGTTAGGAACATCCTAAATCAATGTTTAGACATGTTTGAAATCATGTCCGACAAAGCCATTTTCGGAAGTCATACTGTAGCCTTACAAAAATTTCATTTTTGGAGCATGTTGATGACCTCATGAAAATTTTTTTAAATCAACTTGAAACCCTCCAGGGAGTGTTTATTATGATGTTAGGAAGATCCAAAATACAAATTTAAACATATTTGAAATCATATCCGAAAAAGTCATTTTCGGAAGTCATACTGTAGCGTTACAAAAATTTCATTTTTGGAGCATGCTGGTGACCTCATTAAAAATGTTTTTAATCAACTTGAAACCCTTCAGGGAGTGTTTATTATGATGTTAGGAACATCCCAAATCAAAATTTAAACATATTTGAAATCATATCCGAAAAAGTCTTTTTCGGAAGTCATACTATAGCCTTACAAAAATTCATTTTTGGAGTATGTTGGTGACCACCTGAAAAATGTTTTAAATCAACTTGAAACCCTTCAGGGAGTGTTTATTATGATGTTAGGAACATCCTAAATCAATGTTTAGACATGTTTGAAATCATGTCCGAAAAAGCCATTTTCGGAAGTCATACTAAAGCCTTACGAAAAATTCATTTTTCGAGCATGTTGGTGACCACCTGAAAAATGTTTTAAATCAACTTGAAACCCTTCAGGGAGTGTTTATTATGATGTTAGGAAAATCCCAAATTCAAATTTAAACATATTTGAAATCATATCCGAAAAAGTCATTTTCGGAAGTCAAACTTTAGCCTTACAAAAATTTCATTTTTGGAGCATGTTGGTGACCTCATGAAAAATGTTTTAAATCAACTTGAAACCCTTCAGGGAGTGGTTATTATGATGTTAGGAACATCCCAAATTCAAATTTAAACATGTTTGAAATCATATCCGAAAAAGTCATTTTCGGAAGTCATACTATAGCCTTACAAAAAATTCATTTTTGGAGTATGTTGGTGACCACCTGAAAATGTTTTAAATCAACTTGAAACCCTTCAGGGAGTGTTTATTATGATGTTAGGAACATCCTAAATCAATGTTTAGACATGTTTGAAATCATGTCCGAAAAAGCCATTTTCGGAAGTCATACTATAGCCTTACGAAAAATTCTTTTTTGGAGCATGTTGGTGACCACCTGAAAAATGTTTTAAATCAACTTGAAACCCTTCAGGGAGTGTTTATTATGATGTTAGGAACATCCTAAATCACAGTTTTGTAATTTTTTAAATAATGTCCGAAAAAGTCATTTTCGGAAGTCATACTAAAGCCTTACGAAAAATTCATTTTTGGAGCATGTTGGTGACCACCTGAAAATGTTTTAAATCAACTTGAAACCCTTCAGGGACTGTTTATTAATGATGTTAGGAAAATCCCCAAATTCAAATTTAAACATATTGAAATCATATCCGAAAAAGTCATTTTCGGAAGTCATACTGTAGCCTTACAAAAATTTCATTTTTGGAGCATGTTGGTGACCTCATGAAAAATGTTTTAAATCAACTTGAACCCTTCAGGATGTTTATTATGATGTTAGGAACATCCCAAATAAAAATTTAAACATGTTTGAAATCATGTCCGAAAAGTCATTTTCGGAAGTCATACTATAGCCTTACGAAAAATTCATTTTTGGAGGATGTTGGTGACCACCTGAAAATGTTTTAAATCACTTGAAACCCTTCAGGGAGTGTTTATTATGATGTTAGGAACATCCCAAATCAAAATTTAAACATGTTTGAAATCATATCCGAAAAAGTCATTTCGGAAGTCATACTATAGCCTTACGAAAAATTCATTTTTGGAGGATGTTGGTGACCACCTGAAAAATGTTTAAATCAAATTGAAACCCTTCAGGGAGTGTTTATTATGATGTTAGGAACATCCCAAATCAAAATTTTAAACATGTTTGAAGTCATGTCCGAAAAAGCCATTTTCGGAAG